>NC_134277.1:138477671-138780379 GCF_949628215.1 Phalacrocorax aristotelis
ACAAGCTACGGAAATGAGCTTTGCCACCTTCATTGGGAAACTTTTCCACTTTATGGGGAATGATTCTGTGTGGGTGTCAGAGAGGCACTGGATCCTCTCCACTCAGCAACACATTGCTTCTTTTATCTTGACCTTTCTGCCTCTTCTTTAATTCCCTACATTTTTTTTCTGAACTACTGGATTCTTGGCTAGTTTTACTGTTTGCTACAGAATATGCATGTCTTAAGATTTTTTTTTTTAACTGACATATTCTGAGGAAAGAAATGCTTATTTTAGTCAAGATATGAGCTAGTCTAAAAGTAAAATACTCCTTTTGATTCACATACCTCAAGCCCCTAAACCCAGACATCATTTCTGAAGAGACTTTTTCAAGTGGAAATAAATTAAAAATATGGCAGTTCAGTAAATTCTTCCCAGTTTGATTGCTGCTTAGATGATGTGTAAAATAAGTATGTAAAAATACAACAATACCACACTTAGAGGAATTGTTCTACTTTGAAGTTATATCCAGCTGGCACCTGTTCTGGCATTTATTGATGTCACAGCAGAATATCAGCTATGTTTCTCTTTTCCTTCTTCCACTTGTTTACTAAAACAGTATGATGTTCAGTACTCCTTATCCTACTTCAAATAAATTTTCACTATTATATACGTCTGCCAAGGTATTATGGCGAATATTAAACAGTTGAGCATTAAATGAGTATTAAATATTGAATGGTGAGTGTTAAACAGGTGAATATTAAACAGTTCAGGAATGACGCAAGAAAAAGTGTCTTGTTGATGATAGCTGATGATAACAATATGGCAAAAATCATTAATAGTAATGACTCCTTCGCATCTGAATACGCATTATTAAAAAGTTCTTCAGAAATGACAAAGCATTCTCTTGATACTTTGTGATTTTAAAAATATATGTGCCATGATACCAACTACTCTGAGACATACATAGTTTACAACCTCTGATCTAAATCATGCAACAAGCTGTTCAAGGACAGCATACTGATTTTTGCTCTGAGTTTATTTACTGGGGCAGAAAACCTACTGATTGGACTATAGTAGTAGTCACTTTTTAGTAGCTTCTGTTATGATATTTTAAAAATTGTTTTGAGTTGTGATCTCCTACATATTATTGATGGAGATGTGGGTCAATACAGCAGTGTTTGCATATCTGCCATAGCATATGGGAATTTGCTTTTCTTGCTTTTAAAGGCCTCTTCAGGAATAGTCCACAGAATAACAGAATCACAGAATCCCAGGTTGGAAGGGACCTCAGGGATCAACTAGTCCAACCTTTCGAGGAAAAGTGCAGTCTAGACAAGATGGCCCAGCACCCTGTCCAGATGACTCTTGAAGGTGTCCAATGTGGCTGAGTCAACCACTTCCCTGGGGAGATTATTCCAATGGTTGACTGTCCTCAGTGTGAAAAATTTTCCTCTCGTGTCCAATCGGAATCTCCCCAAGAGCAACTCGTGTCCATTCCCCCTTGTCCTCTCCATGTGACTCCGTGTAAAAAGGAAGTCTCCCACTTCTTTGTAGCTACCCCTTAAGTACTGGTACATGGTGATGAGATCCCCTCTAAGCCTCCTTTTCTCAAGGCTGAACAAACCCAGCTCTCCCAGCCTATCCTCGTACGGCAGGCTTCCCAGTCCTTTGATCATCTTGGTGGCCCTTCTCTGGACCCCTTCCAGCCTGTCCACATCCTTTTTGTAGAGCGGGGACCAGAACTGTACACAGTACTCCAGGTGTGGCCTGACAAGCACTGAGTAGAGTGGGATGATGACCTCTTTCTCTCTGCTGGCGATGCCCTTTTTGATGCAACCCAGCACCCTGTAGGCCTTCTTGGCTGCCGCAGCACACTGTTCACTCATGTTGAGCTTCCTGCCCACCAGGACCCCCAGGTCCCTTTCCACAAAACTGCTCTCCAGCCAGCTGGATCCCAGTCTGTGCTGCACTCCTGGATTATGTTTTCCCAGGTGCATGACCTTACAGTTGTCCTTGTTGAACTTCATAAGGTTCTTGCTGGCCCACTCCTCCAGCGTATCCGGATCTCCCTGCAGAGCAGCTCTCCCTTCTGGAGTGTCTACTTCCACACTCAATTTGGTGTCATCAGCAAACTTCATCAGGCTACACTTGATGCCATTAGGCTACACTTGATGCCAGAACTCAGGCATTTCCAGAGAGTAGTCTGAAAATCCCTATTCTACAATGTATTCTTTTGGGTGTTCCCTCCTCTCCTGAATTAGATGTACCTCACAAATGAAGGGTATGATTATTTCAAGCCTGAAATAAAAACAAACACCTAGAATGGGGATGATCTAAAAGGACAAACTGGCAATAAAGCCCACCAACCTGATCACAAGGTAAGAGGTTAGGGCCCTTGCATACAGAATGAATACCTGGTCCTGCTGAATTACAGGATTCACAGCAAAGGCTGAATTTAACTATTCTAATTATGTCAAGAATAAGAAAAAATTGCTGTGGACAGAGATATCTAGGCTTCCCAGAAACCTGGAGAGACTTGCATTTGATCAGAAAGTCTCTATTTGGAACTGGAACTATGCTTCTTGCTCTTTAGGCATGGGACACTGACTTACATTTATAGAGTAACCATGGTCAGCATGTGACACATGTTAACATTAACAATGGATATTTAATACGAGATTGGGAAATCTTTACAGCCACTATCCATAACTCTGTGATTGGTGTCTGTCTAAGAAAAAACAGTGGCAAAAGAAAGTCCTACACAAGTTTGTAACTACCTTTGGATTGGACCTTGTCAGCAGAAAAGCAAAGGAGGAGATTTCCTTTGAAAACTGCAGTTGGCCACTAGCAACACTTACAGACATGATTACCAGCTCATCTGTTGCTATGTCAGCTAATTATTGGTGCAACTAAGATCAGGATAAGAAAATAGGTGCTCAGTTTTGCAATAACAGCATGCTGCTAAGACAATTTCACAGGCAAACTCTGGATAAAGTAAGAAGAGATCCCATGGTGTGCTTTTTTTTAAGATCTCAGTGAATGAGAAACAGATGCTTGTCCCCCTCAACAAATCATTTCTAGTTTTGTTGGTCTGTGAAGAGCTAATTAAGAGAAATTTAAGACATACCTGATGACAACACAGTTCTTGTTTAATAATATACAGGCACTTGTTTAGAGGCTGAGGATAACAGAAATGTTTAACTAAGCACGTGAAGCTAAGTAATATATCCGAAACCAAATGCAAACATGAAAACATTTTGGCATGTTCCTGGATAACCATCCCTGTCTGCACATGCAGTTTCTTAAAAGGTACACTTACTCATCTCAATTCACAACATTACAAAGAAGCAAATGCACTAAGTGGCTCTTTAGAAGGGGCAGGCAAGGAAGGAGAGGTAGAGGGGCAGCCTTGTATGTTAGAGAGTGTTTTGACTGTCTAGAACTCAACAATGGTAATGATAATGTTGAGTGCTTATGGGTAAAGATCAGGGGGAAGGCTAATAAGGCAGACATCCTGGTGAGAGTCTGTTATAGACCACCCAACCAGGATGAGGAGACAGATGAAGCACTCTACAAGTAATTGACTGAAGTCTCACAATCTCTAGCTCTTGTTCTCGTGGGAGACTTCAACTTACCAGATATCTGCTGGAAATACAACACAGCAGAGAGAAAGCAGTCTCGGAGGTTCCTGGAGTGTGCGGGAGATAACTTCCTGACGCAGCTGGTAAGTGAGCCAACCAGGGGAGGTGCCCCGCTGGACCTGCTGTTTACGAACAGAGAATGCCTGGTGGGTGATGTGGTGGTTGGAGGCTGTCTCGGGCTCAGTGACCATGACATGATAGAGTTCTCGATTCTTGGAGAAGTAAGGAAGAGGGTCAGCAAAACCACTACCCTGAACTTCAGAAGGGCAGGCTTTGGATTGTTAAGGAGTCTGGTTAACAGAGTCCCTTGGGAGGCAGTCCTGAAGGGCAAAGGAGTCCAGGAAGGCTGGATGTTATTAAAGAAGGAAGTCTCAAAGGTGCAGAAGCAGGCCGTCCCCATGTACCGTAAGTTGAGCAGGTGGGAGAGAAGACTGGCTTGGCTGAACAGGGAGCTTTGGCTGGAACTCAAGAAAAAAAGGAGAGCTTACTGCCTTTGGAAGAAGGGGCAGGTGACTCAGGAGGACTACAAGGATGTTGTGAGGTTATGCAGGGAAAAGATTAGAAAGGCAAAGGCCCAGTGGAACTTAAACTGGCTGCCGCCGTTAAAGATAACAAAAAATGTTTTTATAAATACATCAGTGACAAAAGGAGGGCCAGGGAGAATCTCCCTTTGTTGGATGCGGAAGCTAACCTTGCCATGAAAGATGAAGAGAAGGCTGAGGTACTTAATGCTTTCTTTGCCTCAGTCTTTAATAGTCAGACTGGTCATCCTCAGGGTTTTCAGGCCCCTGTGCTGGGAGATGGAGATAGAATGCAGAATGAAATCCCAGTTGTTGAAGAGGTGGCAGTCACCAACCTGCTCCTTCACCTGGATGTTCACAAGTCCATGGGGTCAGATGGGATCCACCCAAGGATACTGAGGGAGCTGGCAGAGGAGCTCGCCAAGACACTCCGCGTCATTTATCAGCAGTTGTGGTCAACCGGGGAGGTCCCAGATGACTGGAAACTAGCAAATATGATGCCCCTCTACAAGAAAGGTCAGAAGGAGGATCTGGGGAACTAAAGGCTTGTCAGCATGACCTCAGTGCTGGGAAAGATCATGGAGCAGATCATCTTGAATGCCATTATGCGGCGCATGTGGGACAACCAGGGGATCAGGCTCAGCCAGCATGGGTTTAGGAAAGGGAAGTCCTGCCTCACTAACCTGGTCTCCTTCTATGATAAGGTGACCCACTTAGTGGATGAGGAGAAGGCTGTGGACATTGCCTACTTGGACTTTAGTAAAGCCTTTGACACTGTGCCCCACAGCATTCTCCTGGACAAGCTGGCTGCTCACGGCTTGGACAAGTGCACCCTGCGCTGGGTTAAAAACTGTCTGGATGGCCGAGGCCAGGGGCTGGTGGTGAATGGAGTCAAATCCAGTTGGCGGCAAGTCACGAGTGGTGTTCCCCAGGCCTCAGTGTTGGGGCCGGTCCTGTTCAATATCTCCACTGATGATCTGGATGAGGGGATTGAGTGCACCCTCAGTAAGTTTGCAGATGACACCAAGCTGGGTAGAAGTGTCAATCTGCTGGAGGGCAGGAAGGCCCTACAGAGGGACCTGGACAGGCTGGATCATTGGGCCAGAGCCAACAGTATGAGATTCAGCAAGGCCAAGTGCTGGGTCCTGCACTTGGGTCACAACAACCCCATGCAATGCTACAGGCTTGGGGAAGAGTGGCTGGAGAGCTGCCTGGAGGAAAAGGACCTGGAGGTGTTGGTTGACAGCCGGCTGAACACAAGCCAGCAGTGTGCTCAGGCGGCCAAGAAGGCCAATGGCATCCTGGCTTGTATCAGGAATAGTGTGGCCAGCAGGAGTAGGGAGGTGATCGTGCCCCTGTACTCAGCACTGGTGAGGCCGCACCTCGAGTACTGTGTTCAGTTTGGGGGCCCTCAGTGCAGGACGGACATCGACTTGCTGGAGTGTGTCCAAAGAAGGGCAATGAAGCTGGTGAAGGGTCTAGAGAACAAGTCTTATGCGGAGTGGCTGAGGGAGCTGGGGTTGTTTAGCCTGGAGAAGAGGAGGCTGGGGGAGACCTTATCGCTCTCTACAACTACCTGAAAGGAGGCTGTAGCGAGGCGGGTGTCGGACTCTTCTCCCAAGTAACAAGCAATAGGATGAGAGGAAATGGCCTCAAGCTGCACCAGGGGAAGTTTAGGTTGGACATTAGAAAAAAAATTCTTCACCAAAAGGGTTGTCAAGCATTGGAACAGGCTGCCCAGGGAAGTGGTGGAGTCTCCATCCCTGGAGGTATTTAAAAGAAGGGTAGACATGGTACTTGAGGATATAGTTTAGTGGTGGACTTGGCAGTGATAGGTTAGCGGTTGGACTCGATGATCTTAAGGGTCTTTTCCATCCGTAACGATTCTGTGATTCTATGATTCTATGAAATGCAAGCAGAGAGACACCAACTCTGAACATCTTGCCTATCTTTTCCAAGCAGTGGAGAAAGGCATTATAATCTGTTCTGACCATGCAGTGCCCAAATAACCAAACAACTTCTGAAATGCCCAGTAAATTCTGTTGGCTTTATTGCACATTCATTTAGGAACCTTAAAAAATCTTTAAGGGTCTCCAAAGCTATGGCACAGCTAATTCAGTTCATCAGTCATTGAGAAATATGGTGGTCAGGGAGCACCAGCAACAAAGCAGAAATGAAGGTCTCTGCATTATGAGAGGAAGCCAAAGCTGCCCGAGAGCTGATAGAATCAGTTCGGTAGAGGAGTCACTTCCTAAGTGGAAGCTGAAATCAGATATAATTCTAACAATAATAACCAGGAAATCACAAAAATCTGCAGGATTCATTAGTTTCCCAGAAGACATAGATGTTTCTCTAAATCTCCAAAATTAATGTACATGGCGTTTGTTTTCAGCAAGTTCAACAAGGAGTATGACAAAGATCCTGTTGTCCTTGCCTCCAAACTTATTCATGTTTCTTTATAAATTGCTACCTGATGAGCCATTTATATAACTCTGTCTCAAGTTATTTCCTCTGCTGTCTCAGCACCAACAATGTCTAATCTGACTTTGCTTCCTATGATTCTTATCCAGTGATGCATTTAAACATCCACATCCAGTCCAAAAATCGAAGTAAAACAAAACCAATCTATGTTACCTAATACTTTTATGAATTGTTATAATGTCAATAACTGTGAATACAAATCTGGCTATGACAGCTCCCTTTCTGAGACACGGTATTCTCTGTTGTTCACTACATCAAATTTTTGGTCATTAGTATAGCTATGGCTTTTCCTACTTATCTAGCTTTTCCACCCTTTTCCTCCCTCCCACTGAGACTGCCAAGTACTCGTTCTCTTGATTCCTGCTACTGCCACTTTATCTAATGCCAACCAGGGAATATTGTGCTATTAAAGAAATAATTCAGAGTTCTTAAATGAATGATCATAGCACTCAATGCTTGAGCATCTCAGAGTTTCCACTGTACTCTGAATGATCACCATTTTACAAGATCAGGTAGAAATTGACAGGAGCCAAACCTGTGTTTATACCACCACTGTTGTTTCACATAATCCTAACTTGTCTAATATCTAAATTAATTTCTTGTCCATTTCATACAATGCTGTTATATCAGGAAATTGTGGAAATTGTTGGTACAATCATTATAGCTCCTCCCAATCCTGTGCATGATTTTTGCTTGCATGAACTAGCATAGAAGTAGAATGACAATGTGCTCTGGTGAAGCAATACATATGATGATATATATGGTCCCACACCAAGATATTATTTCTATTTACTAATTGATTGATAAGTGAACAGTAAATGTGGGAGGAGAGACACTTACTTAGGAAACTTTCCTATGGTAATGAATCACTCTATAAATCAGTACAATTGGGAATATCTACTCAGAAACAGTGCTTTCCACCATGTAAGCCTCTGCCAGTATTCTGTGTAGGGCAAAGGCATACTAAGCTAAGGATCACATTAGTAATCTGCACACCAACTTGAGAGCTGCGCTTAATTTGCAAAGTAAGGAAAAAGGTGCAGGAGTGCCTGCCTCAGGAGGGTGATGTTAAAGTGGAAAGGATACTGAATTTAGCAAAACAGTTTAACCAGCTGGTCTCTTTAAACATTCACTGTAAGCAAGTGCTCCAGAAGGTGATGCAAGGGATGTAAAGTTCCTGATGTAGGTCCCATTTAGAAGAGCTCCTATCTCTTCATCAGGTCTTCAGGGAGTCTTTTTGGCTAGTTTACCTAGCCAAAGTTGGAGGGTATTTGTGTGTGTCCTCACCTCAGCTGCCTTCTCTCCTTTTCTGTTATGTCAGTACCTGCCTTTGACAATGTTCAAGCTTCAGGCATCATTAGGCTTGTCATTAAAGACCTCAAAGCGCTGACTGCACTCTCTTTCCCTGTAAAGCTTTGTTTGCCATGTAAACTCCATTTTGGCTGTTTTCAAATAATTACCAAATAAAAAAGGTAGATCTTTTCCAAGACCCCAAGGCATAGAAACTCTTCTGAGGTCTTGGGCTGAATTTCTATTTTCTAATACTGTCTGCGTTCTGGAACAATATGATCCATACTTTTTCACAGAAACATTGGTACTTCCTGAATAAATTTTTTTCCCTCTAATACAAATTGTTTATTTATTGTGATAAAACTTAATTGTTCTCATCACACCTCACTGATGGTATAGAATTATTAAGGTTGGAAAAGACCTCTAGGATCATCAAGTCCAACCGTCAACCCAACACTACCATGCTTCCTAGACCATGCCCTGAAGTGTTATGTCTACATGTTTTTTGAATACTCCCAGGGATGTTGACTCCACCACCTCTCTGGGCAGCCTGTTCCTGTGCCTGACCCCTCTTTCAGTAAAGAAATTTGCAGTATATGCAGTAGTCACAGAGTTCACTGTGTTCACCAGTTCACTGATTCATAAGTTGCCATAGGTGTAAGGACCCCAATTGCCTGCGCATCAATGTGCTCAAACAAACAGAAAAAGGATTTGCATCCAAATGGATGTTAGGAGGAGTACTTTGTAGGCCATAATGAAGCTATATTGTTGTGTAACCAATGTTAATGTGCTTTTGTAATTGGTTTTGAAACTGTATTTGAGCATTTCAGAATTAGGTGAAAGAATTAAAAATTTTTAGAAAGGTGCAATTAACATCTGATGTCTAATTTAAAGACTCCAAAGGAAAGATGAAGCACTTGTCAGTCCCTTCTAACAGACCTTTGCACAGGGTATTGCTTTTCAGGTTTTGGACAGACTTATATATTGCTCTTATTACGTGAAAGCACTAATTTTAATATAAATCTGAGGTTATAATTTTCATAAGATCATATTATTTTTGCTTTAAATTTGGAATTGGGCAAGTATTATGAAGTTGGTTTTTCCTGGATTTAGTAAGGTAATACTTCTGAATACCAGTTCTGGAACTCTGTCCTCTGAAAGCCTTTCCACATGGTAATTATCCTGTTATTAACATTTTTTGCAAGGCTTTAGTTCTGGTGGTAGGAACACCAATCATGTAGGTATATATTACTTTTTTTACATCTGGGTTTCTCCTTTACATTCAGTAGCAGTTTGTTTGTAGCTAAGGTTGCACCTGTGCATAATATGGATAAGGGTAAATGTTAGTGAATGATAGACACATCCTACATTCGAAAGCTAAAAGCTTGAGCTGTAGAGAGTTTCTCAACTTTTATCTTCTGTATATCTATCAAAAGTCTGACAAGCAGAAATGGTAACTTCCTAAAGAAAGGGTCTTCCTTCTGCTTCCTGAAAGCAAGAATTCAAAACAGAGTCAATTTACAGATCTGTTAAATTCAATGCAGCACAATTTCAACAATAATTTCCAGTGAAAATTGATTCAGGCCTATCCCACCGTCATTTAAAATGTTGCACTGTGAAATCCACCAAAATGAATTTAAGCAAACTGATTTTAGATTTGTACTACCCTATGCTCAACAGTGAAATTTGTTTCCATGTAAAATTTGTTTTGTCCTTTGAAAGTTTACTATTACCTAACTGTACTTTTATTGCAAAATTCATGATAAGATTTATCAGATTATCACCAGTTTTCACAGAAATATTAGGAAACTTCATCAGTAACTGGCTTGTGACACTACTGGAGGTCACACAGTGATTAAGGGACACAGTGATTACATTAGCTTCAGTCTAGTAAAGTTCTTAGGTAAATGAAAACTGCCATTATCATCAACAGAGCTGTGGATATTGCTGAAGAAAGCAAGTTTTACGCAGTCACATAGATCATAGTCCAAGATGTTATTCATCTATGCTGGGCATAAGGATTGCATGAGCATTTCTAACTTTCTTAAATTTGGATATTACCATATAAATTACTTTTCAGCAGTCTAAGGAAGTGAAATATCCTAATATGAGTTATAAGGCTGACTGGAGGCTGTGAGACTAAGTACAAGCTAAGTACAGTCTTCCCTCTTTTAAAGGTGATTCACTGTCTCCAACATGAGTATGGGCTGTTGGTACCCAGACTGTTGATCTGTTATGTTGCTTCCTGCAACTGCCTGAGCTATCCATAGACTCTCCCTGTGTGTGTATATGCTTGTATTTTTATCACAAGCATCGGACTGTGTTAATTGATCCAGGTTTAAGAAAAAAACATTATATTTGGTGGGGTTTAAAATGAAATTAATTTAGCTGCTGCAACAATACTTAAAGGATGCTTTTCTATGGGCTTGTTTAAGGAACAGCTGCTTCCTGTTAGGGGAAGGGTAGCTCTTATTTACATTTTACAAAGGAAACTTAAGATTAATTAGAGCAATTAATCTACATGGTAATAGTATCTTTTGGAATCTTCCACATCCCTACAGGTTTGCAAGTCAGCTTTCATGCTCCCAGACATGCTTTCTCTCCTTTCCTTGTCACTGATTTTAAAGTGAAAGCTGAGTGAATTCTTGTTGCTCTCTCTGCAAACAGAAGGATACACAAAAGAATAGGTTGGGAAAATCATATTAACAGAAATGGTCTTGCATAAAATGAGAATATCTTACTTGCAGAGTCATATTATAGTCAGACTGGTGAGTTAAAGTTATAGAAGAAGAAATAGTTTAATGCATGTAGAGCTGAACTGACATTTCCTTTCCTTTGAACACACCAGCAAAGTCCTTGTGAAAAGCAAACCCTCACTACCTTTTGAGCTGACTAAACAGGCCTTAAGGCTTGCATCCACTTTATATTTAATTGTTCTTTAGAAATAATGCTATTTTTAATAAATAACCTTTAATAATTATGAAAGACCAATACACTAGGGTTCTTTAATTGCCCCAATACAGTGGATTGGAACAGTTGTATCTGTGGTAGCTGGTGTTTTTTTGTACATATTTATACTACATTTCCCTTCTTGCATTTTGTCACTCTTAACTCCTACTGATAGTTTGCTTAGAAAGCTTCCTCTGTGTCCATTTTAAAAGGACTAGGCCAAATGGAGATGACTAAGTCTAGAAAAGCAGGGAAAGAACCACTATGTTCCTCAAGAGTGAAGACCTTTCTGCTGGTCATGCTTTGGAGATTGGTGACAAGTGCTGTGCCTCAGGGGTCTGTATGGAGCCCAGTAGTGTTTAATATCTTCTTCAATGACAGTGACAGTGGGATTGAGTGCACCCTCAGCAAGTCTGCAGAAGACACCAAGCTGAGTGGTACAGTTGACATGCCTGAGGTACAGGATGCCATCCAGAGGGACCCGGACAAGATCGCCAAGTGGGCCCAGGTGACCCCCATGAGGTGCTACAAGGCCAAGTACAAAGTCCTGCACCTGGGTCAGGGCAACCCCCAGTATCAATACAGGCTGGGGGATGAAAGGATTGAGAGCAGCCCTGCGGAGAAGGACTTGGGAGTACTGGTGGAGGGAAAACTGGACATGAGCCGATAATGTGCACTTACAGCCCAGAAGGCCAACCGTATCCTGGGCTGCATCAAAAGAAACACGGCCAGCAGGTCGAGGGAGGTGATTCTGCCCCTCTACTCTGCTCTGGTGAGACCCCACCTGGAGTGCTGCATCCAGCTCTGGAGCCCCTCAGCACAAGGAAGACATGGACCTGTTGGAGCAGGTCTAGAGAAGGACCACAAAAATGATCCGAGGGCTGGAGCACCTCTCCTATGAAGAAAGGCAGGGAGAGTTGAGGTTGTTCAGCCTGGAGAAGAGAAGGCTCTGGGGAGACCTTATTGCAGCCCTTCAGTACTTAAAGGGGGCTCATAAGAAAGATGGGGACAAATGTTTTATCAGGGCCTGTTGGGATAGGACAAGGGGTAATGCTTTTAAACTAAGAGAGGGTAGGTTTAGACTGGATGTAAGGAAGAAATTTTTTACAGTGAGGGTGGTGAAACACTGGCACAGGTTTTTCAGGGAGGTGGTAGATGCCCCATGCCTGGAAACATTCAAGGTCAGGTTGGATGGATCTCTGAGCAACCTGATCTAGATGAAGATGTCCCTGCTCATTGCAGGGTAGTTGGACTGGATGGCCTCTGAAGGTCCTTTCCAACTTAAACTATTTCATGATTCTATGATTCTTTAGTCAAGTAGAAGTTGAGCTCGCTGTAGTGTCTGCTGAGTAAAAAGTCTGTGGATAGTGTTATGCCATTGCCAATATCTAATGGTCCTTTCTAGCTTTAAAAAGCTACACAGCCATGTAGTGCTCCTCCCCTTCAAATGACTGTTTCAATATCGGTCACATAATCTCCTTAGATATTTTAAACAGTAAATGTGATAAATTATATTAATGGTGTTGAGATTAAAATTAAATAGATTTGGTTTTCAAACCTAACAGTTGCCATTTGGACAGGTTGGAATGGAGCAGAGTGCGGACTCTGGAGACAGAGGACCTCAGGATGTCCTATTCATGCTTCAGGCCACAGTGAGGCAAAAGGTGTTACCGAAATCAAGCTTCAGGGCATAGAGAGACAAGAGATATTATTATAACACCTTCACCACAGGCTCCTACTCCTCTAAGAGGTACTAGGATGCGGGTGGGAAGAGGGGAACTGCACAGTGCTCACATTATGTGACTACAGGCTCAAAGGTGTCACCACTCAGTGTTTAATGAGAAAAATTGTAGTGGCTCAGTTTCCCTGTAAAAAGACATTTGCAACCCCTGTAGACTATGAGCTTGAGCAGTGTAATTGGCTCCATCTCCTGGGCAGGTCTCACAGACTCTTTTTCAGCAGGAGACAGTCCTGGAAGAACACTGAGAAGGCAAGTGCTGCATGGAGAATAGCTGCAAATCTAACCCTTTTACAGGACTTTGCTAGAGGATGGGAACTTTTTAAAGAGATCATCTTGTTTGTCTGGGCTCAGCAGTACCAGCCCTTCCCCTCACTACTACCAAAAAAATGTTAAAAGTTGTCAAAACTTCAGTTTGCCTAAAATAGGAAACAGGCTTTATCTGATCTGCATTCTGACTCCAAAGTAATGCTGCCTTTGGGCCCTCAAATTGGTGATTAATTTTGAGAAGTGTACTTAAAGATCCAGTAATATTGTGGTTTTTTTTAAAAAACATTCTACATTTGTTTCATGGGGAGAAGAAATCTCAGGTCTTTTCACAAGACAGTGGTGGTCCATAGCAGTCCACCACTTACAGGGTCCTCTAGAGAAAACTAAACTGGAAGGGGGGCAGGGAGAGTGCTTCCTGTTTCAAAGGATTTTCTGTTTTCTCCTCTCCTTTCCTTTCTACTCTTTTGCCTGATTTTTGCCATTCTCTGTAATGGCATTTCCTTAAGGTCAATCCATTGTTATTTAAGAGTGTGATAGAGGTACCAGGCTGAGTCATACAATATTTGCCAACTCCACACCTTTCAGCATTATGCTGCTGAGAGTGGAGGTAAAATAGTTGTTTGTTATTACTACTTCTTCCTCAGTAAAAGCTTATTTTTAAAGAAAATGAGTAATAAAAGGAGTCCAAAAAAGAAAATTACTTTTTAATGTATTTTCTTAGGGTTTTCATAAGCCTGCAATGAAACTGAAGCTGTCCAGGGCCAGCAGCATGCACAAATAATGCCTTAGTAACACACGTGTGTAAGTCTAAAAGACAGAAACAGGAGAAGGAAATCAACAAAGAAGTACACGTTAAATCAACTAAGGATGCAGAAAAAAATCAATGAGAAAAAAAAAGTCTGCCTAAAAATTCTGATAGGTTAGTGAAAATCTGTTTTTAATTTCACAAATAGCATTTTACACTGATCACATGCAAAAAAAAACCCTTAACTGGAAATGAAAAACTCTACATAAAGCCTACTGTGTGTGAAACATATCCAATGTGAGCCATTATGTAAGACACGAACCGTAATCTTCTTTGCAGCAATCTTGTACTTCAAATTACTTTGCACTTGCCTTTAACAATTTCTAACAACTGCATAAAACATCTGTATTGCAGCCCAAACACTCAAAAGGGGCACCCTGAGATGGTTGCGCATGTGGTGAGGTACTCGCTAATTCTAAATTTCTTCACTTGGCTGTGATTAAGAAACTACTAGAAACAAAGTATGTTCTACTTCTGACATAGGACAATGCTGCAGAGCTGCTACAGAATGAGCTGAAGCTCTGGCTAGCTACTTAGGCATGTGTTTACATTTGCCACCTTAGCTCTACAAAGTGAATTTTGATAACTAAATCCAAACAGAATGTTATATTTGCTTTTTTCTTCCTTCCAGATTTGCCCTTGGACTCATTGCTCAACATTTTCCCTCCTCCCTGACATATACAGGTATGTGCCTGGGATGCAACTTTCGGGGCCATCCACACCTTGCTATTTTAGGTGAGGTTTGTCAGCCCTTCTTACCCTCCCCTTTGCTGGGGAGGGGAGCAGCAGGAGTAACTCTACATAAAAAGTAACTGCTTTCAAACTGGATGAATTCTGGTATCATGAGAGGAAAAATATTGACCTAATCCTTCAGTCTGAAGCCTTTTCATATTAAGGCTTTGTTAAATCTGAGACAAAATTCTTTCAGAATATGTAGGTTCAGACTACCTGCATTACTATTTCTGTAAAAACAATTACTATAATAAGTAATGATTTGCCCAAAATGTCATGTTGGCCCATCTTGAGTGACTTATCACACAATATAGTTGTAGATTTCACATAATAATTCCCACCTTGAGGTAAATAGCCTGAAACTGAGCTATAGCTTCCAACTGAAACACAACATGCCTTTCAGAAAAAAATATTCTGGCTTCTCCAGCTCACAGGAAGTTCACCACAAACCTCAGGAGTCTCTCCCAGATGTTAACTGACTTAATCAACTGCAGTGCATTCCCAGTTTTGCCAATTTTTATCTTTATTGGCCTAGGCCAGTGAATTTTGCCATGTCGGGTGATGCAGCGATCAAGGATTTTCTTTAAGCAGCAAGTACAGAACTCATCCACCCTCTCCCAATCTTTGTTCTCTAAAAGTTGGACCTCTGACTTAAATAAATTAGCCTCCTTTTATAGCATGTGAGAAGACATACACAGTTAATTTGATCAGTCTTAGACACCTAAACTAGGGCTGGATAAAGAGAAGGAGGCCGTTGCAGGGATCTTCCCCTCTGTTGACTATGGAGAAAATGTGGGCAGTTGAATTGGAGGCCACCTTTTTGGCCACTAAAATTATGAGGTGAATGGCCAAACTGGTCATGCGTCGGAGTCATAGCCCTCTCTTTGAAAAGCTGTACCGTCTGAATTGTCTTATTCTCTCACTGTGTGTCCATTTCCTAAATCATAGCCAGTTCTTGTGGGTTTTCTCTGAATTGTGTTTTGTCCTTGAAGCCCACTATGAAAAGCAACTTCTCAAGCACCAGCAGTTTTTTTTCCTACAGGAAGAGCTCTTCTCTCCACTAGCAACCTCTTTTCTTTTCTAAAACTTTTAAACGTATACTTTTTTAAGAGACAGCTTCTCTTCTGACATATTTGGTTGCAACTGGCCAATGGTTAAGTAGACCTTGTTTAGGTGCACAAGTGTATGGACATGCACACCCACATGCACGCACATCCACCCCCCACCACCACTGCACATACAAGTGATGTAAGCTTGATTTCCCCATCTAGCAATTTTAAACGAAGACTGCAAGTAAATACCTGGGGACAAAGATAAGTGCATGTTCTTGCTTTCTCTGGGCAGCCGAGAAATATGAAATGACTGACTGGTAATGGGAAAGCTCTATATTTTCCAGAGTTTGAAAGCTGACTCGTAATTCACACTGATTTAGATAAAAGTGTCCAGTGACGTGCCTTCTATGGTTTCTTCCCTTTAATTGGTTTTATTCCTTTCATGTTAGTTGCTTTGGTGGCTTCTGTCTACCATACCTGTTTTATTGCTGTTAATGATGGCTGTAAACATTAACACTAAGGCTCTCAACAACACTAAGTTTGTATGAGGTTATCCTGAAGAAATCTCTTCTGATAACAGAGTGGAATTTCTGCCCTAAACCAGGGAAGATTAGGAAGAATAATTCTGGTTTTCTGGACAGAATACTTCTTCCATCACAGAAGACTAAATTTAATGTTTGGCCTTCCATGTATAGCTCAAAAATAGCTTTGTTCAATATCTTCAACCAGATTTCACCAGCTAAGCAGTACTTGGATGGAGGACTTCTCAAGATGTGGTGGGGGGAACCACACAGTGACATCTTGCTTCAGTAAGCTCCAAAGTATAAGCATTTGCTTACTGAATATACTGTGCTGCTCTTGAAACTTGAGTATGTTAAAAATCCCATTGTTCTTTATAGATGTTTTTAAAACACAGTGATGAAATTTTACCTTGGGAAATTAAACTTCCTATAGAATTTCTGCCCAATGAAAGAATCTTCAATGTCCCATCCTAAACCATTGCATATTGTTGGATGTCAATAAAAAGTTGCCAAGTTCCTTGTCTGTAAGCAGCTACATTTCAGTGGTGGTGTATTATATGTTTGAGGGTACGTAAAACATCTGAGAATTCTTCTGTGCTACTTGCTAGGTTTTTGTTGTTTTAGCTATATTGGTTTGTAGCAGCTTTGAAGCTTCTGGGGTTTGTTAATAAAAGAACACATAGACATAAGAATGCAAAGACTTGATGAAAAAGTAAAATAACAGTTGTACAATGACTGGAGACCAATTACTTTACTTTTAAAATTTTTTTACTTTAAAATTTTTTTTCTTTTTTCTGTGTTCAGTTAAATGATTCTATTCTGCTAGCTCCATATAATCTGTGTGAAAAAGTTTCTTATCTATATATGATTACACATTCACTTGCGCCCCCCTGGATGAATATACATGTTACTCTAATCTAGGTATGTAATGGAGCTATGCCTATTTGTACCATATGAAATTCTAATGCTGTACTTGCACCCTTTTAAGATACTATGATCCTAAAAAAAGTGCAGGAAATATCTACTGTAGAGTAACTAATGTAAATAAACTGCTGTGAATTTTTTTGGTTTTCGGCCAATTGTCACCACTTTCATGTGTTTTCCCAACAGTTATGTCCTACTAAGGAAAAAAAAGCTGTGGAAGATTAATTTAATGGATTCATGTTGGGAAGATTCACACTGGAGTAGATGTATTAACATTCAATACTGTGCTCTGCAAGAAATGCCAATGACTGCATTAGTAATATTCATGATACGAGATGTAAACCATCATGGTTGTCAAAATGTGTCCCTAATTTGCCATGCTCAAATAAATAAGGAGAATGAGTTATAAAACCCTTGCTTTTTGCAGGTATTCACAAAGAAATGTGATGAAGAACAAGTTTGTTCAAGACCTGTTTTTTAGATCTGCAGCAACTTCTACCCACATCAATAAGTCCTTGTCAAGGAAAGTAAATGTTTCACAGACTGCATCAAACACTGGTTAATAAGTTATCTGAGAATCAATCTGTATTTATCCAGGTCCTGCCAGTTAATACACACTGTGGATTATTTCCACTTCAACCCCTCTACATTTCTCTGTGGGTTTATCATTGAGTATTCCAAAAGCAGAGTGGTAAAATGCTCTAGTTGAAAAACAAAACAGCCTGGAAAAAGAAAAATGCAATAGATTTGGAAAGCTCATGTGAAATTTATGAGGGATTTGAATTTGAATATCTGAATTTGCCAGTCCACAAAGGGAGAAAGTAGGAGGCTGTGAGTGAAGAAGTTTCCTGTGGTTCTTCCTTTATAACAAGCCACAAAGGAAGGAACTCTGTACTCAAGCAGGCTTTGTAAAGCTGTTCAGTCTGTGCGTACATGAAGACTGCTGTCAGGATGGTGATGCAGCTCAGGAAATCTTTCTGGGCATTAACTTGCCTTGCTCTTATGTCTTTCGCACATCCACAGCATAAGGACCCTGTCCACTGACCTGCAGCTTCAAGACAACAGAAAGGTTTTGGCACACTGCATGTTCAAGTAAATTGTAAGATCTTTTCTCATAGGATGCAGAGTTTGACAGTCTTTTTCAGTATTTGCTATTGGAAGTAACTATATATAATGCATCAAAGACAGTTTTGCGTAAACCAGGGGTTCTCCATTTCCATAATGTCGATCACACCCAGAGGGAGTCCTTTTTATTCTCAAATACCACATTCAGTCTCATGGGCAAATAACAATCCTACAACAGCCTTTTTTTTTACAAGGAGTTTTGATAGATATCTTTTCACAATAACAAGTTAAAAACCAGGCAGTAATACCTAGAACAAGGCAATCCAACAGACAGTTTCCTACAGAACACAGAAATGCTGACTACTGTGTGAATTGTTCATGGTCTGTGGACCATGAATCATTGCATCCTTCGTAAAAATAGACCTTGGAAACCTGTGTATCTGAATACAATCGTTTTGTGCAAATAAGGACTGTATGTAGGGTAAGAAGGTGAAAGGATATGGAATAGATTTCAGAAAGAATGATTAAGTTCAGGGAAGTTTTGTGACTCAGGGAGTGGGATGCTGTTTTACTCAAGAGCATGTGTATGCTTCTATGACAGACACAGATCAGGGAAAGCACTGTTTTTTGAAAGACATGAAAGTAGGGTTTTAGCCATTTGGGTGCTAAAAGCTGTCTTGACGTAGCAAACTGGGAAAAAACACCACTTATTAGAACTGGGGAAGCAACTTTAGGGAGGAGCTAGGGAACTGGAAAGGGCAGATTTGAAGAGGAAGATTAATTCCCTGAAACTGTCAAGCTTGAGCTAGATGCTGAAACAAATAAGTATGAAAGCAATAGTTTGCAGCTAAAAATCCCATACTATTTGGTGCTACTCCAGGAAAAAAGCACAGAAATCTGTCCAAGAAGATAGGTTGCCTTCATCCTGTCTTAGTGGTAACAGGCAACGCTGGCTCTTAGACAGCCAGCATAAAAAGCAGGGATGGAAGGACCTGCCCTGGCACAACGCCTCTTAGCAGTGAAACGGTAGATATGAAATGGTTTCTCAGGTTGGTTTAACTTCTAAGAGATAAACTGACCTAGTAGAGGGTGGAAGGAAATTTATATAGTTCATGACTGAGGACATGTTTTTTTTTGGTAGGAAATGAAGAAGTAAGCAGCATACTTTTTTCAATCTGGAACAAATCTGAGTTCAGTGAACTGATACCTGGAAGGCTGGGGACATTCATGCTTTATGCAGTGATTTAATTCAAAGGAAGCCACTAGCAGCCTGAGGCCGGAATAGGTGCTTTTAACTCAAGAATTAGTTCATTAAATTAACAAATGATGAGGCTACGACAATAGAGCTGAGAGGAAATGAAGACATGATTATGAGAGTCAACATAGCATTGGCTAAGATAAAGCACAACACAAATGGCTTTTCAGAGATGACAGGCTGAAGGATTGCCAGTATGGAAGATGCATACAACCAACGAGAAGTGAATTTAACAGTAAAGCCATATTGTTTTTCCATGGCCTTGAACTGTTTTTTCTTAAGCAATCAAAATCTGGTAGAGATTTTTAACAGCACTCGTAGGTGTCTGTTATGTTTATCAATGCTTCTACTAAAAGAATGCTTCTCCTACAACTATTAAAACATTTATAGTTTTGCACTTTTGCATAATTATATCTATCCCATCAGGAAAATTTCTGGACTACCAGGTGCTGTCACAGTTAGTGACAGCAACTCTCATTGGGATCCATTAGTCATTGAAGTTAATGAAGAGTACCTGCAAATAAAGAATTATCATTGGTATTTTTTTTTTTTTTTTAAAGTTCTGTAAAGATGGCTGAACTCTTCTGTTAAAGGAGCAATGCAGATGAAAAGTGAGCATGTAACGCTTTCCTGTAAGGAAAATGTACTGTCAGCAGTACTGGAGCTTTTAAAGTACTGCATTGAAATTGTTAATTTGCTAAAGGAATTTTCATCTCATTCCACCTTCTTTTCATGGGAGACTTCAAAACAAGTTTTCAACAAGCTGAGCTGTAAGATCAGCCTTGTATCATATGATGTGGGGATAGAAATAATGAGCTTGAAAAAGGGAAGTGTAGCACTGCTGTACAATTAACCATTTCCTCTTTTATAGTTTGTGCATACATCTGAATAATGACTGACTTTAAATTCCACTACTTCCCATGGAAAACTAACACTAGATTTAAAGACAATTTTTCTGAACCATGTTTTTTCCTGGCTTCTATCACATTTACTAAATTTTCATATCTCTATCTGTGCCTTAGGAGACCCACTCACCTTTACAAAAATGTGTTTTTGAAAATAAGCCTTAAGAATCTTCCAAACTGAGGGGAAGAAAAGGAAGGAAAATTGGAACTAAGACAGGCTATGTGCTGGATAGAAGAGGGAGTCCTTGGGAGACCATAAGTTTCTCTTCATTTTACCACCACATAGATTCATGTTGTTAATTCACATAGCTGTTGAATCATAGATTTATTTTACAAGTAACTGTAGGCCTTGCAAATAAAAATTCAATGGCGTAAAATCATTGTATGGGCCAGAAGACCTGAATGAATCACATATGTTTCAAATCTTCTGGTCCTGGAGGTGAGCAGCACAGAACCTGCAGTAAAAGCAATGCCATCCAAAATATCACCACTTTTGGGTCTGTGGAGACAGTGGTGGGGATGTGATGTACTGGGGGCTAGAATGGTAATTTTCCACACGTTCAGTCTTAAACAAGTCAATAAAACAAGGGGCCAGGAAGTAAATTTTCCTGTGTTCATTTTGGGGGGCAGTGAGTGAAGCTTGTCTTCATAACATGTGAATGATTCATATTTTAGGCATTTTTACCATGTCCAAAATCTCGCTTGCCTCTTCCCAACATGACTGGCACTTCAGAGTTTTGTACTGTAAGTCAAAAGCGTGTGAAAAGGAGTTAAGATGATTTTGTAATTTATGAGAGGTAGAAACGAGTATGGAATGGATGTGCTGTGACATCTTCAGAAGATAATTTGTCATCTGTGACCACAGCAGGCCCTTCCTGGTGGTTACCTTGTCCCTCCCAGTCCTCTCATCTATTTTTGTCCTGTGCCCATCAATGCTAGAGGCTAAGAAAAGCTGGTATCTGCTGTCTTTAGGGAAACCTGAGGATTTCATACTCAATTCACAGTCATCTCTGTTGCACTACTGATGACACTAATTTACAAAGACGGCTCATATTGAGGGCTATCAGTGTATCTACTGATCATATACATCTGGAGATTAAGAAAACATCTTCACAAGATGGACAAAAGCAGTTTTCTGTTTCCACCAGTGTGACTCAGTCCTGAATATATGGGGTTTTTCCTTCACAGTTCACCGTCTGTGCTGCTTGCTGCATCTGAAGACAGTAACAACAGTCAAAAGCCATCAGGAATTATCCCAGCAACTTCAAGAGCTGGGGTCTTTAATCCTGATCTTTAATCTAGTTCTTATCAGTGTATCCTTTCACTAAAGAAAACCAAACCACAGACAAATATATATGAGACTTATCAATATACTTAAATGGACAGATGAAAAAAATGTCAACTATAGCTGCCCATTTATCAGCAATTTTGTCATTCTGAGAAATAGAATGAAAAGTTAAAAAATATCAATGCATTTTAACTCTGCCATTCCTAGGATTATTCTTTCTGTGTTTATTTCTCTGCCTTCCATGGTAAACACATAAAGCAATGAATAGACAAGAGGCACTCCCAGCAAAAGAAAATTTACAAATCTTCAAACAGTGTTGAACAAAGCTTCAAACAATGTTGAATGCAAGTGGGCAGACCATGACAAAATGTTCACACTTCCTCATCAAGTCTAACTAGTTTACCACTACCTATTTGTGCTATAAACCGTGAACTGGAGTTCCTCTGTGGGAAAGTAACCCAAATGAAATGACAGGAAGCAAAAAGACAACTGCTTTCACAGATATGGGATAGCGCAGGATTTGCTTGTTCCCAATTCTGTTTATTTAATTGGAAAAGTCTTTAGGAATCCATTTCCATCATTATTATTTAAATGGAATCCTAATTTACTCTGAGAATTAGTTGTGTTTGTTCTGGAAATACAACCAGTAAAACAACGTCTTTAATCTTTGCTCTTTTTGAAAAGGAACGATAATTCTGCCTGTCTCAGTTACAGGTTGTGAGACTAAAACTGTACATGTATGAAAGTGCACGTATTCCACAGCAGTGGGTACTAGTTCAGAAATTATGTATTTTATGCTCTATAGACAGAATTATCTTCAGAAGTTTTTTTGTTGTTGTTAAAAGTAGCAGTATCATTGCTTCTTGTGCTGATAATAAACTAATTTAGGGTCACAGTAGTGCAAAACTTTCAGGATTTCCCAGTGCAGCAGGTTTGTGACTTCAAAATGCAAAGCATAGACATTTTATTTGTAAATCACTGTCTAATATTTACATTACACTGTTGAATATTTACATAATCTACCAAGACATCTCAATAGCATTATTGTGTGGTTTTGCAGTAGTCATACAGAAAAATTCTGAAAATTGTTTAAAAATATGGTTATTGGTTATTATGATACAATACTGTGTAGAGTGTCAGTCTGATAACTTTAAAATATAAATTTGAAATTCAAGAAATTATTTCAAACATGGATTCATCAACCTAATAGATCAGATAGAAATGCATTCCTTCACTTATATTGTATAACCCTTGGCTGGCTTTCAGTTTCTTAGAAGTCAGCATTTGTTAGGCCCTACCAGTTTTGGGCCCCTAAGACAGGAAAGACACTGATAAGCTGCAGCAGTTGAGCAGAGGCTCCCCAAGGCATTTACGGCTGGAGCACTTGCCCTGTGAGGAGAGGCTGCAGGAGCTGGGCCTGTTCAACCTGGAGAAGAGATGCCTTGGGTGGGAGCTCACCGCTGCCCCCAACATATACAGGGAAGGGGATGAGGAGTTGGAGCCAGGCTCTTCACAGCGGTGCATGGTGGGAAGAGGTGAGATGATGGCAAAAGTTGAAAGAAGAGGGGTTCAGGCTGGAGATAGGGAGACCCTTTCCCCCTGGGGACAGTCGGCAGAGGTGCAGGTTGCCCAGGGAGGCTGTGCTGGCTCCACCCTTGGAAGTTTCCAAGCTCTGACAGGGCACAACCCTGAGCATCCTGGTCTGAGCTCAGAGCTTGTCCTGCCTGAGCATGAGGATGCACTGGAGACCTCCTGACCTCCCTTCCCAGCTGTGATCCTGTGATCCTGTGTTGGCAACTGTGAGAAGGAGGCTGCCTACCCATATAGGTATGCATGGCAATGAGCCAAACCACACAGTCAGACCCTATACCCCATTGTTCCTAGGAAAGCCTGAGTGAAATTCTAATATCACCTAGGTCAAGAGAAAATTTAGCCAGGATATCACCCAGTGTATTTTGTCTTTAAATATGGAGAAGGAATACTGGAGTTTTGCCATCATCTTCAGAGAGGTCATGTCACACCAGATGCCCTACACTGACCAGGGAGCTAGGGCCAGCTGGAATCTGCACTCAGCTTTTAGCTAAGTACCTAAAATTAGATGGACTGAATCCAGGCATGAGAGTTAAAACAACACTGAATATTTGTTTGGGTTTTTTTCTTTTTTCACATGTACCTAATTTGAGGTTGGGCACAGCTCACTTTTCTAAGGAAGCAAATATGTATGACTGATACTCAGTTTTCAAAGTAAAGCATGTACAACGTGTACATACATACATTTGCCTAAAGTGTGGGGTTGCCAGAGAGTGAATACAACTGATCTAATTTTACCTGTTGACACAAAGTTAGACATGATCATGTGTCCATAAAGAACTCCAGTCAGTGCTCATGCAGATTGAAGTCATACCTTCTTGCATTTCTGTAGGCAAGTAATACATATATATGAGACTTGGACACATGTCTGAATTTCCTCTTCTTCTCACTTAAAGG
Source organism: Phalacrocorax aristotelis (assembly GCF_949628215.1). Classification (NCBI taxonomy): domain Eukaryota; kingdom Metazoa; phylum Chordata; class Aves; order Suliformes; family Phalacrocoracidae; genus Phalacrocorax; species Phalacrocorax aristotelis. The sequence goes on from NC_134277.1 coordinate 138,501,578, forward strand.
AAGTTAAAGTACAATGTATTTGAGATCTAAATACTGACATTACTTAAATTATTACTTTAGAACACTAAATGAAATAATTCAATGTTTGTCATCCTGCCCAGTCCCTGATGTGTGCTGATATACACCAGACTCAGTCATCCCCTACACTTCTGTCCTCTGTCTCTCAGAACATGGCTTTTTTTCTGGGAAGGCTAATTAAAAGGCAAAGGCATTAGATCAATGAAACACAACGAAAATTGCTGTAAACATTTTGAGAATGGTAAGTCTGCCTATTGGCATTTCAACCTTTGGCGAATTGCTCTGGGTAAGAGTTTTTTTTTAAGATTTTCACCTCAGCTGGATCAGTTCCTGTATTTTCCCAGTTAGAGGTATGTGTCTTTTGCTACCCTTTTTTCAATTACATTGTTTGATTTAAATGTTGTTGCACCAGAATGATTAACATACAAATTTGGCCTTTAATTAAAAAAATCTATTTTAGTGATGAAATATTTATTACATGTCCTTGTATTATATTATGAATCACTTATGCAAAGAATACCAACAAATTTTACATTGACCAGGCAAAAATCTATGGCCTTGTGAAGGCTATAGAAATACTTGGGGGTGCATAGTTATGAGAACCTTCTTTTAGACAATATGCATTGTAAAAATTCTTAATTTTTGGAACTCCAAGAAAAGATGTCTTTTTTATCATCTTAGACACACAGCTTTATTTAGCTTTAGGTGTAACTAGAGGTTTCAGTATCAAAACTGTCTTTTAAGAAGGTAAATCTTTATTTTGAATAGCAGTGATAAACATGAATTTAAAATACACCACATTCTAGTAAAAAAACAAATAAACAAAAAACCAAACCAAACCAAACAAAACCCACAAAAAAAGCCAACCAACAAAACTCCAAGGAAAAAATTCTACTTTTTAAGATGTCTCCATCATTAAAGCTAATTTTACTTCCTGATCTCTATATTACTATAGCTGTATCTTTAGTCCCACACCCCTGTTTACAGTTCTTGTCTGCCTTTTGTTCTGCCAACAGGGGTTTTTTTGAGGCAAATTACAGGACTGGTGTGCTTATAGTTCCTCATGAATAAAGACCAGTTCCTGCCTAGAAAAGATATATCTGGCTGTTGAGCTATCGAGTGGCGAGGGTTTGGCGTGCCTCATGTGCATTGTTGGCTCAGATTTACTTTCTCTTCTATCCACAGGGCACTCCCATAATGAGGCAAAGAGAGGGGAATATATTTAGTTCTTTCACTGCTCCAAAGAAAGTTCACCAAGATGCTACCAGAGGTTAAAAATAAATGAAAATGTATAGCCTTTTCCAAAAGCATAAAATGAATATGATTTTAAACATCCCAGTGTACTGATTTTCTCCTTGCAGTGGTGTTTCTCCTACATGCAGGTGCAAGATATCGGTATTTGAATTCTTTCCTATGCTTCTTTTTAAGGGTTGAAGGAGTTGCAGATATGGGTGAAAACTGAACTCTACTTGAAAGGATCTGAAAGTACTTGTTCCAATGGGATTTGAATTTCGGCCATAGTGCTCGTATCTGAACTTCCAGAAAACTTCTAGAGGTAATTGGAATGGCCACCCTATTACCACCACAGCCAGAAAGCTGGCACCCACCTAGCCAGAGTGTTTTGACTTCTTTCATTACAAATTACAATGGAATATTCATTCCAGGGGTCTGCAGCATCCTGTTCTTTAATAACGAAGTCCAAATCTGTATGCATAGAGGCAGGTCAAAATCAATATTGTGGAACTTACCACTGAATCCCAGCTAGGACACTGAAAAGGATGAGGAGCCTGGGTGGGATGGATGAAAGAGGTCAGGGACAGTCCCCAGTCCTGGGTCTATCTAGCGTGCACAGCCCTGTCATGGCATGGTGCCAAGAAAGTTTCTATAATCACCTGTCAACCAATCAATACGCAACTTATGGATGGGTGTAAATTTGAGCCTGAGAAATGTAAACTTCGTCATCATAATGATTAAGCGAAGAGGAAGCTTTCCCTGGTCAATGTGTGCCTCAGATAAACAGAATATGACTCACATGCATGCATTGCCTTGGCTGCTGGAACAGGCTGCTAAATGGCACCATTGCCAACTGAAAATTTGCACAAAATTTTGTAAAATATTTTTGTGCTCTGTCTTTCAGCAGTAAAGTTTTATTTTGTGTTTGTTTGTTGGTTTTTCTTTAAAATCGCAGTCTGCAGAGACTCATGCTTGTAATTTATTCCTCAGGCTGTGATTTCACCCTTTTTTGCCATTAAGGACTCTGCAGTCATCTTCCTTTACAGGTGCCAGGGTACATTTTCATCTAAAACACATTTTGTTCTGAGAGATAGAACCAGTCACTCACGGTAATATCACAGAGTAGCCTTACCAGGGGAAAAAAACAGCTTCCCTGATAGTTAGAGGCTGCTGTTCCTCTCTGTAGTAGCGTTGTGGTTAGTACAGTGATTTCATACCTTTTCAGGTCATGAATGTTAAATTATTACTCAGATCTAAAGCAATGAAGTAAACATTTACAAATTCCTACTTTGCTGAAGTTTGAGTGGGAAGATCATGAATATACCCACAACGTGTGTTGTTTGACATGCTCTGGCTTCAGTGTTCACCCATAAGACCCATGAATCACAGGCAGCTGCAAAAACTGTTTCAGGGAACAAGTTAACTTTAAATAAATAGTCTTCTTTTTAAGGTCTTTGCTGAACTGAAGCCAGGAGGATTAGCTGCAGGATATTAATGGGAAGCAAAATATATAGAGATATATATTAGAATAAATATCTCTTTCTCTACGCTATATAACTTCATGAGGCATTTGTCATTGAAGTTAAACTGGTCATGGGGAGAGGACAGTGCTGAATCCTGGCCTGCAAATGCCATTTATTACCACACTGATGAAGGAAAAGGCGAACAACTGAGTTTCTTCTCCTACTGTCTGTTGAAAAAGGTCCTCTTTATGGTTTTATTTGTTCTTTTTAATGGTACAAAGATGCTACTTCTTTCTGAGAGCCACACAAGTTTTTATAGTTGCTAACCTAACACGGTGGCACAAAGCCAAGTGATAGCTTTATATCTCTACAGCTTCCATTTGCAAAAACAATTGATAAAGTAGTTGTGTCAGCAAGAAAGGAGCAAAGAGCTATTCCATGGAAAGACTTGGGGAACTAGTGTAGTTTCAAACAGCCCATTTTCTGCCACAGTTCACAGGAAGGTGTACAACAAGCTAGGTAACCTGTAATAGTATGGATACAGCCATGTCTGGTTTTGGTTGCAAAAGGAAGATCTTTCCCTCCTAATTACCACGGTTCTCTACAAACCAGAGGCAGTGTCTGGGAATCTTTGCTAAAGAATCATCTTCATTATATATTAAAATTTACTTGAAATACCGACTTTTATGCTGGCCCATCTCAGACTAGATCTGATTCCAGACTGACATGTAAAAATAGACAAGCATTTTGAAAGAATGTCATTTTACTGATTAATATCCAGAACTTGAATTTATGCCTCTCTACTTTGCTTACAATTTCCAGGATAAAAGAGAATGATAAAAGCTCTAATCATGACAGATGCTGATCATTCTCCAGGGAAGGCACATGGCTTCTCTTTGGAGGCCAGTTGCTGAATTTGCAGTTGTGATTTTGATTGCTCCATTTCAGAGCCTGTAGGAGTAGACTATTCTCTTAAGAAGCCAAACAAAACTCTGAGTTTATCTCTAAGTCAGATAAACTGTGTTGTCTTCTTAATTGATTTTCAGTGATACTAACTTTTATTTATGCCCAGAGATTGATGAACACAAAATAGTGTCAACATGTCCTAGGCTTCCCTCCACCAAGTTGGCAGAGGGTAATCAGTACAATGAATTGTTTCTATAACCCTTAGTTTTTCTCAAGAGGAACTGCTCCGTCTGTACTTCGATAAACACAAAACCTCACACAAAACTGAACTTTAACAGAAATGGTGCAAGGTAAACATATCAGTACAGTAGGGCTATATAGCCCCAATCTCATTTTATAGGTTAAGTACCTGTATAAAATATAGAATTAGATATATATTTTCTTACCTAGAGATGAAATTATTCTCACAGATTTAAAAAGATTGTAGCCTTTGCATTGTGGAAAAGAGGCAATGAGATTGGAGAACATTTTGTACATCCAAAAGTATCTAGAATGTCACAGAAATTAAAGGTGGAAGTATGTTACAGAAAGCTTTGCATCAGGGAATGACTGAAGAAGCCGTTTTCTGGTACCACCATCCCTTGGGGTACTCTGCACATTCAAAGCCAGGATGTTAACACTGGTTTCCCAGTTGCCATGATTTACTTGCATCTTTGACTTCATTGGCCTCTCCCTTAGGTTCCAGGGAAACCAGAGCTGCAGCCAGCAAGGTATTGATGACAAAGTTTGGAGGCACAGCAGTTCCCTGCTGGAGGAAAATAAGATGGTTTCCATGTTAAACTTTCAGTCAATAAGAAGAGATTTATCCTTGTTGGTAGAAGTCACCATTGGTAACGAAAATAAAGGGTCCACCCCATGTACAGGGGAATGTGGGGTTTGTCAGCATCCAAAACAGAAGCCAGTATAGAAGGCAATGCCATGATTTCCACTAGCAGAGACTGAAGGGGGGAGTTACAGGAATCACTATGTGTGTCAACACAGGGCATGTCTTTTCTGCCCTCCAGGGTTGAAAAGTCCCTGGCATATTCACTGGCATACTGGGCACACCCAGCAAGGGTGACCTTAGCAGACCTGTGATCTCCTTGCATCACGTCCTAGAACAACATGGCTTGTCCTTTTCTTAGCATACTCTGCATGTACTGTCCGTGATCCTACTTCTCATTTGTAGTATCAAGAATAATCATTATAATATCCACCATTTCACTACTTGCTTTCTACTTGCTGCTATTCTTCTATTTGCTGTCTACTTTTCTACTTTCTGGTCTTATTTTTTGTTCTTCCTCATGCATATCAAACTGAAACAGTGCAGAGGTGCCAACAGAGGTGGCAGAACTTTACTGAATGTTCTGTGAGCAAAGAAGGGACACTCAGGTTTGCTAGTGACCACCTTAACCTGCAGTACTGAACACATCAACTGCTTTGTAGGCTTGTAGGTGACCTACTGCAATGGAATCGGAAGAGGTTGTAGGGTTGTTCTAATACAACATCCGCAAGTCCAGGAGTCCATCTGCGTGTGCACAGGAGGTCTGAGATAAGGCTCATCGGTGAATAATGTGGAAGGGCAATAAGCAGCAATAAATAACCTGGACTTGCTTTTAGACAGAGTTCTCTGGATGAAGTCTATGGGCATAATTGCCAAGCACCAAGGGCTGCTGTGCTGTCCTAGATGCAAACTGCAGCTGCCTTTTCACCTAAAACTTAAATTAATCTTCAGTGTGGAGCATTGTGCTATCTTTTAAATGTAATAGAGAGTGTAGGTACCTATTCAACATGTGAACAGCAACATGTAGTTGCTTCAGTCTCAGACTGAACCTCTTCTCTGGTTCTCAGAATACATGGGGAAGAAATTGCAAACTCCTAAAGTTACAGCACAAAATCCCACAGACATGTGAACAAGATTATTACTGCTTTACCCCTAAACAGGATTACAAAGAGAATTCAGAGCAAAGCAAGTAAAATTAGTGACCTTCTAAAGAGTATAAGGAACCAAAATAACCTTGCTTAAAGTCATTGGCACTCAAACAGTTCACTAATGCCAGGGTCTAACTGTGCCTGGCTGTTCATTTTATATACACCTACATTGCTCTAAGACAATTTGCAAACAGTATGACAGAATGGAGGATTGCCTACTCTTGAAGTGCTCTATTATTAATGAATTCACAGCAGCTCTGTACTGCATTTTAGGACAGGAAGAGAGGAATACCATGTGCAAGTGAGACTGTAGGCTTCTTTCAGTAAGCAGCATGTAATTATCCAGACTGGAAGGTGGCCAGTGCACTAAAGCTGACACTCTAACACTAACCTTGCAGCATTCAGAACCCAGCATATTTGCAAACTGTTTGCTGCAGTTCATTTTCCAATATTCAGTGTTAGGCAGGAATATATTCTCTATTATATTCTGATGGCAGCACATCGTCCTCACAATTATAGTCCCACAATCTACTTTTTCTGCCTAGCTCTAATTCTGATACCTTTAATTTTTCTCTACTAGGGAAATGGAAGAATGAGAATAGCTTATTCTTTCCTTTTCAACAGCTTGGATGCATTTAAGTGGCAGTGGAAAATTACTCCCCAGACTCTTCTCTCAGGTCCAGGCAACATTGGTCTTAAAATGGTGAGAGTCATGCACATCAGGATGAAGGTCATGCACACCAGGATGAGGGTCATGCACATCAGGAGCACTTCACAAAAACACTACTGTGTCCAGGGGGTAGGAGATATCTTTGAAATCACAGCCATTAGCAAGCCTGCCAAACTTTGCTTATTTTTAATTTCTCTGGTAGGCCGCTGTCAAAAGCAATGTTCTCTCTCTCCTCATTCCTCAGACAATATCAAACGACTGAAGAAGGAAGCTCAACAAGTCACTACATGGAATTACCAGGGGAAAGAGGTCATTCAGTTTGCGCTGGGGTAGGAGCAGGAGCCAGTTCGGCTGTGGGGCTTGTTTTGGAATGATGTGAAATGTGTAGGAGGTGCAAAGATTTGTCAAGAAAAAGGTTGGCACCTGCAAGGAAAAGGCTATATAGGCTGCTGGCAGAACTTAGTTTAGAGGAACAAAATCTTTTATGAAGCATGGCTTACAAACTCTGCCACCTGGGATTCAGGCAGGGATGCCTAGTTCGATGGAAATACCATGCTTCCAAATATTGCATCAGCTTTTGGAACTGGAAGCAAACAATAGGTCTTTTAATAATAAAAATATTTCTATTGTGAGCTTCTTAGTTACTCAGCTTTGCATTTTCCCATAACAGCATGGCTTTGGGCCCTGATGATTACATTTTCCAGAGGGAGAGAACAAATTCACACAGTTTTTAATCTTATATATGTGGGAGGGGAGAGTGAGCCCATTGCTGGCTGGCTCTGAGTCAGAGGAGCCAGCACCTAAATAGAAAGCTAAATTGCAAAAACCAGAGCTAATAATGGAGAGGAACACGGACCTCATTGTTCTTCTGAGCACATTTCTACAGCAGGTAGAACACAGTGATTTAAATCTGTGGCACGAATGACTGCCTGTTTTGTTGTTTGTATTTAGCTAACTCTGATGGACAGCAATTTTGTGTCAGGCAAAGTGTAATGCTTTGTTTTTTTTGACAGAACTGGCTCCTCAGAATAATTCTTTTTTTTTTAGGGTTTTTCCTGGGCATTTTCACAAAGTTGTACTTTGGATACTTCTTTCATGCACCATTGGAATTGCTGACATCTTTACTGAGCTCAGCTGAACAATAGCATAATTTTGTATTTCGTAAATACTCGTGAGGGGGGTCTCACTACACAGTGCCAGAACATTTTCTAATACTAACTGTCCCAATGCTGTCTGCAGATGTTTATTTAACTAACTACTCCATCACCGAGACTTTGTCTTGCCTTATTTAATGATGTGTTGAGTTCAAGACAAATATATTGAACAACAAAGATTTTTATCATCATTACTTCTACTGTAGGACCTTCATATTCCAATGTTTCTACTGCCAAAGCATTTTTGTACTATGTCCTCCTTCTGTGGCTGAGCCCTTTGTAAACAACCTTGAATTAAATGTTCCACTCACATTGTTGGTGACAGCAAGTGCTCATAATTTCTGCATCTCCACACTCTTTACCTTTCCTCATAGTGTCCTCTGTTCACTGCTATGTTGTTTCTCTATTGAACTGTTTGGAAAGCTGTAACAGAAGGAAGTGTTGGGTGAACTCCTGTAGCAGTAATTTGACATAAATGGCTAGAGATTTCCACTCAAAGGCATAAATGTAATAGCCTAATAATGAGAGTATAAGTGAATATAGCTGCTTAGCATTAGCTGAGGTAGTAGCTTGCTAATTCATTGATCCAAGCACTGTTAAAACTAGAATTTCTGAGGTTTTTTTCTTTCTAAGATTCAATCTTACATGTAATGTTTCTACTTTTAACTATGGGTTTCTCTATAGCTAGATAAACATTCTCATAATATGTTTTGCTCTTCACAGAAAGGTTGGACTAGATGATCTCTGAGGTCCCTTCCAACCTGTGATTCTGTGATTCTGTGATCTGAAGTCTCTGTCAGGAACTAGCTTTTGAGGTGAACAGGTTCAGCTTTCTAAAATGTCCATAGGGTTGAAAGCTTGCTGTATTAGAAAAACACCTTTCTATCCTGTCCGACACCAAAAAGCACTTATAAACTCTAATATAACTCCTCAGAATTTAATTTCATGTTAACATATTATACATTACATAAAATATTATTACACATTTATATTCTGATCAAAATGAACACTGTACAAATAATATTTGAGACATCATTTCAACCATAAAATAAAATGGATGGCAAGGGCTAAATAAAATGGATGGTAATCAAAATGGTATTAAGGATTTTGCAAATAGGACAATAGTTTTGACTAACATCAGCAGGAATAACAGAGATAATAGAAACTGAAATTTTTGGTGTATCCATGTCCACAATAATCTACTGTAAGAGAAACAGCTCTCACACCATTTAGTCAGATCCGCTTTCTACGTTGACTTGAGCTAGCGTGTTTTCCTCTATGGAGAGCACAGGTCATGATGAAAAATAGAATATGAAAATTCAAAGCTTATTGAAAATTACATTTCGCTATTTCCTTTTTACTGGTCATGGCAGTGACAGTTAATAACAAAAGCGTAATATAGGAGACACATACTTGCTTAGCAACCAGTAAGTATCTTTGAAAAGAGATAAAAGGATTTTGTAGGCTATTGCAAAGAAAAGTAAAGGTTAAAAGGGGACTAATTCGGTGATAATACACTGAACATTACAAAGCATACAAATGCTGGTGCAGTATATAATTTTATTTTGTAAAATGGAGGTTTTTTTCATGTAACCCAGCATCTGATTATTAGAACTACTCAAATTCAATTTCTAATGGACCTTTTAAATTTCCTATAAAGCAGGGTGACCTCCTTACTAGTAAGGAACATATGGGCAGCGTGTCACAGTTCCCCAGATGTCAGAACAGGCTTTGCTTACCAGGGTGGATCTCAGCTATGCCTGGGTTTGAAGTGGAACAATTACATACTGGGAACATATTGTAGAGGCAGATTTACTAATTCAGTCGTCAAAATTATAAGCAAAAATATTTACAGTTAAATTAAAGTCAGAAATCTGAAACAGATGAATCCCTGCTGAATTAATTTTCAAAAGTACAGAGTAGGATGACAATGTCTGAGTTCTCAAGGTCAAAATATGAGCTTTATATCTGAAATGTTGTGCCTTTCCCTTGTTTACCTCATAATAAAAAATGAACTATAACCTCTCCCTTTTATGCTCTTCCCTCCTTCCCTTTACACAAGGGCAGTGGGAATTATAACCCTAACAAAACTATATAAAGAAAATAGCATAGGGTAAACTTTATCCTTTAGCTACAGCTGTTGAACTCATTAGTTCCATGGGACTAGTGAGATCCAGCAGAACAAAGAATTTGTCTCTGGGGATTTAACTGAAGGGTCTAAGAAGGTCTGATCCAGCTCTCAGAGAAATCAATGTGAAATTTTCCAGTGATTTCAGAGAAAACTGGATCAGATCCAACAGTCAGAGAATTCCGAGTTAAAGCTGAAATTTATCCCATTTAGTCTTATGTGTTATTTCAGCTCCCTCTCCAGTCAAAAAATGCCAGAATAAATGAGACATTACAGAACAAAGCTTGGCTTAATATTGCTTGATTTGTGTTTTCCCACAGCTACTCCAGCATGCCCTACTATCCCAAAGGACAAAATGAAACAAATAAATACATAAAGTTCACTGTACACACAGTTATTTATTATAAATACAAGCCAGTTCCTAGTGGAGAAAATACAGATAAGGGGAAATGCATCTGTGTTCTAAAATCTGGTTTTAACATGCAAATAATTTTATTGAAAATAATTATTGTAAGTTGAAACCAAAATTGTCAAAAGTATTGCTGAAATTAATTCCCTAACTTAAGGATGTTGATTTTAATGGAACTAGTTGGAAATCAACGTTTTCTAACTAGAAATATCTGGCAAAGAACTTCAGTTCTTTTTTAGTTACCTAATTTCAGTTACTCCAAATGAAGAAAGCTGATGGTATAGAAAAGCTATACCAATAAACTTCACAAATATTGCAGCATTAGTTCTGTAGTGTGGGTATGCAATTCATCTCCCTCAGCCTTACAGACATTTTCCCTCTGTTCTAACAGCACATATGACCTGTCCTTCAAATATCTTTTAAAAAGAAATATTAGTACTGGCAGCCTGTATGTTGTAGACGGACCTTGGCAGAACAGAAGTATCTTGCTTTAAAAAGTACCTGCCCTGGAGCATTTAACAAGAATGCCAAATGCTAAACTAGGTCAGCCTTGTAATTCTGAGCGGTCTTCTCGTGACAAGAGCAATGCAAACAACGTGCTAAGTTTTTCTGTGCAGTTATCACCCTCGCGTTGCCATATGTCTCTTGGCCTGTTTTTATAATTTCTTTGTTGCTGTTGTTTGGTACCCAAAGCTTTTATTCATGGACACCGCAAAGTTAGGAGGAACTCAGAGCTGGCAGATGTGTCCACTCTGGCCAGAGCAGGCAAGAGATGCAGGAAGGCCGTTCTCTGGGTCGCAGCCAACAAAGTTTGTCCTTGTCCAAAAAGCCATCTCACTTGCATTCCTAGAAGAACTTCACCCCAAACCTCAGGATTTCTTACATGTTTTCTTCCTTTACAGTGAATGTTGCTTACTTTAAAACATTCAAGAGGAATACGAATGCTTTAAGAGGCTCAGCACACTCTCTGGTGGTGGAGGTGGCTGCTGGGGGACACTAGCCGGGAGCCTGGTGAATAGCTGAGCCCAAAGCAAGAAGCAAATGTTGGGACTGGAGTGGGAACTGATGGATGACATGTATCCTTCCCTTACCCTCTATGGGATATTTCCAATCTGGAAAATGGAATATGCCCCTTTGCTTGGGACAAAGTCCCTAAGGAACAATTACAAGTGTTCCAATTTTATCAGGATATATACAGCAATCTTAGCCAGGTGTTTAAGCAGGACTCAGATGTGGCATTGCAGTGGCAAGGGCAAGCAACTCTGCTGAACGTAAATGAAAAGCAATGAAGTTAGAAACAAGGAAAAATGCTTTATTTTAAGGAAGAGGGTAGGAAAAACATTCCTTTTAGAATAGCAAGGTTTTTTTTCAAGTGTGTATATCTCAAATAAACAGTTCTTTGCCATATACAACAATGTGTTCTTTAAAATGGCTCTTATGATCAGGTGTACTACATTTCAATACACATTTGGGGGTGTTTATTTGGTTTTTTTATCTGTACAACTGACATTTATTCAAAATGGATACATAGGACAATTAATACTACATAGATTCCTGTAATCTTGTCAAGTATGCTTCTACTAAAAATATTTTAGAGAGAAAAATATTAATTTGCTCTGATCACAGCTGATTTCAACAAATGTCTACTGAATTAATTTAAGAAGGTAAAGTAATGTCTAGATGTAACCAACCTTTTACTGGCCATTGGAAGATTGTGTTCTTTAATTCTGCTGTCCTGAGTGCGTTCTCATTTGCTATCAAAAGTTAACATTCTGTCTATGAAACAGAATACACCATCGCAACACACCTGTTAATTAGATTGATGAAAAAAATTAAACTGGCATTAAGCTTGAAAGTAAACACAGTTATTATTTAAGAAGCAATTACTTCCATTACTAACCTCCTTAGTACTTAGTTTAATTATGTCACTGGAATGCATTCCATATTAACATTAACATTACCCATAACAGTTAATGAGCTGGTTCTTCCAAAGTCACCTGCTCCTATTAACCAGTAATCTAATCAGGCTAACCCCTAATTTCAGGGAATAACCACTAAAGAAGGCGGCAGGTAGTGGTGAACTCTGCAGCCCTACTTTGACACTCATTAATACTAGACTTGTGAGTTAGCAGACCACCCGCCAGTACAAATTTAATCTAGATCAGGCATAAATCCATAATCACTTTTCTGTCAAAATAACCAGAGCACATGATATCATGTTTTGTCACGTTTTGTTGGCCGCACAGGGGTAAATAGTGCTAATCAGACATAAGGTCTGATAGAGTGAAATTAAGTTTTTACCTTTTTTTGTGTGCAATTATTTTAAAACACACTTGAACCAGGAGAATAAATTTATTCCTGTTCAATTCTTAGCGCATGTGGCCATGCCATTTTTCACCCTAAAGGCCATGAAAGTAACTATTGCCCCAGAAGGTAAGAAATCAAATTGGCAAAGTTTAGTTAATAAGGACAGAAAAGGAATTTGGAGGGACATTTTGTGCCTCACTCAGTTTATGCTGCTGCACATGACAAAATGAGTAGAGGTCAAAATAATTCAAGTGGAAACCCAAAACCAGTGTAGTGAATTCTGCCCAGCAAGCCTAGCCAATGCATTTCTCTGATGTGTGGGCAGTGGCAAGGCAACAAAGCGGTATCTGTAGCAGCTAAGCAGCTTGAGGGTGTGATCACTATGTGGGACATTTTCATTTCGGTGATAGTGAATTGCAGTGCATCAATTACAAATGAAGGATTCTAGCAGAAAATAGAACCGATGGTCAGGAAAGGACATCCAAGGTATGGTGTGGAGAAGCTGGCTGCCCTCTCATGTAAATAGTTTTCATGCAGGTGTTCTTCAATTCAAATTTAATTCAATGTGTCTTTTGAATGATCTCTTACTTTACTGGGGACTCAGCCATTTTACAGGTAGGCAGGGTGTACAATTTCATATTCAGTAAGCGCACAGATTGGGAAGGCAGATATATTTATATTTTGAATTGTAGATTTCCATTTGAAAAACAGGCAAAGAACAGCTCAAAACCTACAAGCTGTACATTGCTAGTTTTTTTATTATTTTTTTAAGTCACTGGAATTAGAGGTAAAGTTAACAAGACAAAATAAGCAGCCAAACCTGTTATTAGCAAGAAGAGTGTTTCCTCATTTTTGTTTTCTTTGTGCAGTTCCCTTGAAAGTTGTCTGTAATGGATGTACAATATGTCATTCAAATATCCCCTCAAACAGCTTTCAGAAGGCAGATTGCTGCCAGCTGTTGTATAGTAACTTCTTTATGTATATGTATGTGTTGATATATTTCTACCAGTTATCTTGGGTTCTTCGTATTAGCTACCGTTTAAATCGTACTTTAGTCCTGACAACATATTGCAGTTTGCACTGGTTTATTCCCTGGTGTGACATTCCTGTCACTCAATGACCTTCCAGGAGAAATGAAATATACTGAAGTGACATGGAAATAGAGACTGGAAATGAAGCTAAAAGTGCCAGGGAAACAGAAAAGCACAGTTGATGAAAGTAATTTTCAATGTAATCTTCCACAAAGCTGTGTATTTTTTAGAGATTTTGGATTTTTATTTTCAAATGTGAGAAGCAGTGAAAGACTCTCCATTTAAAATAAAAGAAAACCAGGTCTTCTTTATTGTAAGGTTGCCTTTATACCAAAGGAAAAATCTCATTACCATTACAAGATCTGCTACATTCTGTTTTCTCCTCGTTATAAGTGGAGAAATACAGATCTAGATCATCTGCTAATGAAACACAGGGCTTGTGATGTTGCTCTTAATTTCAGACTTACACTACTGTTTCTGGTATGAATATCATGCATGTGCTTTAAATGAAAATCATCTCAAAAGTATTTGTTTTGTCATATTTCAATGTGAAGCAAAGCTGGTATCTCAGGAGATCATAAAAGGGAGGAAGTAGTACTCTAAAGAGTCAAATAATTGGAATTCACCTCATTAAAAAGGGAATATTACATACACAGCACGAACAGGTGCAAAAATAGGCTTATAGATACAAACTGACCAGTCTTGTCAGGTGGACTCACTGTATTCTGAACAAACACTTACTTTCTTCAAATTTCAGAGTTACAGAGAGAGAATTAGCTTCTATACCTATGCAGCTAAGGTAAATTCTGGAGATGGTAATGACATGCCATAATGTGTTATTAATAGTGTAATCATTACAAAATATTCATAATTAATTTCTAGTCTTCAAAATAATTGATTGAACTGGAAATATGTTCTATGCTTTACCTATCTGTGTTAGGTAAATAACCAATGCCTTCCCTGACCACATAATGACTAAGAAAAATGAAAAATGCAGGCTCTGAAAGCTATGCTTGTCTTGCTCCAGGGACAGCTGAGCATCAAAGTGCCGCCTGTCCTGTTAACTTGTTTGTTCACTTCCAGGCTCCCTTTGCATTGTATTAACTAGCTCTCCCCAAGGCGGATTTACTAGCCCAAAGAAGGGTGGACTTACTTGGTGCTATTGGGAGCCAGACATCATCCCCTCTCCTAGAGCTCTTTAAGGTGGTTCCACTCCTAAGACGGCAGGTCGAATACACTTAAATTATCCCAGGCAGATATTTATCTCAGCTTTTATTTAAAGCTTCCTTTTCTGGATTCCAATTCCAGCACTTCAAAGTTCTTATATTTAATAATTCAGATTTTTTAAAAATATCCAGACTACCTACAGGAAATTAGGTTATTTCATTCATTTCTTACTCAGCCAACATTTGGAACTGTTAATCCCATCCATTCTATAAAGAGCCCTTTACATATGTAAAAGACCCTTCTTACTCCACGCTTTCTGTTTTCTAGGCTAAGCAAGCCTCATTTTTTTCAACTTTTCTTCATATAATATATTTTCATAACTTTTTTCTGGGCTCTTTTCAATTTATTCCACTCACACAGTTTCAAAGTGTGGTAGATAAAAGCCAATGTGATTTCCAAGTGAAGAACTAGGCCTCACCAATGTCAAACAGACTGTAGTAATTTTCCACCAGATATAACACACAACACTTATTAATTAATTAAGCGCTAAAATTGGCCTTTGTTGTTGGTTTGTCTTGAAAACCATAATATTGCTGGCTCAAGTTCAATCTGAGGAGCACAAAGGATTAGTTTGATATGTTTTTTTCTTGAGATCCATAGTGCTTGCTGCTTAACATTACTTTTCCCCCTGAGAGCCCACAAGTTTATAATTTAGTGATTTGTTATAGATTCTTCCCTGCAGCACCTTTTATCTTCTTTTAAAAAATAGGTAATATACTTGTCCTTCATGTACCCTGTGATTTACCCTTCATTGTTAGTGGCACAGGCACTGTGGTGACTAGTTCCTGAAGTATTTTAGGATGAAGTTCGTTAGTTGCTATTGATTTGTGCATACCATGCTATTAAGTAAGTGGTTTTTAGTAAGTCAACTTGAGCCAAAAACAAGGAAATATAACCATTATTTAAAACTTACTCATTTTTACTCCAAAGTGATAGAAACAGGTTTAGTCTTTTTATGAAAAACATAGGGCAGTATCTTCAGCATTTTCAAAATGATCTGGTGAATTTGGGGGCTCACTATTTAGCAGTCAAGCAAGGTCTATCACAAGGAGTGTAAACACCATGTAAACAAAGAGGGAGAGAGAACACATTGTTTACCAAAATCACAAGTAGGGAATTAGGCAATTCAAATTTTTAATCATCTTATGCTATGTCTATGTCTGTAGAAGTAAATCAAGCACTGGGCGGGGAGGGGGGAACAATTCTGTGCACTTGATATACTGTGTCTTGGTATGTTTTAGCCAGTCCAGTTTATATTCTTCCAGAATACTTCTGGTGATGGTTCAGGGATTAGCATAAACCAAAAGCATTCTTGGTTGGCAATTGGCATGGAGCTGTACTACTTCTTGGCTAAGACTATGGCTGTAGCTATTCTATGCCAGCCCTAAAGAAGAATCAAATGCATCCTTAGTTTATTATAATAGATGTACCTATGTTATACCAAGAAGTTAAGACGTGGGTTCAAACTTCTGCAAAGTTCTGTTTATATCTGGGGAGTTTTGCTGCATTTTAATTTATTAATATACTTGAGGACACACTGTCTAACTGGTTAGCTAAACCCACATAAAGAACCACTGAGCCTTGAAAGTTTGTGTACATATGTAAAGTGCAAATAAAACAGAGAAACTCATGCACAGACAGAAAGTACAAATAAAACTTGTTTAACACAAAACATTCAAGGTGTGGTTTTTTTTGAGAGCTTGGCATGTGTGTCTGGCAATATCTTTCACAAAGGATGACTTTTGTTCAATGAAATTCCGTTGAACTTGGCGGGGAAATTAAACATAATGAAACTTTGATGGCACCTGGACCAACATAGCAACAAAAATCCTTCATGATTTTGATGACAGTCGGAGAGAACAAGGACACTGAAACCCCAAGTAGATTTGACAGTTTTGTCTTCTGTCTTCTGTTGTAGTTTTTTTTAAGCACAAAAATATAGCAAATATGGAGGGAAAGAGCAAGCAAAAATGATGCCGTGATCAAGCTCTGTTCTAAAACAATTAGAAATACAAAAAGATTTGTAAATTAGATGTTTAATATCTGAAGATGAAGTCCTTAGCTTGACACAAATTTCACTTTTCTCAGATAAGGAGTTCCTGAGAAAAAGGATGCAGGAGGGAGGTTATGTTCCTGCAATCCCTTTATTCTTATTAGAGGTTATTATTTATCCAAATAGTTACACACACACATACACACACACACACAGAGTCTAAGTCTCCAGAATTCCTACAATAGAAGTTTGAAGTCCACTTAAACTGCAGAGCATCAAATACCCCTTTCCTCACATACCAAAGAACTGTGACAGACTCTTCTCTGCGTGTGCTCAGGTGAACAGAGGACTCTGGCAGATTACTCTGAAGGGAATTCCACCTGAGCTGTGCTGGACCAGAGATATAGCTTGTGTAGAGCATGGAGTCCCTCACTTGCTGACCTCTGTTGTGAGCTCACTCCAGGAGTTGCATATGCAGGATATGAAAAGAAGGGAGACCTCTGAAATAGTAAAATACCAACTATTTCAGGGCTTCATCAATCAAAACTCATACTTTCCTGACTGAAGTCAGGAAATCTCAGATTCCCATTACAAACCATGAAGGACTGGGAATAAGGAGAAGATATGGTGATGAATCTATGATTACTTTCAAAGAGGGGATACATTTGATAATCATAGGCTCTTCAGTTTACAGGTGAATGCAAGGTCAAAATACTGGAAGCTGGTGCTGGGCTGTAAATCTAACAGCAGACTCAAAACAATGGATATTAAAGAGGGAAACAACTAAACACATAAAGAATGTGGTTGGCTATCAATTTGCCATTTTAAAATCTGAATTAATAGATTTTAAAAGATATGCTCTGGCTTGAACAGGAATTAGCTCAAGGAATTCCTGTGCCTACAAGGCCAAACACAGATGATTACAAAAGTCCTTTCAGTTCTTATAGTACCTGAATCCATGTTTCTCCATAAAGCAGCATTACTTAATTTATCTCACCTAACTCAACCATCTACAAGAGAAGCATCTAGTCCTAACTGGACATCAGGATCCCTTAGAGAAGTCCTTAGAGGGCAGTTCAGCCTGTCTTTCTCCACAGATATTGGGAAGATGAAACCTATCTTTCATGTTGGTATTTTTTGAAATAGAGGTTAAGAAATTACTTTTTCATCCAGAAATTTACAATTATTTCCATTTAAAAACCAAAAAGCTCTTTGACAGGGCAGACATATTATAAGCAAACTCATATGGTGTTTGTAAACCTTCCAAAACTCTGAATCCACATCCTTTCAAGTTTCACAGTTCCTTAACTTTCTTTTTTCAGGTAACTACATCATATCTTGTTTTGGTAAAAATTAAAAAAAGAAATACCAAAACTCTGAGATGGCAACATTTGCAGCACTTTGCAAGTCAGAATGTGCCAGAAGAACCTGCAACAGATAAGCTTCTTAGTCAAAAACTTCTCAAACATATTCCAATAGCTCTTTTTTTGTTAAGTATCTGGGTATTTGTGTCAAACTGCTTCAAACCATGGGAGCTTAGGTTGTCTCCAGTGACAGGTCTTTCTGCTAGTATATTAATTTAAAAAAAAAAAGTAAGTCCTACACTTTTCCTCAGGATGATTAAAAAATTATTCCTATTGAAATAATATTTTTTGATGTGTTTTAAACTTTACCTGTTTGCCATCACCATACACATCAGAGGTATTTTCGAGCATCACTAGGGTTCTGTACACTGTCTATACCCCCAGTGAATATTCACTTTAAGAGCTACAGACATCAGCTTCCTGGCTGGAAGGCAAGCGGACAGATATCCTACATAGACAAAAGAGACCAGTCGAGTACCAAGACAGAAGGGAGGCCTTGAACACTTGATCTCAAACTATTAGAGGAAAGCAGTAGCTGAAAGCATAGAATTAGGCCCTTTGAATTAAAGGATACCATTTCTAATGAGAGATACAATTCCAGCTTTAGATTGGTTAGATATTATTTGTGTTTCAAAATAGACTACATTCAGAATTTAATTAAAGCATATGGGGCTCCACTTTGGTTTAACAGTCAGGCCCAACGGTATAGTTTCCATGAGTCCCTGAAATCTAAGCAAAACTTACAGTAAGTTATTGAATCGGAAAAGGATCTGTGTCAAACAAAAAGCTGGACTGACTAGACAAACTAAGTTGTCTAAGTAGCTGGCCTATATGAACAATTTCCTATTTGCTCTTTCTGTCTATGTTACTGTTGGCTTAATGCAAGCTTTGGTGTAGAACAGGACTGAAAGAAGTGATCTTTTTAGATTTTACAGCCTAAGAAATTTTTTGTGTGTGCCTGTAGGCACCTTATGTCAATTACGACTGGGGAGTATCCACAATTCTTCTTGATTCCAAAGCACAAGGGGAAGTTAGGTCTGGGGATTTCTAACAAAAATTTCTGAAAAAACATTTAACATAACGTTCTTCAGAGTATCTGAGATCTTCAGAAGCAAAATAACTGATATTCCATGAGATTCTCATGATCAGTTCCTTATATCACAATCAAAATCACCATGATCACAGGGAAATCTTCTTATAGTTACACTTGTAGGGAGAGAATGCAATGGAAACTGGTTTGTTTGCTCTTATATTTTCTACATTTTAGAAATAAAACCAATAGAAATACTTATATAGAATACGTAAGATACTGGTGGCTCCTACTAAGAATGCAAAATTACAGGGAGTACAACTGATGATTAAGTTGCCAGCAAGTGAAGAGTTACTGAACTCTGCCAAAATGCCCTGAAATGGGAAACCCATAGACTGGCCAAATCCTTATTCCCAAAGCTTTGAGAAAAAAAGCAATTTAAAGGTCTACAAAATTAGGTCTACTTTGCCTATATAATCTGAAAGCAGGTTGAAAACCTTAATGTGGCCACCAAAAGGAGAAGAATGACCTGTAATAATACATGAACTGTTGTGTTATTCTGTCAAAATGCTTCAGTAAATGCAGTAGCAGAACTAGTATCTCCTTTATGATTTATATGTACTTTTGTTAATCTGTAGTGAGTTGTTAAAAACTAAGACACAATGTAATTAATAGCAGCAATAACAGTAGTGGTTAGTTGCAATGTGGTAATTTTTCCAGGACAGATTTCCTGGTATTTAATTGAAGTAACCACCATAGTAAATGGGCTCAATAGAACTTATCTTATAGTAAAATCTTATTCTGATGTAGATTTCTGTCAAATTAAATAATGACCAGCAACCCCTAGAAAACAGAAAATAAATTGTACTGATTCTTTCAACCGCATTTTAATTCTTCAAACGTGTGAGGCAAGCAGTACAGAAATAGCTTTATTTAATCATTTATTTATTTATTCAATCCTAATGGGATTGCCCCAAAGTGTACTGCTATTCTTCCTCCGTGGAAAGCAATATAACTGCTCTGGATCTATGTCCTGAGAGTGCAAATAAGCATTTGTCCCACTGAATACAATACTCGTTTCCTCGCAACAGCAAAGACCAAACATTATGACTACCAGCTCTGAGCTATCACTTCATGCTTGAATTATGCCTGAATCACAGAATCATAGAATGGTTTGGGTTGGAAGGGACCTTTAAAGATCATCTAGTCCAACCCCCTGGCATGGGCAGGGACATCTTCCACTAGATTAGGTTGCTCAAAGCCCCATCCAACCTGACCTGGAACACTGCCTTTAACTCCAGGCGCTTAATTAGGGCTACATTTAATAATTTCTCCCTTAATGCCGCAAAAAAAAGTTTCTTTTCTCCTTTCTTGTCATGGTATACATATGTTTTTAAACATATATTTTTCATTTGTTGCTGTCATTCTAAAATGTTACCCAAAGCCCAATATTAAGCAAAAAAGAGGTTGTCATAGGTTGGAATCAGTCTCTATTATTGGTACTTTCTTCGATGAACAAGATGAAGCAATGGAAAAGAACGAAGGCATCCATAGCTAGAATGCCAGTCTGAGTCCAATGAAATTGAAATTGAATTGAAATTGAAACTTCAATACCCTGATCTCCACCAATCCTTTTCTAAAAGATTGGATATTGCTGTCTGACAGTAAATCCCTACCTCACAGGAGTATTATGAAGATAATTATATTAAAAGTGTTAAGCCAAAGGGAGGGCATCATGTGATATAAGTATTTTAGATAACTAGGGTTTACATTATATTATTAATTAATAACAAATTGATATTGGTATGTCTGGTTTGAATAAATACCCCCAAAATGAATACACAGTTTGCATCCACTAACCTAGTGAGATTTGTATACTTAAGCCAGTTTAAGATATTGGTGATCCTTTTTGTGTCTGATTGGGTCTTGAATACCATGATCACAGATCATCTCACCACACATCATATTTTACCTCCACAGAAATACAGACTAGGGGCAAAGAATAATAAAAAAGACTGGGAAATAATTATGGCTAGGGTAGTTTATGCCAAGAAAGGACATATTTATACGTCTGCCACTGTTCCTAGTCTACTTTTGGGCCACATATTCCTTCAGAAAGAAATGAAGAGCAGCATTTGGCCATCTGGGCTTCCTTCAGATGCATTACTCAGATTACTAACTACACCACTGGGCATCATAATTCCTGATGAGCAGAGCTGGAATCCAAAAAAACAGTGTCACCAAAACGCACTTGAGCCCCAAGAGCTCAAGACAGACCACAGTGTTTCCTTTGAGTTTGTTTTATAACCAGATATAAGTTTCTTAAATTCTGCTGTCGCTGTAATACCTAGTTCTGATACATTAATGATCTCAGACCGTATTTCTTTTTATTTTCATTTGTAGATAGGATTAGAGAGGTGGAATAATGGTCATCCATTGACCAGCTAGAGGCAGATTGCAAAGTATCCAGATCAGTTATTGCTCTATCTACTAAGTTGACGCATTTTTCACTCACTATAGAAACAGTTATATTTAATTTATATTTGTATGAGAAATCTGTATTCCTTTCCTGTGGACAAAAATGCATTTTTAGCTAGCATCATGTATTTCTTAATTGCCCGGCTGAGCTGTTCCCAAGCACAAAAGCAGGTTTTGAAATAAGAAAACCTGTCTATCTTATCTATCATGAATATCTGATAGCAAATATTTAGTTGCTTAATGGAAAACCAAAAATCGCTGTGCTTATTTTAAATGTGACGTAATTCTTCTTCCCATATACAGAATATAAGTGAAAAAACCATAAAGTCTCTGGAAACTATTAAGACCAAGTAATACGCCAGCAGTGGCTACCTTGGGAATTGGTTCTTCAAAAACATGGAAAAAAGTATAGGCAGAAGGCACATTTGGTAAGTTACATTATCCTAGCCTACAAATAAAAATCTAAATCTTACTAGCATAACTCACTTTGCTACCTCTTGTTGGTCGTGTCCAGTAATTCTTTGCATGGCTAACTAGTGTCTTTTGTTAGCAAGGCATCACAAAATTATTATTTGCCATCCATTATAACAATTAACATTCACAATATTCTCCTGTTTTATCAAAATAAACATTTGCTAGTCAAGTCAACAAAGACTGGAAAATTTCATATATTCAATACCAGACATTATTACTAATAAAACTCTGAGCATTGAAACGTTTTGATGCATTTCAGAAAAGGTAGTGATGTTTTTTGACTGAGAATGATGATACTGTCAAACACAGAAGTGCATTTTAAATATGAATATTATTTATCCTTGTGCAGATATCTTGATTCAAAGTCATCAACTGCTTAAGGAAGTGGTGGATTTTCTGCAGACCAGGATGGATGTGTTTGCTGCATGCTGAAAATCTCTACCTCTCTCTCTGACAGCTAATGGCAGATTAAGGCTAAAGATAGACTATTGTTTTGTAGCTAGGTGTGCAGACTAACCCTGCTTTCCCCAGGTCATTTGTGTCTTTCTCTGTGATGGGGCCATTGCCCCAGCGTTCAGTGCTGGCTGAAAGACGATGTGTGTATGTTCCAGCTCACTTCAGATAATTTCAGATAGGTTTAACTTGGTGATAATGGTGCGCAAGACCCTAATTTTTTGCCTGAAGAACCTATGAGACCTTATACAAGCCCTTCAAGGCTCATGAAAACAGGAATGCTGTTTGTAGCAAAAAACAGCTGGAAAAGGTATGACCTTGGTCCCTGGCGACCTCATGTCCCAAAGGGGACAGCAGCTGCTTCAACACTGGTTCACCAAACTTACCAAATTTTCCTTCTGCCTCTCTGATTATTTCCTTGCAAGTAAAGGAAGAACAGACTGTCAAAGCAGCTCCTGCTGATACTTTGCCTGGCCTTAATAGTTTCTAGAGCCCATTTTGTCTTTCCCACATGTGTTCAGTTAGATGCCCTGCAAAGTTAAAGACATAGGCAAACATACATATGGATGAACACTTTGAGAGGACCTATACTAGCAAAAGTCTTACAAATGTAATAGGAATTACCATGATAGGCTATCATTACTCTCAGAGGATACAAGGGGTTTTATGTCTGGGAGGTTCTCAAACTACAGGTGCTTCCCAATATGGCCCATGAACACGTTAACCAGTAGGTAAACCAGAATATGGAGCTTCAGCATGTTTGCTCTTTTATATAAATGCTTTTACCTCAGCTAAACCAATTCATACCACAGAGCACCTGTTCTCTATGTTACTTAGGGAGCAGCCTTGGAGACCTGCCATGCTAGTAAATGTTGCCCCAGAGGCAGCAGCACTCATGGGCCTGCAGAGACATTCACTTCAGTCTGCTTGAACTCAGTGTGATGAAATATTAAAAAGCTGATCTGAGGAACACTGGGATTTACTGTATCCAGACACAAAAAGCAAGGCACAGAGACATCAGCATGTGCTGCATTGTAAATTTGGGATTTTCTCCTCCCCTTAAGCCAAATAAAATGTGTCTCTACTTGCAAAATAGATTTTGGAGTCATTATCTTCAGATTTCAACCTCTCTTCAGAATTCCCAGTAGACGAAAGTTTACAATTAGGTTTGTGCCATCTTCTTCACACTTGCAGGAATGTCTTTGCATATATATCACTTTCCTGCAGTAAAAACACATCACGCTGTCAATAATGATGCCACTGGGCATGATTCAATTGCCCAGGGATAGTCCTTTATCATTAAAGTTCCCTAGGGTTTCTCACCTGGTCTTCAGCTGTTGTGCCAGAAGGGTGTGTGTCTTCTGAAGACCTTGTGTGACACAGCTACTACTGTTGGTGTCTCAAATGCCCTAAAGCATCTCATCTGGCACAAGAATAATCAGTCTTCAGTTATTTCTACCAAATCCATTATTGATCATCTGTCAAAATATGAGACACCACTGATCGATATGTAGGCAAACAGCCTTTGATAAGTCATCTAATAGCAAAGGTTTTTATGAGGTGGTCCTCCTGTGAGGATTATGTTAAGCCTTCCTTTGCACTCTTAAACTTGTGAGGTTTGTCCTTCATTTTTCTGCATTTGCCAAAAATCATCTTTGCTGTCTACTGCTTACTGCTAAAGTCAGTTAACTGCAGCACAAAGGTTCGCCATAGCTGCATTTCACTCCAAAACAAGTGATATATATTACATCTGTTACACCACGATCTAGAAATTGTGATTTAGCTTGACAAACTGGAATATTTGCTTGTGGATAAAATTTTTCCCTTTTTGAGGGGGAAATAACATTTAAAGGCAGATAGTAATCTATCATTTCCGTCAGTCTTTATCGTATCCATCAGTCATTGACTGAAACTTTCCAGAAAGGTAAGGCATATAACTACTGCAACAAAAGTGCAGAGAGATGACAATGTAATAAAGAAATCAATCCCCCAAACCAAACAAAAACCCACAAAGCATTCAGAGTGGATTTTAATTATGCCCTGTTTTCATTACCACGTTGAATGGACATATTTCTAATATAGATTCTTACCACATTACTAAGCCCCAAGATTCTTGTTTTAACAGCAATCTGTAGTAGTTAAATAAACTCTTAAGTATTTCACTGCCTAAAGTAGGCAATAACATATGAATGCTGGAATCTAGGCTTTGCTATCATTTACATTAGTCTGTAATGCTTAACATTTTAATTTTAAAATGATCACATAGAAAAAGCCAGTCCTCAGCTAAGAATGCCTGCAACACGATTTTGATGGGATGACAGGAACATCCAAGAAAAAAAGAATATTCCATCAACACCAGGAGCGGTGCCTTTGTAATGAAAATGTGTACTGTCCTACCATCCACTACTGCACTGGTAATTACTGCTGCAGCAGCTTGCTCTCTCATTGACCCCATGGACTCCTCAGTGCCTTGGGAGAATGAATTTGGTTATGGTTCAGGCAGCCTTCTTAACATCCAGCCCAAAGGGATGGCTTTTATTGGCTCTGCAGTAGCTCCTACAATCATCAGTCCAGGGGCTCTGGAAAATTTAGCACTTTGTTAATCCATTTGTGCCATTTTACAGTTCAAATCAATGAGCCAGCACCTAATTTCTGTGTTTTCCCATCCCACTCAGTGCACTCTCTCCTGCTCTGTCCCTCCCTATGACCACCTCTGGGGTTTTGCTCTCAGCAGTGACATGCAGCTGACAGCAACTCTCACTCAGCTTTTGTGCTCCCAGGTGTTTCAGCTCCTCAGCACATTCCTAATCCAGCCTCTGAGCTGTCAGGAGGCATGTTTGGCCTCACCATCTACCCTTGGCTTTCTGTAGACCTCAGCCCTTTCTTCCACATGTTCAAATACTTTTCATTCATGGGAGAGTACTCCTTGGCACCTGTCAGCTCTTTTCTTCTCCCAACCTGTTCTTGCATGATTTAGGACCCTAATTCTACCCCAGTAAGTTAAAAGTGACATCTTTTACTGTTGCCAGTACTGCAGCTGCTGCATCACAGAACAGTTCCTGATGGGAATCACCAAGAACCTCCCAGCTAAACGTGACTGCTTCCTTACCTCCACTTTACTTGCTTTCTTGTCAGGAGTCTGAGCTTGCAAACGTGGGAGAATAAGGAAAGATTTCATACAAGAATCCACAGAAATTCTATAAACAGCAAACTGACAACTCTTCTACATGTCTTTTCTCCATAATCTGGCTCTTTGCAAGGCAAATTATTTGTGACAACGAAGGATTTACCATACGAGGTTGTAAGGAGTCATTCACACCCACAATATTGTACGAGTCATTCAACATACAAATTACTCTGAATAATAAGGAAAACAGACTCAAACTGAAAATCACGGCTCTCCAGATTACAAGGAGTTTGGTCATAATCACACCTTCCTGCTCGTGTTGGTATATGACATGAAGGGTCTCCAGATACAAAAGAGGCTGAGAACCTCTACTCCAAACAAAACAGATCTATCTATAACCAGAACATCACTGCTTCCCTCAGAGTGAGACAGACACAATTCCAAAGAACTGAAGATTTATAATCTCCTTTTTAATGATCTCTGCACTTTTTTCTTTGCCCTTCACAGCTATTTGAAGAACATCATTGAACTAAAAATATGTATACACATAAATGTCTTTTTTCGTCAACTGACCTAAATCAGTCCTTTCAAGCACAGCACCTGGGTGTTAGCTGTCGATGCCAGTCTTTGCTCTCAGCAGAATGGCCTAGTGGATCTGCTGAGAAAGTAGAGTTGACTGTGGGAATCTCAAACCCATACAAAGGGACTAGGTTTGACAGAGGACCACAGCACTTCCTTTGCTTCTAGGACCTTTCTTCAATCTTTTTCAGGTCATTGGCAATAGAAAGTTCCTCACTTCTGATGGCTCTGTGGTGACTCATGAAAGGGAATGTGGCCTGTTTATTCCACCTTTCAGGGGCTGATAACCATATTGCAAAGCCATAATTAGCAGTAATGATTAAAGCCTCAACACCCATTTTTAAGGCTGAAATGGCTGGTGCCTGAACTCTGTGTGTTATCCTGCTGTATCAAGGTTGGACCCTGCTGTTGTCCTTGATCCATGGACTTACTAGGACTGCTAATGAACACACTTCATAGGCCTCCTCTGCCCACACAATTTCTCTTTAATCCCTTATTCCAGGACGAGACAGACTTAATAGGTGTTTTTAAAAATGGAGGAACATGTAGAAAGACCTATTTTCTAGCATGCATTACATACAAAAATATCAGTGTCGGTTTGCAGGCAACCTTTCCTTTCAAAAATATAGTTTTGCAAGCTGAAGTCCAGCTGGGATGAAAAGCAACTTATATAAAGGCAGCGCTGCTCTGCCTGTCATTCTCTCCACTCTCAAAGTAGTGAGGGCTGCTCACCACCTAATATAGACCTGCCAGAAAGAAAGAAAGAAGGAAAAAGAAGGAAAAAAGAAGGAAGGAAGGAAAGAAAGAAAGAAGAAAGGAAAAAAGAAAATAAATAAATAAATAAATAAAGAGTAGTTGTTTACCGGCATTAACTGATGCCAAAGAAAGTTGCTTAGGATAATCCCTGTGCTTTGAAGCATAAGAATAACATTCACCAAGATTTGTTACTGTTGTGGATTTACTGGGCGAAGCAGCCTGTTGAGGACTCTGGAGGCACAGGTCCCGCAGAGGTTATGTGCAAGGCTGCTCAGGCTTCAAAACCTGGGCACTCATCATGCTCCCTTGTTCGATGATTTTTGAAATTAAGTTTGGGGTCTATCAGTTCTTTGGCCTTTGCATCCAAGCAAAGGTTTGCAACATACAAGTTCAGCTCAAATGTGGCAAAGGTCTTCTTACTTGTACATTTTCCTTTCCTTTCCTTTCCTCCCTCCCTCCCTCCCTCCCTCCCTTCCTTCCTTCCTTCCTTCCTTCCTTCCTTCCTTCCTTCCTTCCTTCCTTCCTTCCTTCCTTCCTTCCTTCCTTCCTCCCTCCCTCTCTTCCTCCCTCCCTCTCTTCCTCCCTCCCTCCCTCCCTCCCTCCCTCCCTCCCTTCCTCCCTTCCTTCCCAGCTTCTTGAATTCAGTTATTTGATAATTATTTCATACAATGTGTTAAACAATTCAAGGAATTATTAAGTTGCTCTCCATCTTTTAAATTTAAATCAAAAAACCTTGTTTCAGTTTAGTCCAGAAGGACCGTTGTTCTACCTACGCCTTACCAGGTACATCTTCATTGTTCTCTCATTTGGAGTCCTCCATTTGGAGTGTTTGATCTCTGTTGGTTTCAAGTAAAGGCTTGAATTTTCACCAAGGAGAATTTGACCTAGTTTGTTTAAGATTAGGAAATTTAACATGAAGCTGTTTGAAAAATGCAAGAAGTACATTTAATTCAATAATCAGGTTTAAATCAAGTGCCAATAGTAGGAGGAGAACAATGTTCCATCAACAAATGCAGCACAGAGGAGGGGTGTGCTGTTCTCTGCTTTTTTCCTAATTTTTTGAGCTTTGAGTTAAAGCTTGACATAAACCTTTTAAAGAAAAAAACCTCCGAAGGATCTGAATTTCTATCCTGTTAAGCACAGAAAGCACTGATGAGTCACGGCAAAGTTTTTCCAAACTTATCTGAACATGTCTGATGTGGGATTTGTGTTGAGGATGCATGGGCACAAATGAACTCAAAGCATATCCTGGAGTCCCTGCCTGCAATCTAGTTGGAAGGTTCTTAAAGCAACTTTCCTTGGGGCTGCCGAAGGTTCCATCAAGCAGAAACAAGCACATAGATTTGCAAACATTAAAAAAAAAAAAGCCTAAAACCCAAGCCACTTCAAACGCTCAGTGTTTTGGGGTTTGGCTCATTTGTATTTATAGTGAGGAATCATAACAATATTAGAGCATACAGCTTCCAGCTGAGTTGCAAAAGTTGTCCATGACACAGTGGGAAAGAGGTTGGAGGGTTTTGGCCCCATTTGTCTGCACCTTTGCTGCTCCCCTGGGAAAGTGATGCTTCAGTGCCGCCTCGTGGCTTCCTCCTCCACAGAGGGGGGTCATCCCAGCAAGACATGGTGCCACTGCTACCTTGTGTTTGCTCTGTGGTATTGAACAGCTATTCTATTTTTTCAATATCATAAACACAGAGCTCTGGAAATGAGTTTGTGATTAGAGATAGTGCTGAGTTCTGATGAACAGCTATGGCACAGTCAATGCTGCAGCTCACCGCAGCGCACCTGGTGCCCCTGGATGGGGTTAGGCAGCTGCTGTGGGGAGACAGTCAGTAGGGTAAGTGCAAGCATATGTCCTCAGCCTTCCCTTCTCCTCTCCAGCTACAGCACCTTCCCCAGGGATGCCAGCAGGCACCTCCATTCACTCAGGACTGATCCTTCTGCTAAGAGCAGGCACCTCAAAGGCCAGGGGAGGAGGCAGAGGCACCTCTTGCACTAAAACATAGGATATAAGGTTACATATGCACAATCATACTGAAATGTCTTAACAAAGCCTCACTACTAGTGATGAATGGGGATAGGCAGCCAAAACAACCACCCCCTACCCTCTTAGACATCGTCAAAATTATAAAGCCATACTTGTGTTTATGGTGTCTCCTCTCAGACCCCATTAATCTTCCATGTTTAGCTGAAACTGCGAAGGCGCACACTGCCTCCCACAGTCCCTGCTAGCCTAGGGTAGAATAGCTCCACCTTGGCACCCTCCGCTGGGAATAGGGAGGGAGAAGGATACACACCTGAGTTTTAACCTTTGAGGAGTAGCATGTGTAACTCAGTCAAAGATCTGCTTTAGTCCTCTAAAACTTTTCTTTCCTAAACTGGAACTGAATGAAGACTTCTGAGCATTTCAAACTGTGTGAGGCTTTGCCCTACTTGGCTTCTACTTCTGTATTGAGCTCCAGGTACCAGGCAGGGCAACTCAAACTACTCCGACTTCCAGTACAAGTCCAGGAAATATTGAATACTTCAGAAAAAAACAGACAAAAGGTTGGATATGATGTTATTCAGACTAAAATGAACTAGCTAAATTTTGAACTGTTTGTGTCTGTGGTATCATTACATGTATTATAATCTGTTCTTATTAAATGAACATGGAACACTATCAGTCTTTGGCAATGTCTGCTGGGAAGATGTGTTTGAGAAGAGCTGGTGCCAGAAGCATGTTTAGGGATTTAACTGCCTGTTCTGGCAGCCAATCCAAAGTCTTGATTTAATTTCGTGTATTTAGTCAAGGTAATAATCAGTTTTTAGCTTGTGATGAAGACCTGCAAAGCTAAGATAAGCAAGTTTTTTGTAGCTGAGACTACAGTTTTGCTGGGCATCCCATCCCAAATTCTCCCAGTGACCTTACCTATACAGTGGCTTACTGTAATTTTCCCTATGATAAAAATAAATTAAAAGGTCTAGTGTCAATTAGTCACTAAAGTGACTAGGTTTTCCTTTCCTGTTTGCTACTTAAGGGTCCTTCTAACATCCAGTGCAGATCCAGCTTGATTTTAGATCCCAGGGTGTTAAACACTGTCCTTCATCTCCTTTCCTAAACACTAGCATTTGTAACATGCCCATCTGCCCCCAAACCTCACACATACACTGTATTTTGAAGCTGTGAATTTCTGTACAACTCATTTCCCACAAACTCAGTCAGACTAGGATGTTGAGCTTGCTTAAAACTGAAGCAGGTATGTTTTATGTCAATATGTGTACACATCAAACAAAACTGAAATGTTACCTTACTTGGGAAAATATATTCCACCTCAGTTTACCAGGGAAATGTCATAGGTAAATATCACAGCACAATCTCTACACAAATGTACTTTTTTCATTCAATGACATGTTTGAGATTGAGCATTCTTTTGTTAAATGGTATTTCTGGACATGCTTGGTATCTATAAATGATGCTTCTTGTCAAATAGTAAGAATTTATTTCTGCTATTCAGCTATGCATTTCTCTTGCAATGGGAGGCACAATAGAACGGTCTTCTCTGTGGTGCCATCAGAAAAAAAATCAGTTTGCAGAGTTTTTCATTACTATTTAAAAAGTACACGTTAAGTATAACAAAGAGCCATGTAATGATATTAACAACACAAAAATGTAATTGAAGATTCTTTCTGGTTTTGGTGTCTTTTTGTTGTTTGGTTACTTTGCCACCATTTTAAAATGCCACCTCTATCAGAGATCTTTCTCCAGGCAGCATTAAGGAACCCTTTCTACCACCCTAATCACAATAATTCCTATCCCTGTAGGTATCCTGAAACAGTGTGCTAGAAGTATTCATGGAGTTCCAGGGTGAAAAATAGGAACAAAATATTTACTTTTCTGACTTCTCTTTCTTAACCCTGCTGCTTCTAAACACTGTGAGTGAGGAATCTTGTTTTATATCATATCTTGGCAGTATGAAAGAGAGGAGGCTGAGAAGAACACTATCTTGGGACTTACTTGCTTCTGTCAGTTTATGTCACAACATTACATTTATTTTAATGAGGGGGTGTTACATTTCATGTCTGCCTATGATAACTAGATTAAAACAAATGGAAAAAGACGTGAAAGCCAGCAATTCTAAAGCATTAGATATTTTTATAGCTAACAAGACCACTTTATTAAATTAGAAAAGATAATCTGTTAAATTAGAAAAGATAAACACAGTTGCTTTTTAAAAAAATAAACTTTAAAAGAAATCTTCAGTAGTCAGTTATAAACCAAGCCATGTAGACAGACGTGTTTATTCCTCCTCAGAGTTTCCCTGAAGAAATTCCTTCAAAGCTTCTGGTGCTGGTTGCTAGCAGAGAAGACAAATAAACAGACCAATAACACGCTCTAGGCTGGTAGCTTCTGTTATCTTTCCTTGTGAGAATGGCGTGAAGAAATTTTGACACACTAGCTATATTGTTAAGGGAAAAGACACTTTTAGCTGCTGAACAATATAGTCCTGGAGTCTACCGTCTTATCTAAGCAGTGTGTACAACTGTTGTTTGAGCAGAGATTACAGCGCGATGCCATGCAGCGTGTGTTATATGCTACTACGTCCCTACAGTGTTGGCAATTCTTGACTGGCAGTGCCTCCTTCTATCCTCCCGTAGCAGGGACTGAAGGGAAAGACGGCTGCCTGCTAATGTCTTTTAGCCTAAACAGACTAAAAGGAATTACATAGATGCCTTTACTTCAAATAGACAGAAGGGAAAGACACCTGTTTCCTTGGGACTGTATTTATCCCCAGATAAGAATTGTCAAAGAAAAGCATTTTTCTTTTGTTAAACTTTGATGTTAGACTACATAACAGAGCAAAAAACAGACCAAAAGCATAAGGGATAGGACATTGCTCCAGGTTAGCCTTTGTACTGAATTTAGAGGAAAAAAACCCTCATAATTTGCTGTGGGACAAACTAATGCTACATAACAATTTTAAACTAAATACGACCAAGGCCATCATTCTTATGACTTCACGTGACACATTACAGCTGTTTCTACCATTGAAAAAAAGATACTGCTTTGAATTCAGATAAAGGATGCAGAAAAATAATTTCCACTCAATCCTCTATCAGCTTTTACTTCATTCTGTATTTCATAATTCATTTTCCCCTCAGCAATATTATTTCCTTCATAGGCAAGGCAATTCACTCTTTACCTGGGAAAATAAAGTTACATGCCTATGTATTCACTCATGAGATTTCTATATTGTTAAATGAGTGATTCAACGCTTTTCAAACAACCCAATGAACATAATTCCTTCATTAAAATTAATTTATTTTTATATTTGCCTTATAAATCTGCCACCTGTATACTATTTGTTTATGGAAAAACTGTGAGGGATTTTAGTACAAACAAGACATGCAACTAATCTTTCATTCTTCATTTTCATCTCTCTCCTTGATAATTTTGCATCTAAGTGCTAATAACATCTTTCTGTTCTTCATCACAAACTCAAATACCACATAACTCTCTTTACACCTAATCACAGTTTTTATTATTTTAAAAAAGATTATTTACATTATATGATGCCTTTTAATCTGTCAAATCATTCTTCTGTTCTACTGCTACATTCTGTAAACTGTCAGCTGTATATATTTATACAAAAGTATGAACCATCTTGTGATATGTGTCTCTTTCATAACCACCTGAAGAGAACTAGGTGCATAGGTATATCACGGGTAGACCTACACATGCTACCCAGCTCTATTAACCTAGCATTGTTAAGACTGTTAGCACTGTTGCCTGAATTTGTCCTCTAGTTAATCTTCCTAACTCTTGTTCCAAGTCTCAAACCACATCCAAAGACTTCAGGTTAAGTTGAGACAAAAGCCCAACCTTTTCTTCCAGGCACAGAATTTCCACCCAACACTGCCCACATTGCCTTAGTGTAAGGTCTGGAATAGGTACAATTCACTCACAGAGAAAAATTTCCTACATATAAGAAGGGCATGACCATAGTCTGAGGTTTTCAGTTCTTGGAAATCTAGAAAGAAGCCAGTGGCCTGGAGTCCACTCCATTCAACGCAAACTCATTTGTATAGCAGGTCCTGGAAAGCTTTTCTTGGGCTGCGTCATGATTTCATAAGTTCTCCTGTGATTCTTATTTCCTAAAAAAAGGCAGCAAGTGTCTTGACATAACTAAAGCCATGGTACAGCTAAATAAGACAGAGAGGACATCCTGGTCTTAGCAACTTGTCCAGTACTAAAACTGAGCAGTGTGAGGAGACCATGGTTCACATAGCTATCGTGCACTCTCTGGTCTTCATTGACTACCAAGAGCTTTGATTACTCTAGCAGTAAAAGCGGGGACAGAAAGAGTCACCATTTGTTTCAGAGTGTGAAGCAATTATCAGGTGTTCATGCTCAAGTCCAGCACTGCCTGTATGATTTACCTCCATGTTGCTCTGCAGTACAGCGTGGTCAACAACTCACCCTCCTTCAATGTATTTAATTGATTTTAGCTGCACACACTCCATTTTGGGAGTGTGAGATATCCAGCTTGAGATACAGACCTCCATAGCACTGTGTGCTGCAAGACAAGGGACACATGGAGGTTGGTGCTGTCAAAGAATGAACACTTTATTTTTCTTTCAGAGTAGCTAATGCACTCTCTCAAGGAAACTTCCAGCTGCTCCATTCATGCTGTTTTACTCTTAGGAAGGATTCAGCTGCAAGTTGAATTTTAAAATTGCACAGACCCGTTAAGGTTTAATTCACTGATAAAGTCTGTCTTTGGTTTGAGCATTTTTTTTGAAGTTCCAATTGATTTCTACATTTGAGTTTCCAGTAACTGTGACATTTGTGTGCCAAGTATGCACACTCTGTCAAATTACACATTTTGGTTAAAAAAATTCCAAATGAATAACTGTGTCAAGTTTCATACTTGCTACATGACCTCTATGCCTCTCACAGGCACATTAGTTCCTCTACATTTTATCTGAAGGAAATAAAAATAGATCTAGTCTCTCATAGAACTTCCTAGGCATGAATCAGTGCAGAGCCTCCTCCAAAGTCTAGTCAGGATGAAATAAGATCCATGGTGTATGTCACCTCAGTCTGCAGAGACACAGAAATAACAGCTTTGGTAGAAAGCCAAGGCAGCTACTCACTAAGCAAAAGCTGCCAATTTTACCATTTCGTTCTTTTCTCACTTCTTTTATTCAACCCCCATCTTTCGCTGCCTTGTGATTCCCAAACCTATTAACTGCTTAGACTGGATATCACCGCTTTCTACTACATTTGTACGATGTATTCTTCTGTAAAAGAAAGCATTTGGGGTGTTTTAGTCTTTTCTAACAAGGAGACACAGGAACAAGATGTACAGCCACTGTCTGAGCCACCAGAAATTACAAATGCGGCCTCCAGAAGGCACAACTGTTTTACCATCCACACGGCACCTGTGATTTGGGACACCACACAGCTTAAGGGAAATTTTCCTGAGGAAACATCCAAGTCATTTAGATTTCAAATAAGAAATATGTTGCTTGCATAGGCGTTTGCTTCCCAGCAGACCACCATTAGGAGATGTCTCTGCCACGTGTTATTCTGAAGGTTTGGCTTAAGTGTGCTCTGTACCTTGTAAGTGAACTACATGACTATTCTTGGCTCTTAATGGATGCAAGCCACACCAGCAGTCTTCCAAAATACATTCTAAGACTAGTTCTTGGGAGTAGATATCTATAGGGTGGTAGAGACCGAGGCATAACATGGCACTTGGTGTCTGGAAGAACTGCCTTCTTCCCTGCTAGCACCCATCTCCAGCCAATCCATGCATCAGCAGTGCTGGCAGGAGCTTGAAAATTTTAGATCACTGCTTTCTGTTCTCTAAGTCTTTTTATCACTGCCTGTTGGCTTTTAAGAGACCCATCAACTAGTGTAGTGTCACCAATTGCCCCTAGAGGGGATATGTATTTTACAGTCACCTCAGGGTTTTTTGGACATGACTAATCTATTTCTTCTTTTAATTTTTTTTTAATTCACCTAGCACAGGATTTTGCTGCTTCTTTTTTTGACATATTTTCCCTGGAGCTGAGGTTTGTTTTGGACAGTTTCATGCAGTCACGGGTATAGCCACATGTAAATGTAGTTATTCCAGTATCTGTGATACTGCCAACAGAAAGGACCATGACACATTCACTTCCGATTCTCACATCAAGTAAAATGCATTTTTCACTTCTGTATGAAATTACTGGTTTATTATCTGCTCTTTTATATACTTCATAGGTATCCTTTTGGCAATGCTACTAATGCACCCATTAAAAGTATCTGCTCCTATATCATTGCCATTTGCAGATGGGCTCAGAATGGTACACTGGCACAAATTTGAGGTTACTTGAGGAAGCAAAACTGTAAATTTTGCTGGCTAAATTATTTTGCATGGACAGCTGAGCCATCCATGTAGAAGGGATAAGAAACTGTAAGAAACGGATGGGGCAGAGAGCTGGAGTAAGGGAGTACTATTATAGCTACTCTATAATCTGTCCTTGTGGGAGTTTGAGACTCAGTTCTTCCACTGTTTTGATTCTGGAAACCACAGCTGTGTTTCTTTGTTATACACTCATTTACTATTGCCCTTCCTGGCCTTGTCACTGCATCCATCCATTACCAAACTGGTGCCCTATTTTGTAGTACTTCAGTAAAAGTTTGGAGGCAGTTGTGGAACTGACTTTGACAATGATCTGTTAAATGTTTGGTTGCCCATAAGTGATTGTTCTGCTTTGGAAGGCATAATTAATACTGCTTCAAATGTGTGGGAGCTGTCTCACCTTCCTGAATATATTATGACATTATATTTTAATGTTCAAGGTTTTATTATAAGTTTCTGCCTATCAGTGTTGCTTCCATCAAGTATTTCCCATCAAATCACAAGCAAAATAAGTAATTACCTTTTCCTGTTACTCCAGTGTCCTTTCTAATTCTCCTTTGAAATCCCTTCTTTTCACCACTGTTCATGATCTTTTTACTGCTTTTTTTCCATCACATGACAATCTTCCAATGAAGCTCTGAAGTTAGGCTACATAAAATAAACAAGTCATTCATACAGAATAAGTTTCACAATATCTAAAAATATGATCTATACCAGTCTCCATTTACAGAGTTTTCCTCTGCTGCATATCTTCATTTCATATATTTGCCCTGCTTAGGCTTTTAGGGTCCCAGTCCTGATATGGAAGAACACATACAGTCTGGGTCAAATCAGTGAGGTCTCTCCCTTACGGCTATTTATGCATCCAGATATTTATGGATTTAGTGCCATTGAAGAGCAGTTTTTGGGTTTGGGTTCTGTGGATTTTTTTTGCAAAGGGCTATGACAATTCATTGAATTGTGTAATAACAAATAAATACATAAATAGATGGATAAAACTTCTGGCAGTATAAGGCTCACATCTCCAGAGACAGCATCTTATATGGGTTTCTTTGGTCATGGGAAATAAG
Source organism: Phalacrocorax aristotelis (assembly GCF_949628215.1). NCBI lineage: Eukaryota > Metazoa > Chordata > Aves > Suliformes > Phalacrocoracidae > Phalacrocorax > Phalacrocorax aristotelis. The sequence goes on from NC_134277.1 coordinate 138,537,812, forward strand.
AAATGGAAGGTCTTGGGAACTATAAACCAGCTTGCTAATATTTCTGTTGAGACTCTGATTTAGAAATTTTATCTTTCCCCAGTTAGCTGTCTAGGTAATATGAAATTTTTTTTTTTATGTAGGAAATAATCAGCTTGTTACTTAGTTCAGAATATATTAGGTCTAAGTCTGTTCTGAAATAGGGGTAACTCAATAAATTGAGAAGTCAGAACCAAGCCCAGTGTTCTATATTCAGCGTATCAAATGTTTTATAGTGTTTTTCCCACTTGCATAGAAAGGAATTCTGACATTCATTTATACTTCAGCCCTTTGGCTTGAAAGACATTTTTCAAATACTAAATTCAACAAAATATTACACTTCTGTTATATGCATTTGACAGGATTAGATCTTTTGCAAAAGCAAAACAAAACCAAACAAATATCCCTGAACCACTCAGAGTGACATTTTCACTAGACATATTTTTCTGCTTAATGTGCATATTTTCAACAACATTATGCTTCAGCCATGAAAAAAGTGTGGTCTCCCAAAAAGTTAAGTTACTCAACTTTTATATAAATAGAAGATTTTATTATCTTTTAAAAAATATAAGAGCACTCATTTACTACACAGAAATAATTTGCTTTGAATTTGCATGCATGGTAACCAGATCTGCTGCCTTATTTATTTTTTAGTTTATTTATCATTACAACTTTTTAATGATTAAAAAACAAAAGAAAAATTAAGATTAAAAATATTCAATTAAATTTGGAAAAGATTGTATGGTATATGAAACAGAATAGACAAAAGTATTGGTCAAAAACATGTTTCATTAAATTTGAAAGTTTAGAATTTCGCAGAGTTCAAACCACTCAGTTTTTAAAGTATTATAATACGGTTTTCTTTGAAATATTATTTTTTTTCAATTGTTTATATACAAGCAGTTTTGATACAAAGTTTCACACATGCACAAACACACTAGGAGGCTGAATTTGTTTATCCTGCTCTAGTAGAAAGCTACAAGCAGACAGGCTAGGAGTGATTGGGTCAGATTACCTTCTCTTTTGTATGAAGATTATTTGTGTTGGACAGACAGATATTCTTTATGCAATATTTAATGTCTATAATGCACATAATGAGAGTGGTATCCATTGTAAAATAAGTGTTCAGTGTTTCAGGATGTGTCCGCTATTCTGACTGATGGTCTCTCAGGCTGTGATACTGGGAGAGTAATCTAAGGTACTAAGGTTGGTACAATTATCCTGAGACATGTTAAAGCTTCTCAGCGTAACAGTAGTTGCTCCTACACCAGCCCTGAATTTTGGAAAGAAGAGAATATACAGGCTCTGAGGTGCAGAGATAGGACTGCTTGAAAGTCACTTATTGATGCCCTAATAGCCAAACATTGAGATCAGTGAATTTTGCAGCTCCTCATCTCCTGGAAGCAGAGCCCCAGAGCAGGTAATTGCTGATATTAGCATTCTTCAGAATAAGTCCTCCCTTTCGACATTCCTGTTGGCATTATGTGGCAACTGTGGCTCCCCCAGCTCATTAAGTTATTCATATCCCCTAAGTCTGAGAAAATATCACAGAATTGTACATGTCAGGTATTTTAAATACATTGTGCTTCACTGTTTGCTGACAGAGCTGCTATTTCACATCTTGGATGTATGACTGGTTCTTTTGTCATGGAAAATTGGTGCACACTTTTCAAAGCAACAGAAATTTCTGCAACCTACAAATGTTTCTTCACCAGGAACCATGCAGAGACAAGTTCTTCAGATAAATGGATATGTAACATGGGTTTTAGCCACAGAAATCTTTATAACTAAGGTAGCTCAAGAGATTCTGGGTAGAAGCAGAGTGCATAGCATCTAGAGATAACAATGCTGCCAATTCCTGTAAGCTTTTCTTAAGTTCTCTTTTATGTTTCTATTTCCCATTGTGTTTTCCCTCCTTTCCTCTATTAGGGATGTAATTCATTGCCCATTTGAGAGAAATCATATCTATGCAGCTAAACCTTCATCCTCCTCAAAATACATTGGTCTCATCCATACCATCTGCTCTGTGTAATCCCTGCCTTGCAGTAAACACCCCCCAGTAATACCTATGCTTTTTCTGGGACAGCACTTTTTATAAAGAGCTTACAATATATTTTCAGTAATCAGTGAATTGATTAAAGCCAAAATTGCACTGATACTACTGCCTCAGACAATTTTCATGGAAACTTCATGGCTCTGACTGGTTCCTTTTATTTAAAAAAAAATTAATTGTAATTTTGCACTATTGAGGACCTCAATTCAAGCATCTATTTCAGGGGCAGTCAAAACACTTCTTTGCTTTCTGCCCTCTCCCCGTCTTGATATCTAAAAGAAATAATTCCCATGTACTTGTCCCTACCATAGTGTTTGGGAAATAAATGAGGAACAACAGGTAGCTGAACGGCATTTTAGAAAACCCCACTTTACTCTGGAGAATTTGTTAATCTGAAAGTTTCACAAAGCTACTTAGAATTCTGATTATCACCTTATTTCCCTCTTAGATACAATTCATTAATAGTGATAGAGCTTTATACAGAAAGCTTTCCCTCCAAGGTTGTAACTAGTAATGATGGATGCATGTCTACACCACCACTCTTGTACTGCAGATTATTCACTTCACTTTTTCACTCTGCTTTCTACCACTTCTACCTCTGCATCCCTGTTTTTAAAGATGAAAATGAGTGAGGTACAGAGCTACAGAGCAATTTACAATAGAGTAGGAAGCACATGGCAGTGGTGAAAGTATAGAATTCTAAATAAAGAAGAAAGAGAAGGATGAAAAACTCATACAATGCAATAAAGGCAAATAATTTTGTTCTTCAGTATGAAGTAAGGTTTTCAAGACTGACAAAATATGGGAGAGTAACAACCAAGCACTCATTTCATAATATCCAAAGTTCTCTGTCTTTTTAAATTATTCAGTGAACATATGCTCACCCAACATAGAGAACCAAATAACACATTTTCCAGAAGACCTTACCCTAACAGATTGCAAGTCGAACACAAAGGTTTAAAACAATTTGCAGATTGTGACATAGCATTTCCTGAGTCTTTTACAGATGTTCATCCCCATTGCCAGTTTTAAGTCTATAAATTCTAATATGAAATTGTCATGCCTTGCTTTTTTGTAGTAACAAGAGCTTTAATTCAAGAAACTTCTTAAAACACTGTGCTAGAAAAGAGAGCGCAGGAGAGCTCCAACGCTTGTACAATAGCTCAGCAAGGTGAGTGGAAATCACAGAAGGGCATATAATTTAGTGCACACTGTCAGAGTGAATGTGACAACGTGGCTTTGGGTCCGATGTTCATTCTTTTTCTGCCTGTGCTTGCCTCTATCCACTCAGCTCACCCCACATCTACCCCCATTCCCAAACCCAGGCTCATCACAACTCAGATCTGATCACTGCCTCTTCCCTGTCAGTCAAAGCTATCCTTAGTCTTGTCCATATCCTAAAGATAACAGGTCTGCTGAACTCCACTGCTGTCTGCTACCAGCCCATATCTACCCTGCGATCTGCTTTATAGTAATCTAATCTAATCCTCAAAAAAACCCACCCTCTTGCAAATTCCTGTTCTATTGCTCATGTGATTGCTAATCCAAAATCCAAGAATGTTTCTGCTGTCAGTCAAACCTTGGTACTGTTTGAAGGTGCTTCTGTTCTGACTTGCTGGCAAGGCTAGTCCTGGCTTGGGCATAACTAAAAAAAATGTTAGAAAGGCATTAGCTCCCTGGAAAATGATAGTTATATGATAATGTGTCTTGAGTAAAGGGTGGGGAGGGGAGGATTTGCCTACAAAGAACTTCTGAAGGAGCATGAATTAAATTTAGGCTACTTGCTTCTGTAGAAAATTGAGCATTGCTCCTTAGACACATGTGAAACGAAAGCATAAATACACTATGTATTTAGAACTTACTGAAGTGGTTAGGTGTGATTGGTGAGCGCTTGTCTCACCACTGTGTTTTGAGGAGTTTCTGAGCTCCTTTGAAAAAGCAGAAAGTGGTCCCTTATAGCCCACTGAAATTGCTCCAACCAAAAACTCTAAAGATACTCTGCAACAAGGTCAGAACTCACCTCCATGCACAGCAATATGACAGCTACAGTGACAATTGTAGCTTTGTGGTGCCAAGTCTTCCCTCACCCTCCATGGCACTATTCCTTTCCTCTAGTCCCCAAAAGTTTCCACTGCCTCTGCACCCTCTTTGAAGGGGTTCCAGTCTTAATCACCTTTTTGTGTCCACCTTATTTCTGTTCATCTCATTCAAAAAGGTAGGTCAAGTGTTACCTCTACACTGCTTACACTGAGATTGACTTCTTTTCTCCAGATTTGTCTCCTCGTATGCCAAGTAAAAATGTTATACAATCTTTCTGATATGTCCTTATGCTTCCGAAAGGAATTCAGAAGGCAGCAAGAAGTAGTGCAATTTCATTGCATTTGGGTCCTGGTTATAAAAGTCTCTGGGTCTTTTTCTTGTGTGACCAGAGATTGTGCATTTGGTCCATCATGCCATCCCACAGTGTCCCCAGCTTCAGCCTTGACCCAGTTCCAGAATTGCTCTGGCACCTTTAAGACCTTGAGGAAGCTGAGGAGGGCAGGCAAGCAGCAGGCAAGGGTGTTAATTAGATAAAATCAGTGCTCTCTACCTAAGCTGGAGGCCTTCTTTAAATATATCGCAATAAAGCAGCCATTCCTTTCAAAATGAAAGCTCATGTACAACCTGTACAGATTTGCATGAGACAGAAACGATCATTTTACTGGAGAATAATGTAGCTGAATAGATATTTAAGTTTAAATAATACAGCATATTCTTAATTTTTCCAGTCTGTTATGTTTTATAGTTTAAAATAAGTGATGATATGCAGAATTGCAGGGGCTAGCAATTTTCTCTGAGACAAATACAAGTTACAGACTTTCTCTGGCTTCATGGCCTGAATTTAAAATTCTGCATTTAAGGTTTTCTCTCTATTAGTCTTACCTCTATTAATATTATATTAATAATATTTGTTAATATATGTTGACATTTAAACGTTTTTATGAACTTTTAGTATGCTCTTCCCTTTACTGAAAGATGTTACTTGTTCAATGATTTCAACATAAACTTATATTTTTGTCAGGTAGCAAATTCACTACAAATGGCTAGTTATACTTGGTACACTTTTAAAAAAAAGAAATGCCAAAGCAAAACTGGCTAAGGGAGAAGACCAGGAAAGACTTTTAATACAGCTTTGTGTTGTTTACATTGAAAAGCATGAGTATAATTCCTCTTTTTTCAGCTGGGTGCTTGCAATTACTGACCACACACTTATTAGCACATTCAAACCTCACAATTTGACAGCCAGCTTATCACTCTAGCACCATCTCCTTCCTGCTCCACTACTGCGCTGAACCTTGACCTGTAGAGATTAGCTCACCCTAGAGAAAGATCTAAAGGGCAGTTTGGCCTCCCAGAGCTTTTGATCTAATGTTTTCTTCTCAGACTTTCAGGGGAATTACCAGAAAATGTAGAGTCTGTTAGTACTTTGGTGACTTTTCTGTATTTTATACTTGTTTTTTTCCTCCATCAAAATAGTATTTAAATGATACTTTCTGGCACGTGAAGCAGTGTTATCTGATTGTAACTGATGATATGGTACTAGAAGATAATCAGCTATTGCTGAAGTCAAAATGTTTGTTAAACTGATGGCAAAACTACAAGGGCGTTACTGTACATTCTGAACATGCATAATCAAAAGACACCAGGATAACTGAGGACTTTAAATTGAACATGAAACCAAGTAATAATGCCACAAAACTGTTTGAAAATAATTGTGCAGATCAGTAGAAGACCTTTTATTTCTCTGCCTTACATGCCGTATTGCCATCCATTCATCTACCAGTTATTCCCTTCTGGCTACAATGGCACACACTTCGATGTTCACACATAGTGAATGAAAGGATCATACTTATCACAGCAGTGGCAAATACTACCATGGATGCTTTTGCCCCAAACTACACAAAACTGTAAAAGAATAGGATAGGACCCGAGGGAATGGCAGGAAGATGTGCCAGGGGAGGTTTAGGTTGGATATTAGGAAAAGGTTCTTCACCCAGAGAGTGGTGGAGCACTGGAACAGGCTCCCCAGGGAGATAGTTACAGCACCAAGCCCGATGACATTCAAGAAGCACTTGAACAATGCCCTCAGACTCATGGTGTGAATTTTGGGGTTGTCCTGTGCAGGGACAGGAGTTGGACTTGATGATCCTTGTGGGTCCCTTCCAGCTCAGGACATTGTATGGTTCTATGAAAGTAAATTAATTACAGAACAACAGGATGTGACACTCTTTGGATTCCAACTGTATATAAGAAAGCTAAATTAGACTTTGCTTTTCTGAATTACTTCTCAATAAACATGGTGGATCCTACCTATATGCACTTATATCAGTGTGGATATACTTCCTTGATTTCAAGGGAAATAAAACTGAACCCTGACTGATGGAGCATGAGCAAAAGTATATGCTGTTTTCTCACTTCCCTGGAACACCAGATTTTAATTTTTACAGATTTTATTCGCCAAAAGGGTAGGTTTAGTCCTTTTTTTCATATGCTGCTAGGCTTATGAGGATGCAAAAAGCAGGTTTTATTCCTCAAGAAGAACACAGAGGCCAATGGGTTATATGGTCATACAGGAAATCAGCAGCAGAGCCCAAGGCAATGCCTACAAGATATAATCCCATGTATGATGTGCTAACCAACAATCCCCCCTGTTTGAACCATGACCTCATTTCTGTGCAGTTTCCTAAGCAGCATAAGCACAAGATGCTCCCAAGCTTATCTGTATTGTAATGCCTATTTATCTCTTCTGGAGATGTTCAAACAGATGTATCCTCCCCCTAAACCTGACAGAATATTATTCAGTGCTCTCCTACCCTGATACATGCACACACATTTCACCTTTGCACCCACTTCTGTTCAATCATTCTCATCTAATTATTCACCCAGGTGTGTAGGTTGGAACTCTCACTAAGTTTGAAAGTTACAAAGCGCTGAACACATCCTTTTGGCCACTTGTCTTTTTAAAATCCAGGTTATGAATTGATTATCTCAGTCTGACCTTGATAAAGTCCATGCAACTGAGCCATGGCACCAGCTAATGGAGATGAATACCTCCCAGTTGCTCACGTGACTTGTCACATGTCATAAACAGACAATAATTTATCACGTGTATTAACCTACATTGCATTTGATCTAACAGTTTAATTATGAATCAACAAAACGTACATTTCGAGGAGGTGTTTGGGCCTTTAAGTATTTGCTAATTAATTACAATCTGCATGTACCATATTGTGCTCTGAATTCAAACATCCGCTCTGTGTTCTAGTTGTTCTGGAAATCATGTATTTTTAGTTTGCATTTTCACCCACCTGAAAAAAAGCAATGCCGTACCAGGACTGTTATGCTTCCCAGACTTGGACATTCAAATTTCTGTCAGGACAAACATACATACGTCCTCAATATCTACATGTGGGAGCCAAACCTTTGTCAGACACACACTTTCCTTTAATGAGGCTCTGAACCAGCTGACTCGACAAACCTAATTGTTAAGTTTCATCTCCACAAATAAAACATTTTGCATTTTACCCTAGCTACAGTATTTTTCAGTGACTAAATGTGAGTAGTTGTTACAATAAGCCATTATTTCTGCAGGCTATTTGAAGTTTATCTTGTGCAGAACACCAGAATAGAGGGCTGCATGTGCTTTGTTTTACTGAAGCTTTTAAGTTGCTCAGTGAACTGTGACCTTTAAAGAAGCTTGACTTTGATAGCTTCATGTCCTATAGGATTTTCATCAAAACCAGTGCTAAGCAAGGATCCCATTACTGTTCAAATAGCTGTGTTAATGAATTATAAGCAATACGAGATGACATGGCTGTGTCCCACCATTTTTGCCTTCTCTGCTTCAAAGCTTAGTCTTTATTCTTTCCCCTGAAGTCCATCTGCATCTCCAAGGACTTTGGCTAGGGAAGGGAACTCCAAAAGGCTACCCCGATGTCACATTCCCTCAGGATCAGTCCCATCGTTAGAAGACTCAGCCTCTGGCTAACAGTGATACCAGTTTGCACTTGCATTCACAGAATTTACTATTGTAGTTTTTTGGCAAGCTGTGAATTTCTTAAATGCAACTGGACTTTAGTGTGCTAAATCTGCTAGAAGGCAGCATGATGAGATGGATCCTGGCCCTGTTTTGGTGAATGACTGGGCCTCTAATAGCCTTTTATTCATTTGCCTGTAAAGGGATATAAAGGTTAGAAATTAGTACCACGAATGGGGCGGGGGGTCATGTGAAAGGGAGGGAGAAGGATGTAAATCTCCATAGAATGTATTTGAAATGCAGGGTTAAGAACAGAAACCATGAACAGTTAAAGACAAAAGGTTGTGTCTGAATAGGAGAAAAGACTATTTCAAAAACCCCACAAAAAGTAAGGTTCTTTTTGGTCTTACCTGGGCTTAGGGCCTAGAAGGAAACTTGCAAAGATCATAGTGCTCATCACAGTGAGTTCTCTGACAAGGATCTGCAGCTTTGTGAATTAGGCCATTTTTCTCTGATGAAAATCTGCTGCTCTGATTCATCGTCATGTAAAGGGCTCCATCCTGTTTAAATATAGTTATCGAAAGTACAGTCCTAAGATGAAGTTCTGTAGTGCCTAGAAGCTGGTACGGCAGGGTCCCAGCATGGCCTTCCACTCTTTCCAGCTGCCAAAGGGTGCAGGAAACCAGATACTGGGACGTGGATTCTCTAGTGTTCAGCAAAAGGGAAATTAGCACACCTAGCCACAACCAATGCATTTTCTTTGTCATTTCAGAAGATAACTTTGCATTTTGAGCTCTGAGTTTGGCCATCTTCACTATCAGAGAGGACTTCCAACAGATCCCCTCCAAGAAGCCTATTCTCAAAAAGCTTCAATGAGCAAAATAATATTGAAAAAGTATTCTCAAAATGCTGAGCCCAGAGAGTCAATTCTAGAATAATCTAATAGAGAATCTTTCCAACAGTCATATCCTTGTTGTCCAATTCAGCTGCAAATCTCACCATACTATAGAGTTGCAGTAGACAAAGTTATCAGTTAACTTACCCATTCCTTGCTTTATCACTCTTTTCACTAAATTGGATTTACTTTGGATACATTTATGAAATTAAATCATCTCAGGTGCAAACAATCCAGCCTTAGTGAGAAATGAACACACCAGTGTTAGCCAGGGCAAGGGAAGAGATTTGAGAGTATGTGATAAAGAGAGAAAAGTTAGTCAGAACAAGGGTCTAGATTAAAACACAAGCCCAAAGACAAATGATAACTTCAGCGGAACAAAAATAACTAGTTTGACCTGCAAGCGCAGGTCACCTTCTAATCTTTCTATCAATTGGCTAAGCTGTGTGGCTTTCTCTCTAATGGAATATTAATCTTGTTTAGTTGTAATTAGCTAAACCAGTCATCACTTAAAGAACAAACATGTAAGATAACTCTCAAAAAGGCTTGCATTTGGCCTTCTAATTATGGTAATGAACTTGCACAGCTCTCCTTAATGGCAGCTGTAACTATTATTCAGCAAGGTTTTAAAGAAAACACAGGCAACATATGCACGCCATCAACCATGTGTGCGCTCACAGGTACAGCCTGAAGGTCACTTGGAACATAAGGTTTGTTTTTTTAATCCATATCTCAATGGGCTTGTAAGTCATTGGCTGCCTTAGCAGCAGAGTCAGCTGGGGCTGTGCTTTGTTTCCGTGCTCTCCAGTGTGCCTTAAGGTGAAAGCGGGTAGCATTGCCCAGCCGAACTTGATGAGTGCTGGACACCAAATATATACTTAGGTCATTTTCTACATTGCAAGAATCCAGCACAGGCTCTCTGCCTCTTTTTTTTTTTTTTAAATTTTATTTTATTTTTCCCTTTTTCCTACTCAGAGCATACCAAATGCTCTCCTAGAAATGAAGACATTTTTATGGCTTAAAATAATTATGCACTAGTCTCTGGAGCTTAATACATACTACTTAATAGTACCGTACTCCTTGCCTTCTGGCCACAATATATCTAAAGTGACCCCCTCACGGCAGAGTGCTGTAGACATTCATTTTAACAGCACAACTCTTACATGTTACATAACCTACGTTATTCTTAGCAGTGTCCCATGAAATTAACTGCCTGGATAATTGCAATATTGCATGGAGTCATTAAAGTTCAGTTTAAATCAGTTCAATCAGCACATAGTTTCACTGGGAGAAGTGGAAAGACCTGAAGCCTGAAGACATTGTCAACCACTCCCATGCCTTGTGTCCAATAAAAATTAATTTTGTCACTTTGAATACAAATGCTCACCAATAGCCTTGGAAAATTAAAATCCAGATTGCCTACCATGCTTCAGATATATTCCTGCAGACGCACTCTTCAATACTGCAGTCCAGAAGGTACTGAACAGTGTCCTACCATACTTTATGTATCTTTACGTATCAGATATAAACAATGGTAAAAACCTACTGTATGTTCAAAGCTCCAATCCACTAATAAATTTTATTACATATATTAAAATTTCAGAAGAAGCTACAGCTCATTGATAGGTTTCTGCTGCTTAAAATAAAAAATCAATCGCAAGAATCATAGGGAGGAAGAGAGGGAGGAAGGAAGGAAGGACTGTACAGTAGATCAGAATAGAATATTTTCTTTGTTTAGTCTTCCTATTGACAAGTAATTACAGGTGACTAGAAATATTTCCACAAAAGAAAATTTCATTTAAAATGTCCCAATATCAAGTATGAGAGACTTTGCTCAAATATATTCACTAGCTTATAAGTGATGAATTTTAGTAATGGAAATAAGGAGATAAACTCTTTTGGCACGTGTACCTTTTAATCATATGAGTTTAAAAATATTTGAATCCACCACCTCTAAGCATGGCTCATGGCATGCAACAAATGTGCTTAGTGAGGGAGGCTCAGTTCTTGTTCCAAAGTCCATGTATGCTGAAGATGTAGGAGTGTAGTAAGAGCAGAATAACAAACAAAATTCCCGTAAAAGTTTATTACATACCCTGTTTTGGCTACAGTAAACTTTGGTAAAGGGTGATAGTAATAAACTGTTCCTTGGGCCACGTTGTACTTCTATATTTACTTGTCTCACTTTTCACTCCTCCCTCTCTGGAAATGCACCAATAAGTGTAATGAAAGATGTTCAGCAATTTTAAGAGTGATGAGTTTAAGATCAGATGTGAAGACACAAAGAATTAACCCAAGATACTTTCTCAGCTTTGAAGAGAGAAAAGCTGAAACGATGATAAATACAAAACATTCATGCAATGCTATAAATTTGCATGATGCTTTTTGCAGAGAGGTGACGTACTGTAGCTTTGCAGCGGGATCAGGAAGGGCTGGGCGGGCAGCAGTACGGTGCAGCTGGGTGCTAGCACTGGCAGAGAAACTTATGCTAACAAATGTTAGTGCCTCTCCTATCAAATTGCCAAATGCTTCAGGGGTACGGTAACGTCCATCTGCTGCCCTGTAGTCCTTTTCAAACTCTGTCCTCACAGCAGGAAGAACTATAACTAGATCTGCAGAAAAGAATACAGACATATCCTATTTTACACTTATAGTTCCTAAGAACAGGTCAAAATTCCTCAAAACCTTAGATCCATACCAACATTCAGCTTTGAGAAAACTGAACTTAACCTAGATTTTGTCTAGGTTTAAGGGGGGATGCTGGTGACATCTGATTCTAGGTAGGTAAAACTTATGCAGAGAAATGAACTCAGACACTCTTCAAAGGGGCAGATAATTGCTATTTCTGTGATATATTAGATTTGGCCACACCTACAGAACCAAAAACTCTACTATTTAATCAACACGAAGTCACACAGTTTTACAGTTTTAAGTGAAACTATGTACGGAAACAACATTTCTCAAGAAACTTTGTTCTTAATGCTCTTTAAATAACTCGTGGTAACACAAAGTAAACTCTCAAAAACAAAAGGTGTAGTGTTAATACAGATTGGCATGCTAAGAATAACACTATCATTTTCATTCGTAGCTCTGTTATTCTATTAGAAGACAACAGATTGCTGTGACTACATTAGCAAAGCATCATTTGAAGGGAGATACCTTTTAGCCAGCTGATGTAACTGGGATTAAAAAACAAGCAAAGAAAGAGGTACACTTCAGGCAAAACTGCAACCTTCATTTTAGCACAGATTGAAAAAACACCTGCATTGAGTTTAAGTAGGTTATGTTAATGAGGTAGACAACCTGAAAGAGAAGATTCTGATGTCTGTAGAGAACATGGGAGCTCAAGAAGAGATCAGAGAGAGAAGGAGAAAGAGAGAAAAACAGTCTTCAGTAGAACCCTGAAGTGCTTGTGGGCAGGCAGGGGATGGGGAGGCTAAGATGTTCCATAGAAGCAATAGCCCTCCTCTCTGATTTTGAATCCCATCAGAATAATGATTTTTTTCTTCCTAGATTCACCTCTGGAAGGTGCTTCATGTCTCCCTTCAGGACCAGAAGCAGTTCAGCGATGCTGATTTTTGTCTTCGAAAAATGAAAGATTTTATGGCACAGTATTTATAAAACATTAGTTATCTCAACTTTTTCTACTGTAGGAAAGCCTGACCAAATAAAATAAAATTCACCGATAAATGCTCTGTTTGTTAAAAAATACTGAACTGGGTCAAATATCAAAGGCAACCTGAAACCGGGTGATCCTGGGGATTCATGTATCAACGCAAATGATTTACCGTGTTACTGCTGGAAGGTTATTTCACAGTATCTCAGTGATATGATATCTCAGTGATATGATATCTCAGCCTACATGATACTCACTATCAGGTAAATACTGGTACAGAATTCATAACGACTGCCCAACGTGGCTGGTTATAACCTAGCCTAGGCACGGCAGCGTCAGGCTGAAGTCACCAGAGTTACCTTACTCTTACTCACATTCCCATAAAATCTGTGAAGCATTGCCTAGCCTAGCGCACACTGGGGGTGTGTGTGTGTTCCCTCTTGAAGCAATGTTAACACAGAATATGATTTCCAAAAGTAGCTTGTGAGAGACAGTCCTAGGTGACCCTAAGAGGAAAGGATAGGAGCCATATTTAGCTGCCGGTTCTTGAGTGACGGGGAAGTCACAGCAGAAGTGTGACCGTGATAACAATTTGACTGTGCAAGGAAGGATGGAGTGGTACCTCTCTCAATAGTTTTGCAAGTTCCATTCAGGAAATCCCTACTCTCTGAGATGGAACATCATCACTCTCTGAACTACAAAGTTAGTTTTTCAATATAGTGCCGGATATCCTACATGAAGATATCCTGTGGAAGCAGGATGAGCCTGGAAGAAATAGAGTGAACATTAATTCTGGTTGACTTCACCTTGGAGTCATCCTTTACAAAATACTGCAGTTCAGCAAAGATTTCTAATGGGCTACATGGGAACAATCAGTACTTGGCAGCATAGTATTTAGGGAATCATCTAATTAACCTGCATGTAATAGAGAATTTTTTTTCCAGTATAACAGTAAGGATATAGAAACCAATGCAACTTACAATAACCTTCACAAGGAGTATATCTTTAACAAGCATTTAAATCTGCATACACACACATACACCCCAGAACATATTTAGATCCAAACTACTCACTTTCAACAATTGAATCAATCTGAAAACATGGTATTCCTGACTTCATAAAAATAAAAACTGACATTTAATTCCCCCTCCCCCTTTTTTTTTTTTCCCCAGGAGGTTGTTACAGACTCAATATCTCCACACACTGGTAATTGGAACTAGGAAAAAAATGTACCACTCTTTTCCTTTTTCCTGAGAAAATACATCATACTAAACTGTTTTCAAATAGGTAATAACATGTCACTATTATTGTTTACATTGCGTAAATACTTGCTCTGCTATCCCGTACTTTAAAGTGATTTTCCAGGTGAGAGCATTGGTAGCAAACAAACATCAGCAGGTTTCCTGTATGGAATCACTGTCATACACAAAGAGAATAAAACTGGTGAAGTTTAAATAATGATATAATTTGCTTAATGAAAGCAGATTAATTGGATATTTTATTCGTGGTTTTGGTGATTCTTTTTGCCTTTCATTTATGTAGAAATTTTTCTTGTGAGGAAAAAAATTTCTGAAATAAAGCTTTTGTCTTCTCTCCAGACCTCAGTCTCCCATGACGGTGCCAATCTGAAAGTAAAGTACAGAAGAATTTTCTTCTAAAACCCCGTTTGTCAAGTATTTTCGTAGGTATATTAGCACTTGTTTTCTATAAGCAACGCATTTTTTTTTCTTACATAGTTTCTGCACTGAGAAGCAGCCAAGTAAAGTGGCTGAAAAGTGCCACCTACTGCCTCCGGGAGAAATAGCTGAAGCTGAGCAGCCGCACCATGACTGGAAGAGGAAAAGAAGTTCTGGCATGGTCCTTCTCAGGCACTACAGGAAAGATTAGGTACTTGGGAGGAAGCAACGCACTTTCTCCATTAATTTTTGTGCTTATCAGACCCAAAGGTTTTTATTTGCACTAGCAATAAGATATTTTCCACTGGGAGAAATGCAGTTCAGCAGCACTCACCTGTTTCATAAAGCGCATCATTGGGTACATCATGACTATGGCTTTAAAAACCACTAATGCACATAGTTAGCTCTATTTGGTATGCATGTACATACCTATGTATTGGTATATATACATAAATCATCCTCTATGTTGCTTTCTTGGCCTTGGCATACTGGAAATAATTTCATATGCACTTCCTTAACAGCATATCTGAATTTAAGTCAGTTGTCAGACATTAAAATTATGGACATAAAGCTGGTTTCTATATCTGTTTCCTTAATCTTTTTGGTCTAAAACTCCTTACTTCTATTAACTTTCGGAACCCAGTTCTAAACAGCAGACAGAAAACCTTAGCTCACATCCCCTTGACCTTCAGAGCAGTTATCCTGGTTCATTCAGACATCCCAGTTCATTCAGAAAGTACCTCTACCTGTGGTTGTTTTTGTTGCTCTATTCTTGCCAGTGTACTGACATCTTAAATCTGCAAAAAACCCACTTTTCCTTCTTATTCCAGGAAGAACTGGTATCTCCTAAAATAGAAGATATATTGCGTGCAGATTTTGTGAAGGCTGGGTAGCAGCACACTAAACCACTGCAGTTATAATAGTCCTTCCCAGCTCCTTGAAAGCAGGAGGACTTTTCAATTCCTAAGGATGATAATGAGAAGAGAGGGAAGCAAAAGAAGAAGCAGAGGAAAGGTTGCTGGGTGCAGCTTCGCTGCAGGACTTAACAAAAGGACCTAAAGGCTCCAAATTAGATATGAAAGTGTTGAAACAGACCCTAATCCACCAAATTTGTGTACTTGTGTTTTGTCAATGGTTTAATTTTAGCCACTTTAAACATATATTAATTCTCAAAGAGATATGGTTGACAATTAGTTACTAACAGGAACATATTTGTCATTAGACGTAAAGGGCCTGAAAAGGATTGACTGCATGGAACAACTGAATGAGAAATTTTGGCTTTTATATGCAGAGAATTATCAACTACTTCTTAGCTCTTCTTCCAAAATTAGGTGACATTCAAAAGCAATCGGTTACTTTTCTTACAGGAGTGTATGTATATTCAGTTGGAAGGAGCATGAGATGACCCACGTAATAAAACTTTAGAGTCTTGAATATATTGGGCAGGCAGTTCCAAAAATATACACCATTTTTTCACTTTACCACACCACATGCAATTTTATAAACTTCACACACTGCATACTTTCTTGAAAATGAGCCAAATGCATAAACTAATGATCTCCAAATTAAGTCTGTTGTATTTGTGCATCCCAGCTAACTCAATCAAGAGTTCACATCCTGTAAAAGATAAAGTTACTTCTAATGCATATGATGTGACAAATACTTCTTGCCATGGTAGAGGGACTTGAGACATCACTGTAAGCCAGTTCAGCTTATTTTTCCCATGGTGGCTGAAGTAAACCTGCTCTACCTCGTTTTGGAAGAAGGTGCTCGGCCATTTGCTGCCTTGTAGTTGAGTTTCAGTATTCGGGGCAGTAGCTTCTATCTGAGGATACAATAATACTTTAAGTCATTTTGTTTAGTTCAACTTACAATCACACTTTCATCTAAATGGAGCAGCACATACAACAGATAGATAAGTCCTGTGAGAGAAAAGGTTTGAAGTTTAGAAGATGGCTACATTCAGATTACAGAATTACAGCATTATCTGTCTGCTACCCATTTCTGAAGGAGATCTTATGGTACATAAAAGGATAAAATTCGTTCTGTGACCTCTTTAGCAGCTGAACTGTGTTTAATTCACCACCACCACCACTTTGTTTTCTTGTATGTTTTTATGTACTCAACATTTCTCTCAGTAGCCTAGCATGAAAAGTATATTTAGTGTGATTAAATTTTAGATCAGGGGAGAAAAGAAAAAAAACACCATTAACATTTTTAAATATACAGTTTAGTCTGAAAACAAGTTGGAGACATTTTTTCTTGGCTCAAGAAACTATACGAAGATTGAGCTCAACTGACAGATGATTTTTGTTTGCTCTGTGGCAAAATAAAAGATTTTTCTTTAATTTATAAAATATTTAGAAGCACTGAAGTCACAACGTGAACTAAAAACATCAATGAAGTGTAAAGCCATTTTTTTATCTTACTTATCTGCAAGATGTTTGTTACAGCCATAAAACACTTTGCAGCTCTTGACACATGAAGAACTTTCACCAATTAACTGACAAGCCAAATTACTTCCACAGGTCTTTGAATAGAAGTTCCTAGTGTGTTCATGGGTATAGGAAATGGTTCATTACTCTATTGGTGGACACAAAAAACCCCAATTGTTTTGTTAAAATTAATAAATGGACTACAAATAAAATTACAAGTCAGTGACAGTTATATTGATATACTCCTCATACGAAAAAGCAAAGATATTTGGAAACACATTCCAATATTATTATTAACTCATCCCATGGTTTGGATTTGAGAACGAGTTCACTGAAAATGCTGACTTGGAGATATCTGCAAGGAAGTTCCTTGAAATACAAAGGAGAATGAGAGTTTTAAAAAAATTCCTTTTACTTTTCTTTTTTTACAGGTGCCGTTCCTCACTGGCAAGGGGAAGAATATTCAGTGTGCTTTCCAAAATGCTGCAATGGGTTGTTCTGGAGTCATACAACTCCAGGGCTGGAAACAACAGTGTCACGGCAGACAGAAAGAATAAATGCATTATTATACCTTGGAGAACAGTATGCTTAATGACTGACTTTCTGCCATTTTCCAGGCTTAGCTTGTAAAAGATCAAAATTAATCATAAAAGACTACATATTCCTTTTACCAAAGGGGAAAATAACAGAGAAAAGTTCGCTTACAAAAATATCTGGTCTACTTTTTCTTCGATATGCACCTTCAGATGTTGCCTACCAACAAAGATATGCATAACATAGCCCGTGGCAGTGATAATTTTGAAAACTTCAGACAATTATAAATAAGCATTTCTAAAAAAAAATCCTTTGTGGATGAACTGAAGCAACCAGTGCCACTGCCATTCTGTTACCACAGTCAAAAGTATACTGCCCTTTGTCAGGTCTTTGATCCTGATATCTCAAAGCCTTTACAGGCTGCTTGAATCCTTCAGCCTTTCAGAAGGATTTGGAGGTGATTAGGAGCACTATGTTAATTTGGTTTCAGATATAGATACCTGCTTCTCATGCACGTGTCTAACTTCTTCAGTAAAATGAAGACATTAAACTGAAAATAAAAAAAGAAGGAAACCACCCCAAAAACCTACTGTGTTCCGCACATCCAGGATACAGGATCTCAGTGCTTTTCAACAGCTAACAAAACTTAAGAAATGAAAAACAGATGAAAGTCCCAAG
The DNA here is from genome assembly GCF_949628215.1 of Phalacrocorax aristotelis. Lineage (NCBI taxonomy): Eukaryota > Metazoa > Chordata > Aves > Suliformes > Phalacrocoracidae > Phalacrocorax > Phalacrocorax aristotelis. The sequence goes on from NC_134277.1 coordinate 138,555,733, forward strand.
TATCATTCCTTGGCATCTGTTAAAAGCCATGAAGAAATTACTATAGCTGAAAACTAGATCCCAAAGTAATAAATTTATCTGATTGAAGACTGGTAATTGCTACTGCCTGCACTGGGCATCAAAGCAATTCTTTAGAATAGTTTGGGTGACAGTATTCAGTCAAGCTCAAAGACACAGACATTTTATATATTCCTACTTTCTGCCTCATACCCTATCAGGGTACACAACTATGTTGGTCTTTTTGCATCATTCTTCCCTCTGCACCCCCCCAATAATCAGGTAAAAAACATTTTAAGTGAAAGAGAACATCAATGATTCGGAAAAATTAGTATGAAATTACTGTAGAAGTGGTCTTCTAGAAAAAGAGGTGTGCTTCCAACAACTCTGATGCAAAACGAGAAAAACTATCTTCATCATGTTTCTAAAAAGCTGCTGAATAGTTTTGCACCGCATGTTCCTCTTTAGGAGAAAAAACCTGTCTTCCAGACTCTTCTAACACATAACACTCTACCCCCAGAGAAATCTGCTTCTGCTTTCCAAAAAATATAAGTACTGAATTGAAATGTCACATTGAAAAGTTACTAAGAACTATTTTAAACATCCCAGTCTGAAAAGCAGTGCAGCATTCACTGAGTCCATGTTCAATATAAAATGAAATCTGTTGAAAGCATATTTCAGTGGTCACACAAAACACTCCAGCCCTTCCTCTTGAGAAGGCGGAAACACAAGTGGAAAGTTTTCAAGCACTTATGGTAAGTAAATTTTTTTTAACCAGACAAACCATTGGCTCTCAAGGTCCCAAGACTGGAAGAGCAATAGGACCACTTAGGGGTCCACTTGGAACTCTGGCAAGCAAAAGAGTTGTGCAACTCAAGGTTTCAAGAAGTAGCTGTTAATCTGAACATTGATTCTTGTTTCAGTTGCCAACAAAGACATCAGAAACACAATGTGCTGACAGGTTCAAGAACAGAAGATGAAGAGAACAGCAGGGAACAAATATGAGTAGGAAAAAAAACCCAACCCAAACCCCCAAACAAATCAAAACTAGCAATGTGATTAGCCCTATCCTTTCCTATCCATGTCTGAATCTAGCACATCATGTTTTCATCCCTGTTTCCTTTTATAGACAAACACATCATGTTGTTGATTATACCCCATGGTAGGCAATGCACCACAAATCTATCCAGTTTCTAACCAACTTCAGCTATGAGATTCTGTCTCTCCCCTGGCTTATGGTGTTGCATCATAGTAACCTTGGCTACAGGGCACCTATTGATTTGAAATACAAATACAATGTGAGAGAATTTCACTGCACAACAGGGTTATTGCGACTGATCTGAACTGCCCATTTCAGCAGCAAATGCAGAACCCAAATAACTGATCACCTTGTTAGATGCTTTGCACTGCAGTCTGATTTATTCTTGTAGTTGTCCATGAACTTACAACTGAGATATAAGAACTAGAATGTACATGCAACATACTATTCTATTAGTGTGGCACAAACATAGTACTACAAAATTGTACCATCAGGATGATGTCTTTTTCCAGAGCTGAAGAAAAAAATAATTGTATAAAAATCACAAGACCAACAAAACAACAAAATAATTGACACCAATGCAACCATTGCAGTTGTTGCCCAACACAGACAGAGCTTCTTAGCACCATCCATGTTCTGCAACTTAGCTCATCCCACCTACTATCACAATCACTGATGCTTAGGTATTTTTCTCCAAGATCTTTATTACTTCATTTTAACTTCAGCGTAATAATAGCTCTCACTGCTAGTGAGACTGTGAGCTGCTGATCAAAGACAGAGCTCTGAGTTGAAAATTTGGTTCAGATGAATTATTCCTTTTGAACAAAAAATTGCCTGGACACAAAGCTGTTTTGCAGCATGCCTATGATTTGTAAAGCATTATGAAATACTGCTATTTAATTGTGTTTCTACACTTTCTCACTAACATGGCTTGTGGAATAGTCTATTCATTGCAAACATCATGTAGAAATAACCTTTTTTACAGCTCAGTGATATTATAGAGTCATCTGTACTTCAGTGGAGTGGAGGGAGGCTGTAAAATCATATTAAATCACAGCAAAAGTATTCTACCTAAGCTTGAATAATGAGCAAAGATGCAGAGCAGCAGTGAGTCATGCCCAGGGGAGCCTGTGTCTTCCCCTGCCTGTAATCCCTTCCAGGCATGAGCAGCTTTCCCCTGTGTGCTCCTCACAGTCCTCTCTGTCTGATTCTTTACAAACACAGACACAGGCTGTCTGTCTTTCCAGCCAACCACCTGCAGTAGCAGTAATGCCAGTAGAAGTGGAGCAGCATCCAGGAGGATTTGTGCGTATGTACCCTTATGAGGTGTCTTCCTCCTCAAGCAATACTCTGGTTGCTCTTCTTGAATCAATGAAACTTGGTGTTTTGGGGAATTGAATTTTCAGTCATTTTCTGATCGTGATGTCGCACTCATGGTTTCGGCACATTTTTTCAACAAATTGTACAGATGAAAGGATAGTCACTCATACAGCACATCAAAGCAATCACAATATTATACAAAAAAAATTTCATACTTCATTCCCCATGTTCATTCCCCATTCCTCACACTTCATTCCCCATATTCTTGTCTCCGAAAGAAGTTTAAAAGCTGATATGAACCCTTTCAAAAGTCTGTGAATTCTTCCAAAATTAATTTTCTAATTTCCTACCTGGAGATCTATTCTGAATTGAGCCATGCACACACAGCTGACTTCAAAAACATGTGTTCAAAGTCTTTTTTACAGAAGTGAAAAAGGTAAAAGTAACTATTTATCAAATAACAAACCCAAATATTCGTTACTTCTCAGCCAGGGGACTGCTCCGTCTGTCAGGCTATACCGTCAGCTTTTGTCACCAATGCCAAAAAATAGTTTTTATCGGATGCCAAGGAATAAAACCCTCATCTGACGAATGCTGACAAGCCAGTTACCTGAAAGGGGAGATCCCAAGGAGGCTCCACTCTGCTAGAAGCGTATCCTCTATAGCAGAGCACAGGGCTGGGGAGGTAAAGTCTTACTTCTGAGTCCTGGTCTTAACGAGTGAATATTTTGAAATACTATTGCAATAATTTTCTTTTAAAATTTAATTTCTTCAGGTATAGATTGTATTAGGAGTGTAGAAGTGATTGTATTAGTACTATGAATGAGCAAATTGTGTAAATTTATGTTATTGTGAAATTTTAATAACTTAATGTGACATATTTACATCCCTGTGACTGTTAAAGAAGGTGCTGCTTTTCCACTGTTGAAAAAATGGGGACACAGACTCCACGTTCTTATTTGCATGATAGGGATTTAATATTATGTATGTGAAATGACTTCCACAGAAACACATGTTTAATTTGCTACGTTACAAAGCACATTACGATTAATGGAAGTTACACATTAAAATATTAGTGTGACATGCTAAAACTTCAATGACTTGCTTACAAGTTGCCTTTTCTTTTTTAATGCAATGAAAAAATAAAACCACAGGATAAACATACTTTCCCACCTGCTCCCATTTTACTGGATCCCTTCAATGTGCTTCTTTGCCTAAGAGTGTGAAGTCGGAACTGGAAGATGTATTTTTATAGAAAAAGATTTGTTTAGAGCAGATATGTTAGCAAGTCTTGGAATGCATTACATTTAAATGCACAACACTTCCAACAGCAAAAAAAAAAGAGATGTGGCACTGCACACTCTGTGATTTCACACTAACCACAAGCATCTGGCTGGACTTCCGTAGGAGGGGAAGTTCAGACAAATTCTCGGTCTTTTTCTTCCCTATTTTATGTTTTAGATTTACTAAATGAATTTGGTTTGACTGTACTCCCCAGACTCATCTTGCTGCCCTTCCCACAGCAGCAAATCTTTGTGCTAACTTTTTTCCAAGAAGTATAATTGCAGTTTCTAGGCCAGCTAAGAGGACAGAAGCAGAGGAGAGGAATCCAGAGATCCGAACAGGACAGTTACTAATACCAAATAAAACCACAGATCCAAACCCCACTGGTACTGTGGAAATCCTTAGACAGTTTGGATCTGAACAGGAGAAATGTAAACAAGTTTAGGCCTAAAAAACACTCCTTGACCACTTGCTCATGTTCTGTCAGTTAACCCAGTTACTCAAATTTGAAAGATAAAAGTGTTTGGACATTATAGCTGAGGTTTTAAAATATTTTCAGCAGTGGCCTTATTTTGTTTCACTTTGAATTAATGTTTAATTGACTTATCTCACTGTGAAAAGGACACTAAATAAAATGCTGAGCATGTATGAACATACAATATTTTAATAGGAAATACAATTTTATTATAATAGTATTGAAAACAAATTTAAATACAAATATTATCAACACACAGAATAACACTTACTGTAAAAACCCATTTTTCTTGCTACAGCAAAATAACGTTTCCTATCCATGAAAGGCCACTGAGAAGACCTTATACTTTTATACAAACTTATTTAAACACAAAGTGTTTGCTGAGTAAAATTTGAAAGTTGCAGTAATGTTTCTATAATGGAAAAATATAGTCTACTATGTTCAGAGCAGTATGGGAAATACCAGCAGCAAGAAACTGGAGCTGGGATTATGCCAAATTATTTGGTTGCTGTAACACAAGTATGCCCTAAAGCCTACTCTATGAATGAAGGACATTTATCACGCTTATGTAAATATGATGTAGGCGGTAAAAGAATTTTGATAAAATTATTTTTATCAAAACAATTTGACAAAAACCAGGTGCAGACTTCAAGGGTGCTGCACATCTGTGGCCTCTGGTTTGAGCCATAACCTGTAACATTGGGCCTTCAGGTACAATTACTAAACCTACTGCCTACATTGGGGGCCTTACTTTAATGAAAGTGATCTGTTTATACTTTGTACTGCATGATCAGGCAAGTAATGACACACAGCTATCTTAATGGAAAACCATTTTAGAAGATATGAATTAACACAGAGGATTAAATGATAAATAAAAAAGACTGACAGATAACAGGATACATATTAAAAAATAATATATTCCAAATTCAGTCAACAATTTTATCATCAGTCATCACAGTTTCAAAAGTGTTTAAACTATATGAATAACAAAAATCAACAAATATTAAATATATACTCTGCTTATCTATAGGCATCGCTTTGCAAAGCCAGACACTCACAGGAGACCACGAGCTGCAACATCATGCTGTGGAGAGGAAAATCCTGCGAACACCTTGGTGAGGAGCTTGTATTCTGCAATGGTTCTGGGCTTCCATTCTAAATTTATTTAGAAGCTCCAGTTCTGATTCAAGTAACCCGGCTGTTTCCAAAATGGGATATATACAGGGGAGTGTGAGAACTCTCTCTGAGGACTTTTTAATTCACAAACTTAAAAACCTCTTTAATACACACTGCAAATACATTTATGTTTTGAACTTTTCTCCATCTCAGAGTGATACTCTGCCTTGCCTATCGCATGCTTGTCTCAGGTGCAGTTTTTGAACACTTGTAAACAGGATTTTTTCAAATATTCAAAATATCTGAAGTACTTTGTTTTTTACAGAGCTGAGATCACCGGTATGCTGCATAGCAGCATTTAGTAGCTTTTATCTCACTTTTGATGGAAGAACAAATAACACTTTTATGCAATTTAGTTTGTACAGCAGTGTTTTGAAGGACCAGACAGTAACTGGAATCAGTGTATCACGAATACTAAATAGTTTATCGGTTCACTAGTTTATAATTATTTAAGTTCACATAATTATTTTATTATAATATCTGCTTTCTCCTAACATATTTCTAATGAGTTAGGTATTAATACTAGCTATTAATATTATCAAATGAGGATAATGTGTTAAAACTACATATATGCTCATGCCCCTAAAACCATGTATTGTGGTCATAAAAAGAATCCCACTAAACTGTGATAACAAACCTTTTGAATTCACATGCAAGGAAATGATTTAGAAAAGTTACTCAAATGATCTACCATCACTGTGTCCTTTGTATTAATCACAATGAAAACCATGTATTCTATAAATGCATACATCTGTAGCAATCAGATTATGTAAAATGGCTTATAATAAAGAAAACATAACTAATAATATTTAGCAAAGGTGATTGTGAATCTTTGTTAATTAAATTTTGCAAACTGCTATGTCTGCTAATGAGCTCACAAGCTGATTTAGTAGAATTAGTCCTTTGTATTCAGTAGAGTAATATATCCCTCTTTGTATTGCAGGGACAAAAGGGAAGTGTCATCAGGGAGCTGCCTGCCTGCACACACAAACACACTCTATAGAAAATGCCATGTTATTGGAAGCATGGAGGAATGCAACTAGGAAAACACAGGAAACCCAAGCCAAGGTTTGAGATGGCTAAATTCAATTATCAGACATTTTCATTCAGATTTGAGAGTGGTATTTCAAAAGCCGCTGTTTTGTTACTGCCTGTTAAAAGCCCCTATGGCATTCTTTATGATTATTAGTGAATCAGAAATTAAATGGCAACTGACCCGTACAGTGCTCGCTGGAGTCACATGTTTCGGAGACCTAGATACTGCATCTGCATCACTGTGTGATGAACAGCACGTACATTCCCACTTAGGATCTGCTTTGGAGTGCCAGTATAGATGAATGAAGGAAATTTGATGAAACTTCTTTAACTGATGCCACACTAAGAATGAGTGTTCTTGTTTTCTGTTTTAAACTACATATGATTTGCTTGTAAATGTAATAAAAAACAAATTATGATGTTTAATAGAAATAAATGAATTAATACAGAAGCCTGAAGGATTCAAAACGTCTCTTAAAAGAAGACATAGGAAATATAACGTTGCGATTAAGTAGGTGTACGTTGACTATCTCAAATATTAAAAAACATAGCCATACACTCTTTAAAAAGCAAAAGGAACAGCAACATTCTAATGCCAGGCAATATAAATCTGCTAACAGCATTATGCAGGAAGAGCATTGTTTTTTCGGCAGAATATTCTGAAGTACTCTCTGTCAAAAAATGCTTCAGTGCCACCCGTGGCTTTTAATACAAAGTCAAACTGATGGCAAATTGTCAATGATATCAACCACTTCCTCTGTTTTCAACAGCAACCTATACACTGCTAGCACTAATTTCCTGCTGTTCTGGTTCATGCAGCAATCTGCCTTTTTGCAGCAATCTAGAAGACCAGAAAAAGAAGTCTGCTTTTTGAAGATGCCCAGAAATCTAATTTTTAGTTATAATCCTTTCTAATATGTTTAACTGCTAGAGTGTTAAAGACAGCCAAAGATTATTGCTGTTCCACATGTATTACTTCTGCCTAAATATATGCTGCCACATAAAGTGTGTCACAAGTATTAATTTCATCCAAGCTTTCTAAATCATCTTTTTTTGTATAGGACATGAAAAGTAGGTTATAATTTCCTCATTCCTCTCTAATATATCACGTTTGAAAGTGTTCTGTGGCAAACATTTGAGGACCACTTGGTGTCTTTTCTTCTTCTCCTTTAGCAGAAAAATGGTATCCCATCACATGTAGACCAAGCATACACACAGTGGATTAGTTTCCAGCTATTAGTTTCTAGCTGTAACAGTAGCTCAAAATTTTGCATGGTTGCTTTATATAACAAAATGTTTAAAAGCCATGTTTCCTAACAAGGTCCTGTGTGGCTTGCAAAACTGGTGCCTGCACAGCTCCAGTCTCTACTTTTTCCCAATACCATCCCTTCATAGGGCCATGTTTTTCACCAGCAGAGAAACGTTTGCTACTGCTTCTCCACATACAACCTGGTGAACATTTTTTGCAAGCACCTCCTTTGCTTCCAGAGATGGCCTTTTCTGCATAGCTGAGTTCTGCACTCGCCACTGTAGAACCGACCACAGGCTAAGCCTTTCCTGAAGGTTTCCTTACCACAATAGCAAAGGTACACGTAGGAACCAAAATCAGATATATGTTAGTGAAAGGTGCACCAGCAGCTTGAAAAACAGTTGAACACCAGTCAGGCATAAGGCACTTCCATTAAAACTTTGTGAAGACCCTATTTGAAGTCTTTCTGCAAGGAAGCCCAGTATTGCCATTGTTCGGCAGGATTTAATGTTTTTCTTGATTAGGCTAGATGAGGGCGATGGAAGTTGGACCTCCCTATACCAGACAAGCTGCAGTGAAGACTGTCTTCCTTCGTTACCATCAAACTTTCCAAAATGAAGTGAACCTAAAATATAACAGCATTTTTAGGCAGACAAATGAGAGTCTGGCCATTGAATTTTCATTCATAGAAGCTTTTCCAAATAATAACCTTCTGTCTGCAGTCACTTTCTTATGAACAATATAATTTTAAATGATTTCAGGAGCAGAAAATTAAATCATTCACAGAGGATAGATCTTCTAATAACACGACACTTCTATCTCACAGGCAGCAGCGTTGTCTGTACTTGGGCATAATTAGGACTAGAAATTGGTAAATTTGCTGTAAAGCAGCTGACTGAACAATAGAGACTATTTAAAAGAGACTTCAGTTAAAATCTTTAATATTGACTCAGATTGTTTATTTGAAAACTTCCACACAGCTACGTGACATTTTGTCATGTGAAACATTAACATGCACAGTGTCTAAGGCAAGTCTTGTTTTCTAACCAGTCACTTTCCCTTAGGATTTTGGATTCATAGTTATTCGTATCCCCTTAGCACACTGGTGGTGGAAGCAATTTTATCTTCTGGGATTTTGGAAAAAGAAATCACCTAATGGAATCTTCAATGCAAAAAACAACCCCGTTTTAACATAAATTGTAAGGGAAGGGTAGTGTGGGGAGCCAGCATTTTTAGTAAAATAGTTGAGTACCATAAAAAGCCCATAAGAATGTGAACAAAACATAATAAGCAAAATATATTAAGTGATAAGAAGGTCAAAGTTAAGATTAACATTTGAAACTTCAAAGCAACATTAAGTCAGCATTTCCCTCTAAAATGCATTTTTCCTGTCCTCTTTCTTTTAAAGATGAAGGAAATAATACGTACATAATCTACCACACAACTATATACTGTGTTTGGTATGAAATTTTAAAAATTCTAGTACCATTCATAACGCTTTATCATCCCACAAGCCTTTTACTTTATTTCTTAAAGACTTCATTCTCATCAAGACTCATTAGGTAAAAATAATTTTGAAATTTCCTTTAAATCCATTCCCTCATCATGGTTCCATTAAAGATATTGCATAGTGTCCCATAAGCTTATCTTGCAAGTGGTTCATAGTCTTTTTAGAAACATTCTTACTTCAGGCAACTGTATATGACTTTTTTTTGCACCATAATGCCACCGTAGGAGGTGCAATGTGGCAAAGAGTTACTAAAAAAAATGTCCCAGGTCACTTATAGCCTCTTGGGACAAAGGAAACTATGATACTAAAAGAACACAGAGTCATTGTTGACTTAAACCCTGATCTGCACAGATGATCTTTCACATCCTTTTTTATTGTCATTCATGCAAGTCTCTGGACAGTGCCTCCTGAAGAGTTTCCTGATCTCCTCACACAGAGAGTGATTGGCCTAACAATAAAATTATATCATCCATATTACTCCTATTTCCTAGTTTTTTGTGTCTTGCCTTATCTTCTGATCAGCTGTAACCAAAAAAGATCAGTAATCACCCATTTTTCCTTTCCTAGTTCTTTTTCCTTGCCAGCTATTTACTGTCTTTTAACTCACTATTCTATATAAATAAAAGAAAGAGGGTTACTTGTGTTCTGAAGCAAAAGGTGGAGCATGGCAGCAAGTTAGGTGAAATAAAAACAAACCACAAAGGATAACTGCACGACTTCATTGCTTTTGAGCCCCTTCCACTGGAGAAGTTACTCTAGATGATACACCAACCAAGTCAAAATTTGTCTAAAAACAATCAGAGGGTTTCATTGATAAAGAATATCAAAGACTCTGTTAGGGATGCACAGGCCTTCATCCAAGCTCCATGTCAAAATTCAGCAAAATCATGAACTACTGGAAGCTCTGGAACAGGCCATATGGTGGTGCCTGGAGTGGTACTCAAATGATCTGTGTATGTCCCAAGAACCACGTTATTTTCAAGTTATCCAGGGGAATACATACATTGATCCTTTACTCACTCCCAGAATATGAAACAGCAGATTAGAGACGTGCAACCACTTTTCTTCAGATGGTCCCTTCTTTGTTCCACCTGGAAATTTTGTCTGAGCTGAAAAAACAGCCATAGACCTGTTTGACTCTGCATCCCAGGCTCAGATTTCTCTGGATTCACTGAGCATCTGTCACTTTTATATAAGCACACACGTAGAATGTATCAGATTCTGCTGGCAGTTTATGTGCAGTTTGTCTGACATTTGTCTGACACTACAGGATATGCTGGATCCACTCTCCATGTCCTGCCTGGTACGTGTACCTACATTTCCATCCAATGTCTTGTGAAAGAGTCCAGAGTAGATAATCAGAGACATATTAAAGAAGAAGAAACCTGGAGAAGTTGCTGTGCAGGAAAAGTCACGTAAGTCCGCAAAACTTTTAACTTCATAATAGGCAAAGGTAATATAGGAAAATACTAACAGTACTCCATTCTCTTGAAAAGCACTCTTCAAATACTGATCTCTGATCCTTCTTTAAATTGCACTAATTGACATACTAATCTGGGAGAGGAATTTGTCCATTTGTCCATTTACTGATATTTCTTTTGTGATTCTTATTTATCCACTAGCCTGGGATCCAAAGGTATGCAAAAAATATTTTGTTGAAGGTTAAATTGATTTCATATAAATTAAATTAATTTCAGTATTTCATTATCTTCCTCAGTGAATAACATTTCAACACTAACAGAAACTAGTAATTCTTTTGTAGTTTTAACCATGTACATAATAGTATATGACAGTCAGAATGTGACAGTACATGGTCATCATGTACCTGTATATCATAGGATTTTTACATTTGTAAATCGTAGTTTCTGTTGCTGCAATAACAAATAAAGCCAAATATTTTTAGAAATTATTAAACACCAATTTCTTGAAGTTTTAGCTGTAAGTTGTAGTCATGACATCACTGAATCCTTTAGGCTGGAATAGACTTCTGGAGACTACCTGTTCTGAAACCCTGCTTAAAGCAGAGCCAATCCTGATATTAGATCAAGTTGCTCCAGCTGAATTTTTAAAGTCTCCAAGGATGGTGTCAGAGGGGAATTGGGTGGTGTAACCACAAAAACAGAGCCATACATCTCATATAATCCCAAAGTTATTAATTTTCCTATTAACAGGGTGGATGTAGCAGGTGAGCAATGATTTCTGTTCCAAGATTTCTGTTCTGCCACATGTACTCATATCACGCACTCACAAATCAGATCCCGGCAACTCCAGGCCAGTCGGCATAGACCTGCACCACAGACCAGGGGAGCAGGCACTCACTCTGACCACCCAGTGTGTGGGGAACCAGCGGGCAGCTTGGTCCTAACACACAACTGTTCCACTTCAGGCTCTGCCTTTTACACATCCTTTCATGGTGTTTCCTTCTATTCCTAGTCACTAGGGACTATTATCTTAATTATTTATTGCTTTCTAAATTAGATGGCAAACCTAAGATGTGAATGACCTTGCTAATCTCACAGCCCCAGGACAATCCCTTTGACTTTCTCCTTATCTAAGGCCAATTACTGATTGTCCCTAGGGGTTCTGTTACCCTCTGGTTTCTCCCACAACACAAGAAGTGTGAAGCTAGCAGCCATTGCATAACAAGGTTCTTCTGTGCTTTGTTTTCCAGCTCATACTGGATTAACCTAGTCTGAGCTGGGCAGGTGCAGTCAAGGTCTCATTTGCAGTGCTTTTGGTTATACTTGTAAATTATTGTGTTCCTTTTTTTTCTTTCCTCCTTATATCTAGTCAGAATTTCTCTCTGTAATTTGTAGCGTTGTCTCTTATCTTTTATTGTGCACCTCTGAGAAGAGTCTGGTTTTGTTTTCTCTATAAATTCCCATTATACAGTTGAGGATGGCAAATAGGTTCCACTTACCATGTTGGCCTTCTCAATCAGCAAACTGATTCGTGTTCAGTTTGCTTGAAAAGAAAAGAAAGCAAAAGAAAATAATCTAAGATGCTATGAAAAAGCATTCTGCATTCTCCACAGATAAAATGGTAATTTGTGTAGACAGCAAAATTTGATCTCAGAAAAATAGATGAAAAAGAAAACTTTAACTTAGGGTTTAGGTTTCTTTTGACTTCTTTGTGTTCGTCTTCTATGTAATTGCTTTGCACATTCATGAGAATGTCAAATTCTCAGAAGTCTATGGGATGCCTTTAAAAAACCTTTCAAGGATGAGAAAGAATATGGATATTCTCAAGCATAGGAATTCTGTTGAATCCATCTAAAAATCATACAATACATGAGATGAGGACATACACAGCCTTTTGTTGCGTTAATGGTAGGAGTCCGAGAAGTGGCTAGGGAGAGACCCTACCATTGAGTCACGGGGTTCATACAGGACCCCCTTGCTTTCTAAACTCCTCCTCCAAGAGGAGTCTAGTCTCAGACTTGGTCAACAGTTTATTTTCTAAGGATTGTAGAAGTAACCACTCATCAGAGTATTTGTTGTTAGTAACTAATACGGGAGATGCCCAGGCCGGTTGCGTTCAATGAGAACGATCACGGCTAGGTTAATGAGTAGTACAATTTATTAAAGCAACAGATACACAGGTTCTTTGGATTACCAGTGGTAAGATTGCTGGTCACAAAACACACATAAGCACCAAAGATATGAGTACACTGCTAGGCTACAAGTATGCTAAATGAATATGAAGCTACTCTAATATGAAGCAAAGCAACTCTAATACGTTGGGGATTTAGTGTGACTCTATAGAGGTTTCCAATCTTACCCAAAGATGTCCCAGTGGAGGGGGGGAAAAGAGGCTCAGCCTGTCGACTGGTCCCAGAAGTCAGAGTGGTATGCGATGGTATCTTCCCTAACACCCTCTTTCTCTTCACATGTTTTATACTAATTTTTATCTTTCAGATGGAGCTTGAGTGACTCTAGTCATACCTATCTTTATTATGATTGGTGTAAAATTTCCTTGCTTTACTTTTAAAAGCGTAGACTAGAAGAAATTCAAAGCGCCTGCTCAGTGAGGGGTGTTCGCACCTTAGAGGTGGGTAACTTTTGGGATGGAGGTGTGTTTTGGTATTATAATGACATTATAGTGAGCAAAGTTCACCAAAAGGACAGCATTTTGTCAAAAGTATGACGGACTGTTGGCCCAGGATAACAAATATGCAGCATGCCAGCTCCATGGTACCTCGAACTCCCATTTATCACAGAGTCTGGCCGCGATGCCTCCACACAGCTCCACCCCCCGGACAGCTCCTCTTAGAGTCAGTACGCCAAGTTCTCCTGGCATTGCCAAGATCTATGGTTACCCGGGAACTTCCATGGAATGGATTCCTCACCTATCAGCTGCACTTCACCCTGACAGCTTCTTCAGCGCTGCACCTTTTCTAAAAACATAAGTTTAATTTCTAAGTCACCTCCAGCAATTATTCCACACCTTTATACAAACATTTCCAGTAAAGATTGACTAAGAAGCAATTTCAGTTTAGCAGCTGCCGTAGTCCAAAGAGCTGAAATTTCAATAGAAAGCATTATTAATCCACACACATCTACCTGAAATGGTCAGTTAGAGCCAGAAATGTAGAAAACTGCAACCCTCATGTTTTTCAGATATTTTCAAGTTTATTGTTTAATGGAACTTAGCTTGCTAATGCATATCTTCAATGATGGTGGTAAAATAGGCAATTGATTACAGGTGGGAAGTCTTATACATGCACCAAGTATGATAATCATTCCCATGTGACCTTATCAAGCTCTGTAGCTTTCTACAAAGCATTTTCTCTGATTGTAAAAAAAAAAGAGTTGCTAAGTTACAAAATAATTAAAGTTTGTGTACTAGTTTTGAAAACACAAGCTGCCATTTAAGTGCCAAGTATATTATCATTTGCAGCCCCTTAGTGCTGAAATAAAGTCAATAATTAAATGAAATCATATAAATTTATAGGGAAAATACACTAGTATTCCCCCATCTCTGTCATTAAACCATAAGACTGACAGCAAAGAAATAATAAAATTTTCTTCTTCTTGAGTTAATGAAGCCAAGTTTATGTGCCAAGTTAACCTGGAAAGACAGTTCTGAAAGCAAGTCACAATAATCCACAGGTTTTCCATAAGAAGATTATGGAAAAAGATGCTTCACTAGAGAAGTTTTACATTGGATCAGAAGTGTTATACCTAAGCAGTTATGTCTTGAATCAACATGTTTGGTAGCTACAATAAATGAAAAATTTTATATTTTTAATGAATTTATGCTGTAATATATGACTGAGTGTGCAGACAATGATTAAGACCATAATTAACTGGAGATAGTTAAGGAAAGAAACTAATCTGAAATACCTTTAAATTAATCTGAAATACCACCTATTGAATTTCTGGAAATAGAATGATGTCATTTCAGAGAATTATTTATATCTCTCCAGGAACATGGCAACCAAATGACGTCTATGGTCTGCCTAGTCCTCCAGCAGTGCCAGAATCTGACTATGCAAAACATTTGTAATGCCCCCTGCCCACAGGAGATAACATCAGACTGTTTGTCTGTAACTTGTAATCTAAAGCAAGGCATATAGATTTTGATTTAATTTAGATTTTATTGATTAAATAATTATATATTCTAATAACAGTTATTTCCTTCTTTTATTTGAGGCTGTAAGCAGCCTAAAATGGGACTCATTTCACTCATACAGCAAACTGAAACTTCAGGTTTTGTGCCGCTTGTCTAAATTACGGAGAATAGACACTCCAAAGAACAATCTACATTTAGAAGGCAGAAAGAAGATTTAAGATTCTAACTGAAATTTACTTTAAATAGACATAATTTAGTGTAAATGATGAAGTAATCATTGTTTGCCACGTACGCAGAATCACAAAAATGCTTGTATGGATTTCCACATGCTTCTCACCTCTGATCGCAATTGAATGTATTAAAAAAAAAAATCCCTAAACTCAAAATCATGTAAAAATGTTGCAGACTCTATTGTGGATTGCTGTCCTGCTGAGCTGGATATCTTCTTAGTTTACTTTGTCTCAGAATCTGACATTAAAGCATATCCACAACATAATACAAGGAAGATAAACAACTATTCAGATCAAGTACTAAAAGCAAAGCAGCTTTGATGACAAGGAGTTTGCTGCAGCTGAAGCCCATGCTGCTTGTGCTCTGCTAAAGGTATTTGGTAGCTAAGCCAGCTCATTTATGCCTACATGAACTGCAACACAGCTCTGGAATGGAGAAGCAGAGATAACATAAATTAATCTTGTGAATTTTTTAATTGGCCAAAGATTGATTTTGGGAGCCTGAATATTGTCCAAAGACTTGAGACAATAAGTATCTTGAGACAATAAGAATGTATAATAGCATCATAAAACCAGTCTTATCAGAAGGTTAACATTTATAAAATCCAGAACTTCACTTTGGAGTATGCTTAATCATACCTTAATCCACCTTAGCTCAGACACAGGCAAAGCATTGACTTAAGTTCTGCTGCCCTTCAAGAGAAATATGAAGCAACTGGAGAGAATCCAAAGAAGAGCAAAAAGAATGATCAGAGGTCTAAAAAATATTTATTGTAATAATATATAAATCATTACATGAGAATAATAGTAATATTTATTCTACATGTCTATACTGGATAAGATAAACGAGCAATAAATTCAAATTGCACTAAGGACAATTTCTAAATTAGACAAATATCAGTCAGAAGTCACAATTAGTTGGTCCTACCACAGACAGGGAGGGGTCCAGGTGATCTTTCCAGGTTTCTTCCAGCTCTGCTGTAGTATTACAGAAGGGAATTTTCCGAGGACGCAGGTATGTACTCTTGTGTTTTCTGGAGTAAAATGGAAGTACTTTACAAACCAGGGCTTGACTAAACCAAAAATGGACATTCAGTTTAAAATGTTTTTTATAGCTCTCTAATGTTTTAATCAAAGATGATTCTGTGCATTTTCAGAGGAAGGAATGGCATGTGCAAGGGATATCATGATGATGTAGATTTATTTGATACTCTGTCTTACAATTTTGAGCACCTTGTAAACATTCTATAGATTTGATGAAAAGGTGAGATATTATAAATTAGCCCTTTTGGTACCACACATTTATTTCTGATATTTTTCTGACACAACTCAAGCTGGTGTGTTTTGGAATGCTTTCAGCATGTGTTATATGTGGTGCAACTGGATGAAGTATACAAGATGGAATTGAAGACCCAGGTCTCTGGCCTAGTAACTAATCATAATTTTGGCCTAAGAGACTGATCAATATTAAAGTCAAACATACAGAAAGATAGATGAGGGAAGAGCAGGCAAGGCAAGGAGCTGTAGGGACAGACTTTCAGTTGCATTCACTAAAGACTTTAGTTTAAATCTTAGAGGTCAGATAACAACTAAACTTGCTCTCTTTCCTGTCTAGATACTTAAATATTTAGGCCATTCTTTAAAAGATGTAATACTAAAAGATACACATGCTTTGTTTTGTGTTTCTTTAAAAAAAAAAAATCTGTGGAAAACCAGCATTAATTAGACAAACTGGAAAATAAAAGCACTCCTAGATATCAAAATGGCTTGAAAAAGAACTCTCCATTTTTCAGATGTTCCTGTAGCAATCAGAGAACAGCACAAAACTAGTCTAGTTTTAAGGTCTGAACACATTTCATTTCATATGAAGGCCATTTTGCTCCAATTTTAACTTCTGCAAAAGCTTATACGTAAGTCCACTCACCACCTACGAATGTACCATCAATAAGCCATACTCCACCCAAAGAACATGTTGACTTGTTAATCAGGATGCTAAAAGGCAGAAAAGTAGCTCCGCTGATTTGCAGATGTCAATCAAGGTTAGGTATACCTGAGCTCAGATGCTTTCTTACTCTACACAATTCTGCACAACTAAGCTGTGTTTATCCCCTTTGAAAAGCTAACTTTACCATAGAAAGCTAAAATCTTTTTAAAAAGTCAGAACTGATTTTATGATAACAATTAAAGAGTTTACGAAACTTGCTGGTATTTTTTTTTTTTAACTGAAGGCAACGTTCTTCTACCTCTTAACAGAAAGGGGGAGAATGTGATGTCATCTCCAGAGCTAGAAGAATAAGAACAGAACAAGAACTCCAGAAATTAACCATTCTTTCCTCTGAGCTAGTTCTGCAGGGCTTGTATAGATTCCCTCTGCAGAAGTACTTCCCAAATGTATTTGTGTGTTTGTATACAGATATTAGTTCATGGAAGGCATGCTTGACCTCTGTGCAATGACTGCTGCGTTTATAACAGGAATTGCCTTTTCAGGAGGTGATTCAACTAATTCTCTTTTCTTCTCATCTCCTTTTATGCTGTTTTATCCTTAGTGGCACTTCTGGCAATACTACTAGCAGTAACTTAAATAATATGAAATGCTGCCAGTTGAATACAGTCTTTCTGTTTTACTCAGTAGTTTGTATTTTGATTTGACTGATGAGGCAGATGTAGACATAAAATCATATACAAAAATTTCCAGAAAAGGCCACCAGTTTGAGGTCACTCCATGCCAGACAGCCTGAGGCACATTTTCCAGAGACAAGTGGAAATTAGGACACCAATCTCACCAATGTCATCTGGGAGTCAGTTGTATTACAGCCTCCTTTAGCCTAGGAATTGTCCTCCATGGAGCAGATTTTCAAAGACATTTAGCATTTATAACTTTCAATACCTACAGATAAACTAGTATCTGAATAGAAATACATAGGAAAAATGAGTAACCATTTTGGAAAATTTGAGTTATATATACATTAGAATTGTAAAGTATTTAATGGATTATACAGTTCATCTTCCCCAAAGTTTTGATTTTCTGCCCTTCATTAGGGCACCTGAAATAATTCTTAAATAGTTGTATAGTCTGTGGTTTGTTTTTCTAAAGAACAACTTAGAAAGTAATCTGTTCCCTGCCCCAGATTCCTACATGGCCCCTTCAATTTGCCATTTTAACTCCTCACCTTTACATCCAATAGCTCAATTTTTAATTGCTTAATAAATAAAGAAAAAATCAACTCATAAAGTTCAAATTCATTCTTTTAATGTGTAAGTAACCAGGTTCAAAAAATTGACTGCTAACATAGAGTGAATAAATTCACTGACTTCAGAGGGATTACTTAAGATGTTTATTTGTATCTTTAATGTAAACAAGTTCTTTGTTCTAATTGCAAAGCAAAATTATGAAATTATGAAGTAACTAATTAAAAATCTATAGTTATGCTAAAACTCCCTTTATGAAACAGTGTGTTTGTATTCTAATTAATATCATGCCTGCCTGTACAATTTTAATTGTACATTCCTTGACAGTTGTCATTCACAAAAACTTGTAAGAGAAAAATCTTAGCCTTTAAAGAGCCTGCCACTGGGTAAATTGTATCTAAAATCTCAGCCCTGCAGCAAAATCTACCCAGAATTTTACTCCAAGCACAAAGACATATTTTTATAGTTAAGGATATCTGTCAGCTTGCCTTCTGAGTTAAAGCTAACGTTAGGAATTTCAAACTTTATCTGAGTTAAGAAATCAATGAACTGGCAGGGAGGCCCATCTGCATTGTTATGTCCATGGAGACTCACTTAAAAATGAACAGGACTAATGCCTTTGGCAGCTATGAGCAGACACTACACAAGCCAGACAAAGTGGGACAAATTCCCTTTTATTTAAGAACAATTAAAAAAGAAAACAATTATAAACTCGCTCAGATGTGATATAATCATTGCAGGAATAGAAAGACAGCTCTGCAGAATCCTTGGAGGCATTAATGCATAGCATCATGGATTAGAAGAAAATCAGTGAACAGAAGCAGCCTGCCAGAGAATATGAACTGAGTTGAAAAGTACTGAAGCAACATGTACTTAGGAAGATTATTTCCTTTGCAAGAGAAGGAAAGGAAGAGGAAGGAAAACATGACAATTTTAAGAAAAAAAGATAAAACTTACAATCATTTGAGTACTATTTATGGTAATTTCTGGCATGGCGTCTTGTTTTATAGTCATGAATATTTTAAAGTCATTGAGAAGTATCATCTTGTGAATATCACTTGTAAATTCTCTGGGTCGTAGGATTAAATTCCTTAAATCAAAAATTTAGTAGCAAAATTAATATACCTAATATTTTACTTAGGAACCTATGCTGAAAGATTTCATATTTCCAATTAATTTAATTTTAAATTCAAGACAATAACCAGCTGTTGTTGCGCAACACCTTTGGTTACACTTGTTTCACATTTGTACACTCTACATGACTCCTTGGGAATCAGTAGATTTATCTGACAATGCAGCAGTAGAAGTTGTAGAAAAGTAAAAGTTTAAGCAATTTTTACTGTGACAATGCCAACCTAAATTTTTTTCCAGTAAATTATCTTCTCTATAATCAGAGCTCTTTCCATATCTAATCATCTGTTCACACATGTGCCAATCAGAATGAAAAGACTGTATGTACAGTACCAGCTTAAACCTTCACTGTGTTTTGCTTTTGTGCATAATATCAAAGGCAAGGAACTGTAAATGCAATTTGCTCAAGATAATATATAGGGAGATTAGGGAATTAACCAGGCATTTCCTGGTATTATACTTAAACAAGTTCTTTACCTGTTTTCCATGATGGTTTGCATAAAATCATCACATTTTGTTATAAAGTTTAAAGTTTGAGTTTGGGGAATCTGCTTGTATATATGCAGGCAGGAATATGCTGGTTATTCATGTTATGGACCAGATCCTTTACTGTCAAAGTATTTTAAAATTTTCATACATATTTATTACAAATTGCTGTTGTGACATCAGCTACTTTATTCATTTAAGTAAGAAAACAATGATATTTAGAAAGACACAAGCACCTTTAAGTTTCACAGTTTCTTCCTCTACTTGAAGTCAGACAAAACTCTGATCTGTTTGCTGACATTCATCCTGTCTGTGGAAAGGAAATACAAGGCTGTGAAAAGTTTGATAACTCATACTTTGTATTCAGATGCACAGGGTCTGGGATTAAGAGGGACAGAGATGGAAAACTTCTGGACGTTTCATTCTATGTTACTGGCATTGAAGCCACAGAAATCCAAGTTTGCACTTTTTAAGGCTAAATCACATTCTAACTGCCCAAGTAACGAAGTAAAAAATGTTTGTACTGTCTGTCCCACCTGTCCCATGGATCCCTCTACATATGGATAATCAGGCCCTGGAATTAAAGAAGGTTTACAATCTGTTTTTCAGTAAAGGAGGTAGATCCAGAATATTTACTGCACTTGCATTACTATTACTATCAAATATTTTGCATATTTTGACCAAAGTATATGATTCTTTATGGAAGAAGATAAAAATGAAATCACTGTCCTGAAATAACATCTCCCATGCTTCATGTGCTCGTTTGGGTCTGTAGGAAAATGTGGTATTAAGAACTTTTATCCTGAATAGTGCCTGCGTTTCTTCTAATGTTTAAGTCATTACAATGGTGTGCTCTGGCAGCTCAGCCACCCATTGTACTGCAGAGTGCTGACGTAGTTTTGTTTAACCAGGAATGAATAAAGGGGCTCAAAGAACTCTACATCCAGATTTCAAAAATACACAGTAATTGTTTAAAACCAACTCTGCCTTTTTACTGAAGATTAATTTATGAATGAGATTCCATTGTGTCAGAGAGAGAGCAATCTATCAAAAAAAGAGCTTACACAGGTAGTAAGGCACTTATTAAAATGTAACAGAATATAATTTCTATGTGCCTCCTTTCTAAATTTAGGATTAATTTTACCAGCCTTTCCAGCAGCAGTCCTAAGCTGTCTTTATTGTATCTGAGGGTTATTTATTTTCTAATCCTTTTATATAATTAAACAAACACCATTTGAATTCTGCTACATATTGAGGAAATGAAGTAAACAAATGCATTACCAGACTAAATTCCTTCCTCGGTGTGTATCAATATCTGATATATTGATTTAGTTCTACAAATTAATTCTGGCCTTTACTGTAACCAATTGCTCTTTAAAAAAATTTAGACATTGAACAAAATGGGAGATTGAAAAATAACAGTCATTTCACAAATCACCAGAATAATGCACATTCCTATGTTTGTAGGCCTGAAGCCAAAGAACTGGGATAACATAACAGGAGCAAATCAAGCTGTGAACTGAAATGTATGGATTAAAATGTAAAATAAATAAGTAAACACTATTGAGCACTGAATAAAAATTAAAAATGTGACACCTTGACATTTTCTTGTAAAATAATAGTCATCTTTGTTCTGAAAAAAGATTTGTCCTGTCAAAAAGATTAATTAACCTTTTGATAAAGAATCATTATTCGTGCAGGTATCGTGGGAAGGATCTCTGCCATAAATGCCACTTCTTGAAAAATTCTAAACCTTACCACCAATAGTTCTGAATCAAAAATCTTGAGAAGATAGACTGCGATTAAAAGGCTCTTAATTTCTTTTTTAATTTAAGTATCACTACCTTTTAAAGTAACCTACCCTAAAAAGAGATTTTGAACAAAATGTAAAGAAACAATTGCAAAAATTTGCATTCAAAAATGACATTTTGAAGAATTGTAACTACGCAAAAGTCTATGTAACAAATGTGGCAGATTTTGTTCTTCTTTCTTATTACATGCATTAAACAAAAAAAGTGTGTGAATACTAAGTTGTTACGTGTGCTGCTTTCTATGTTACTTTTTTCATTAGTTACATACCATTCATGAAGAGGAGGATAAAACAGAACTAAAACTAATAATCATATATTTGAGTAATTCTTAACAGGTTTCAGAGCTAGCAAAATGCTTATCAGAAATTGAAAATAAATATTCAAATTGATGAAAAATATATTCCCAAGTTTAAATGCCCCATTTACAACATATACTGATTTAGCTCAGAATGTCCTTCCATATCTGAAGGTCCTGGCACAGCAGTTCAGGGAACACTTAGCATTTTAAGAAGGATACTATTGCTCCATCTAGTGAAAACTTTGTAACACATCAGGCTTCATGTCTGAAGCTGAACAATGTACTTTTTGAATACACCCGATTCATGTAGCCAAAAACATTGTCTTCATCCTTGAGTCCAATTCTGTTCATCCCTCTTTTAAAAGTGAGTTCTGATTTTGCAGTACATCACAGGTTTATTGACAATCTTTTCAGATTGTCAATAAACATTATGTGAATAAAATTGCTGACTATTCACAATCTTTTCAGATAAAAGCCATAAATGGAAAATTGAACCGTAATAAAGATTACAAGAAATAGGATGTAGATGCACCCCATCCCAAATGACTGAAGTCACCCCAGTGTCCTCTGTGATCACTACTGTTTATTTAGTATTTCTACCTTATTCTTGCAGTTTTTGTTGAGAACTTTTATGACCTTTCCATCCTTTGGTAGAATCCTTCTTCCTTTTTGAACTCTATTCAAAGTTATCCTCACAATTTTCAGTAGCAGCCATCTCTCTCAATGTCTTCTTCCCCATATTCATTTTCTTAAATTGTGCTTTTTTATTTTCAGTGATATACATTCATATCATCTTGACTTACTAAGCAGTGGGAAAAGCAACACAGCTAAAAGTACTAGAAAACCATGCCCTCCAGAAATATTTTTTTTTTTCCTTCCCTGGGTGCTGCATTTCCAGTCAGGTCAGGAAGTGGGAAAAATAGCTCCATGACTCGTTGATTTTCAAGTTCATTTTTGTATTGTTTATCCTACATTGAATACTGAAATGAAAAAACCCCAGCATATTCATTCTGGACTCTATCTATTATCTCCTGTTAATAGAAGTTTTTTTGGGATTTCACCTGTTAAATCACAGCCCTTTTTAGCCCATGTGAAGAGACTCATCTTGCATTTGTGCACATTATTTCCATATGATGCATTGTACGTTGTCCATTTGTGCATAATGTTTGTAGAACATAAAGTAACATAAAATGCTATGAAAACTGGTGCAACAGCCTAGGTTTCATGAGGGAAGAAACAATAGGAGGTGTCCTTTCATTTCTGGAATACACAGCTGCTCTTTCCCATTTAATAATTATTTAACCAGGACCCAAGGTAGTTAGGAACATGTTACTATCCAGTAGCTTTGAAACCAAATTTAAAGTGACAGCAAAACATGAAGACAGCCAAAATGCTTTTATTCTCTTCCATCCTGGATCTGAATATTTAATAGTTTTCACACTTGCAGCTTTTCTCTCAAGTCATAATCAGATCCAATCTATGGTTTAATTTGAGTTTTTATCTTGTTTTATGTAATCCATTTTCAAGAATATGAATTAAGATAGGAGATGGTGGTGGCACCTTGCAAAAGGAAAACAACAAACCATAATAACAATAAGAATGTTCTACATTTAATAAGTTGCTTATAACAAGGTTTAAAGCTGAAGGAGCTCAGAAACACCAAAGACCATTACATCACTGAAAGTAATTATCCATTTCTTCAATGTTTAAACTTGAATTTTGACAATAAATGTTATTACTTTATCTGAAACAATTTTTTTTAATATACAATGTATTAAAGGATACCTCAAGGTTAGCATCTTTCAACTCTACCCTTCAAGGAACTACCATTTCAAAGTACAGTAAAATCTATTTTTCCAATTCCATTTATCTTCCAATGAGCTTTGTAATTCCCTGCCATAAAAAGGCAGGTAGCAGACATCTGGTGTGGTACACGGTGTAACACCAGTACGCTCACAGTCATGTTTGGTGCTTCAGAGTGCTTAACTGCTATGTTTATAGAGCAAGAAATAAAGGATCCTCTGTAATCTATAATCACCAATGTCATGTTAAGAGAATGCTACATTTTGCAGTCATGTATATCTTTTTTGAAGTGGATAAAGTTGACAGTCAAAAAGAAATATTAATGGCCAATTGGTCTATCAGCAAAAAAAAAAAGCTGTTGGCATTTGTATCTGTGTTAGAAATCATTAGGGAGATGATGAAACCATTCCAGTTATGGGCCTCAGAGTCAGGGAGCTGGTACAGCACAGAACTGTGACTGTGGAGAAGTAATGGACCGTTTGCACCTCACGTTGACTTTTTTGCACTTTGTATTTCAAAGTTTTGTCATCCTTATTTTGCTTGCAGGATGTATCAAGGGTAAAACCTTCACGATACCTGAAGGAATCTGGATATATTACCTGTTGATTGTGAATTTTGTGACAGTTAATAACAGATCCATGAAGAAGAGAAAAGGGTGCTCACCTGCATAAAAATTTCTTAGGAAGTGGACTAAAAATTAAGATAACAGAAGAAAGACAGGATGCTGTGCAGAGAAAAGCTTAAGGGCCCTAAAGATAAACACAGAATCTGAATTCTTGCCATCCTCATTAGAATTAGCCAGAACTTGAGTCCTGAGCAGAAGGCTGCCGAGTTCATGTGAATGTCAGCCCCCAAGAGTACAAATTATTCACACCAAAGTAGCCCAATTTTGTAAGTGAGTGTGTAAATTTTGTAAAATTCCAGCTTCACTTCTGAAAGCATTCCAGAGCTTTGTTAATTCTCTCAAATCTGCTTTTCTCTAGGTTTAGATCTACTGATAATGATTTTCTCCTGGCTTCTCTCCACAGACTTACCACTTTAAGTCTCTGATAAAATCCTTCTTATTACACTGGCATGTAATTCCTTGAACAAAGACCAAAAAACCAAAAGGCTCACTGACCTACAAAGCTGCTAGATTATCTTTTGAAGTCAAGGGAGGGGAAAAAGGAAACTCTTTGATATTCTATAACATCAGTGAGCGATGTTTGTGAACCCAGTATCAAAATAACACTTCTAACAAGGAACAGGAGTAAAAGAGGTATTTTATGTACATTCAATCAAAAGCTAATCAAGTGATAGGAAAGTTGTGGGTGCATAATTGCTGTGAAGGCTCAGCAAAGACAGTGTAGATTGGCTGGGGGGTGGGTTAGCACTGGGTGTGTCAGCTGGGTACAACATTTTTGTTGGCAAAAGATTATTGTCTCCTGTGCATAAGGGCATAGCTATCAATAAGATCTGCACGGGAATGCACCTTTATTATGCTTTAAAAATAGCTAGAAAGCATGGCAGCTGGATTGTGTCTATACAGGTATAGCCTATCATAATTTTCAATTTTCATATATTTTATGAAAATACAGGTGTATTATTTATTTATTATATTCAAATTTTTAAGCAGTCACAGACACAGCTGCTTTTGGGCTGTTTCTTCATGGCTGAGAGCAGTTCAGCAAAGATCCGGAACCAGGACAAACATAACTCTGATAGCTGTAGTTGAGCTATGCTTCGGCTATCCACACTAGCACACTCTTAGTTACTTAGAGTGCTAGGGTCTACGTGGTATCTAATTGTCTTTGATATTCATCTTACAAGAGTTGCAGGTACTCAACACCCCAGAAAGGCTGAATTTCAGTTTACATATCAACAGATCATATTTTGGAAGGATTTTTAGGAATGGGCCACACCCATCAGAAATTCCAGAATGTACAAAGTTAAAAGTTTAACTTTAAAAGGGGTTTTGATGTCATTGGATTTCAATGCCAGTGCAAAGATATGTAACAAAAAAAAACCCACTGGAAACGCTCCATTCCAGAAATATCTAGATCACTTCAGATACTATTAAGTTTTGTTAGAAAACTAAAATAGTTTTAGTTTTCCGAATAGTGCACACAGCTCATAACAAGTTTCACCTAGCTGATCTAAAAAGGGGATGGGAAACAGCTGAAAGAACAGATTATATTTGTAAAAATACTTCTGATTTATAAGCAAGAGAGGTGCATTTCCCACTGACAGGATAGGAAGTATAGAGCCACTGTTAGGTCAAAAATCTCACACATCCAAATAAAAAAAGTCAATATATACATAGATGAAGAAATGTGTTTCACCCACCCATTGAAGCAGCACACATAATGCTAATTATATGCATAAGCAATTGCATAGCGAAGACTTGAGTGAATTTCGTTTCTGCATAAACAAAACCACGATTAAAGCAGAGATCTTCCTGGCTAAAGCTGCTATAAATAGACTTCTAAATGAGATTCCAAGATAAATAAAATAGCATTGTTAAGTACTTCTAATAAAAAAGAGTAACTTTGAATTCATGTGATTAAGAATCAACACCACTGGTATATCACCACTTACTCACTCTCCTGCTGATTCTTTGTCATTTTTCCTTCATTATTAACCTCGTGGCTAGGAGCTGTCAACACTGTTAAAAAAAGAAAAGAGGAAGCTCAGAGAAAATCTGTGGATATAGCAAAATACAGGTAAAACAGAAACATTTTGTTTGCCACTTCTGAGTGACAAGTATATGTGGTTTTTAGTGTTAACATTAGATTAGCTGAAAAAAAAAAATTTAAAAAGCCCAGAACTTTCTTCATATTTCTTTCCAAGTTTCTTTCTTTCAGTGGAGGTGAAAAAAAAAACTACTGAGGAAAGGTGGTTTACAACAGTATTATGGTGACCTCTTGTGGTTAAACAATATACACATTTTGTTTCACAGTTTCTCAAAAAATGTCAGTATCAAAGGTTAAATTCTGCTCTTAGATCATTTTTTTGTTGCTAATTCTGCTTAACTGAATTAATTTCTCCTCCAAAACATGCTATCAGGATTTGTTTAGCTCTCTGCTAAAAAAGTCTTTTAAAAATATCTCAACCTTTGACTCCACAAACTTAACAGGTGAGAGTATCATATTTTCTCACATGGCAATTTGTTAAAGCCAATTCACAGCTCTATATCAATAAATTCATTAATATGAAGAACTATAATTTAAAAAAAGATTACCCACTACAAAATGTTAAAGAAATCAGATGATACTATGCACTTCTTATAAGTAATTAGAACAATAGATATTGAACATGAAATTGATAGATTACAATAGATACTGAACATATATATTTTTATACAAAATTTTAGTACATTAGCTAATTATATGTATCATGTCTAAATTGCTACTAAAGCTGTCTCCTTTCAGCAATTTTTCTTGTAACAAAAATCAGAGAACTGAGCATTTTCTGATGTTGTTGAATGTAGTCTATTAACCTGGATCATATCATCTGACACCTTATCCCTTAATAGATAAAACCACTCAAGACTGTAGCCTAATTTTGCAATTTCCTGAAATCATTCAAAATCACACAGATTTCATGAAACAACTTTGCTGAGTGAGTATACTTCAAGTGACAGTCCCAACAGTATTTACGGATCTCGTGGTAGCACCTTCTCACTGAGAGATCACCAGTGGTGTTACTTGCACCTGCCAGGCAGTATTCACATGACCCTGCACCTTACTAAATTTAGCATCTATTGCAAAGCCATTTCTGCACTGTCTCTGCTGTCTGAAGTTTTGGAAGCTCGTCGGCAGCATAACCTTGGAGTGCCACCAGCTGGATATGTGCCACATTCTGATACGCTGTGATTGCAGCTGGGGGAGGCCTGAATTCAGCTGCTGCGAGACATTACTTGTTTATGTAACACACACTTTAGAGAGTGTGGGTTAAAAACAAACATTGTTCTTAGTGCACACAATAATGAGGCCCTCATATTATTACCTCTCCTAGTTTCTTTTCCTTGAAAAAATTAGTATCTGAGGTTGTCAAGCAAAACGTGCTAGAACAATAATGACAACAACAACAAAAAAGCAGGTTTAAGTTAAAATGCGGTTATTTTCATGTGTCAGTAAGGAAGCACTGACACTGGTCACCTACACTGAAAAATATCGCTGGCTTTTGAAACATCATCAGCAAACTACTTCTGACGACTTCTTGCATGAGGAAGTTCTGAGCACTGCTGACATGCAGACTTGGGAGACAAAACCAAATTGTTTGTGTGTGGGAGGGAGCTGCTTTATTTCTGTTGTCTAATAGGCCTAATCTGTCTCCTTCTTCTTTATCCGGGTTAACTCTGCAATGCTAAGAACTGACCAACTCAAAACTGAAAGCCTAATTTACAGGAAGCAAACTTCAATACTTTAGGCACCATTTCAACTCTCAGCTAATTACAGCTTGCAAATCTGAGCATATGATTTTTTTAAATGTCTAAATGCCGTGATTATTTCCCCTGCAGTCAGTTACAGGCATGGTAATAACCAGCCTGAGGCAATTTTAATTTGACCTTCAAGATGCAGTAGTATTACTCCCTTGGCTGAGCCGGGCCTGCCAGGTGGCTCGTGGACACTTCTCGCCCATTGGAGGCTCCTGGCCAGCCAGCCAAGAAGCGAACTAGCTAGTGACCTTCTTCCTAGAGGAGGCAGCAGGTGGCTGCTTGGGCAGCAAACACCCAGGCACCTCATGCCTCGTCCTACGGCCTACAAGGCCTTGCTGTGGCCAGGAGCGAGGCGGCACAGACAGGAACCACCTGGTGAGTACCAAGCTGTCTTCAGTCTCCAGCTCCCAGGATAGGGGTGAAAGTCTCATAGTCACAGTGTTGTCCCTGTGGCTGCCAATTCACCACTCTCGCTGCAGCCACATTTCAGAGCAAAGGGATCAATAGAAAAGCCACGCCACATGTCTTCAGCCACATGTGTCAGACACAATACACCAAATGTGTTCAAAGGACTGAAAACTGAGTCTAAGTGTTGAGATGTGGATGGCAGACAGCTGTTGTAGTTTCTGTTGCTGGCGTTAACTCTCCAACCGCACAGCAGTCTTCAGACACCTCACTGCAAAGTTCCCAAGCTCCAGTTAACTACATATCTAAATATCACTTAGTGTGTGATAAGACTTGCCCTTCCAGCAAAGTTTTCAGACCTACATTGCATACGTTAGTGAATTTAGGAAGAAAAGGGACTTTTTGTGTTGATTACAGAAGCATAGCCACCGTGAATTGTCAGCTTTGGGGGACGTAAATCTGAAAGATAGCAGGCTTAACAGTCCAGTATAAAAGTCACTGATAGGGTTAGCACTTTTAAGTTTAAATTGAATCAAAATCAGGAAGTCTAAAAAGGCTCTAAGTCTACATTATTAAAATCAAGATTCCTATTTTTATAATCTTCATTTTGTAAGTGGAAAAATATGAGTTATTTCCACATCTTAGTGAATATAACCGGAGTATTTTGATTGGAACTTGGACAAACTATAATTCTGAGGTAAGTTCTGGATACTCAGTTTAAAGGCTAATGAAAGTCAAACCTTTCAAAGACCTTTCACCTAAGGGCATGATTCACTCTAATTATTAGAAGGATCTTATAATTCGTATATATATCATTGATAGAGACGAGCAGCAGAAAATTTCCAGCAATCAAGAATGTTAAAAAACAAAAGGTATACAGAGGTACTACAACACCATCTAAATTCCCTGAAAAGGCTATGTTCTACCACAGTCCACCATTTTAGTGCAGAAATATTTTTTCATCAGGTATTCACAGATAACTTCCTGTTTATAAGGCATTTAAGAATGTAAAAATGCTATCAAGCTTTGCAATATGCGTTCTCATTCTCCAGTCAGTACAGAGCATTCTTGTAAGCAATGGTTAAATCTTATACTTCCTTTTGGCTTCTCTTTCAACAATAATAGGTTCATTTTCTGGCTTTGACAGGACAGAGTTGGATTTGCTGGCTGGCTGTTTTGTAAGCATCAACTATACTGGAACTACATTAGGAGCAAGAAACAGGAAGAAACCAGTTGGTAAAACACAATCATAGGCTGGCAGGAAATCAGTGACTATTTGTCACTCCTTCCAAAGAGGAGAAAAACAGTTGGTGGCAAATATTCACTACCTCCAAGTATCCAGCAGAGAAATTAAATCTCCTTTTCTCCATGCCAGGATACTCAGAGTTTTACTTCAATGTGGACCACGGCTACTTGGAGGGTCTGGTCCGAGGGTTCAAAGCCGGGATCTTGACAAGTGCAGACTATGTCAATTTAGCCCAGTGCGAGACACTAGAAGGTAAGTCTGCTGTTTATTTTATTTAGGAAGAAAAGCTGTTGCTTAGACCTTTGAAGAAGAGAAGGTAAAGACTGAAGTATTGAGAGCTTATCTTAAAAACCAGAGATAACCCTGATGTGCTTGTTCTCATATTTAAGTTAATAGCTTTCCATAGAAATTAACCTAAGATTGTAGAGACTGATTTGCAAAGCAGTCCAGATGATGGGATTTTCTAGTTTACTGATAAAGTTTGGAAATCTCATCAATAGATTTCCTACGGAGATTGGTAACCTTCTCACAGATTTTAACTATGATATAGAACTGTTCAAGTATAGAAGTTTCATATCATTTCAGTTGGATAAAACAGTCGGCAAAATCTTATTAAAAGCTTACCATTTGGCACTGAGTTTCTTTATAAAAGATATCATTTAGTACTTTATTACTTCATGGGTTTTAGGGCAGTGGGAGACATTCCACTTACCAGGAAGAGAAAACTAGACTTCACAAAGATAAAACTGAAATATTCTCAAGTTTTTTTAAAAAAAAGAAAAAAGCTTTTTTCAAGGTGACTTTGCCACAGTAATAAAGACAACACACACTAGTTTCCAAAACAGCTTTCTGTGGCCAAGACTGGTCACAGCCTGATGAAGACAGACTTGTACAAAGAAACACAACATACCTATAGACATTGGCAAGAAAAAAATGCAACAGAAAAAAAATCACCTTTCTAGAGAAAAATAAGTTTATTTTCCTGACTCCAGACAAAAGCTATGATTGTGCACTGAAATAATTCCTATAACATGCAGTATGTTAATCTGAAAAAGGAACAAGGAGAAATAATAATTTCACTCTGTTATGAGCATTGGTTGCTTTGCGTATGCAGTAATGGATTTGGGGAAATGATAAATGCAGAACCTGATGATTCCCATATACAACTGAGATTTGAGGCTCTCTAAATTATTAATAAAAAAACCTAAGTCTGGGAAGATTACATGCCATTCATCTTGCAGATTAGAAGAACTACATTTAAATAGATACATGTACGGATTTCTCTGCCAGCAGGATAAAGTTCATCTCATAGTTAAAGAAGAGATTGTCAGTACAGTCAATGGGATCTAGAGACTGTTCAACCGACCAAGTGCATGTACCTACTTCAGCTGATAAGCTGGAGAGCAGTTTAGACACACAAAACACATGTATACACTTACTCTGAGAACTGATATCTATCCTTTATGTCAGCTGGACAAAACTAAGAGTTTCTGTAGCCTATTTGTACCAGCAGTTGTGATCTATGCAACTTAAAGACTCTACAGACACTCTTCATATTGTATTCAATTAAGTCAAAAAGTTCTGCTCCATGAATATACAGACTTCAGAAAAAGCTAATACAGCTTCAAATATTTGTAAAAGACACAAAGGACAGAATGATGGAATTATTAAGCTTTGTTCTTACTCCACTTGTCTCTGCAGATGAGCTTAATAAATAATGTCATCAAAGGCTCCATGAAGGAAAAAAAAACAACTATAAAATTCTGGTTACTTTTGAATAAGATGAAAATATACAGGTTTAAATACTTTTTAAAACATACAAGAAAAAAGGATTTCCCTCATCCTTCCCAGAAAAATACTTGCTTATGTTAAGAATAGTTAAGAACAATTATGATTTATAGTAGAAAGAACATTGACTTTTTATTTTGGCACCTTCTTCTAATATTAATTCAATTTTAGAATGCATATTATTTCAGCAACAGAAGCAGCAGCCTTCGTCAACCCGCCTATGAGCACATCTCTACTACCCACTATTACTTCCCTTTTTTCTCTATTCAGCTACATCTCTTTCTCCAGTGTAACATTTTCTGCTTCTTTTAGGTATCTAACAGATTCCCACCCGTTATCTACCAAATGTATTATTCATAACAAAAATATACAAAGTATTGGATTTTTACACGAGGCTAAAAACACTTATCTCTCTGCACGTATAGGATACTGTAATATTGAACTTGCACCACGAGTGTATAGTGCACCAAAACCAGACCCTTATCTCTAAAGTAAAAAATGGAGCTTTATGCGTACATTGTATTTTGTCTCCAGTTAAAAGTTCCAGCATGTGGATTTGTACTGTAGTGCTATTGTGCTTGTCCAATAGTGCCTTCAGTTCACATCTTCACATTAAAAGGTAATAAATTTATCCCATTCTGCATTCTGTGGTATAGCACCACACCACAAAAACCGGCCTAAGTTAAAAATATTATAAATATGCTAAAACAAACAAGCAGAGGCAGAATCAAACCAACCCCAAGTAACCCATAAATAGAATCAAAAAGATCTTTTAATTTCAAAGTGGTTTTCATATCTCTAGAGGGGAAACCATAATGTCAGTACAGAAGAACCACAAGAAGAACTGTAGGTTAGTGCTTTACATCTGCTTGATAATCACAGAGTAAGTTTAACAGTGAGAGGGAAAGAAAAAAATGAGGATGCTAATTGACTGATGATACCATTGTGTCCTCTCAATTCAGGGCCACACAGAGAGGAGAGCAGGCCTTCAGCTTAACTTAGACATCCTTTTGGGCTTGAATTGTTATAATTTCCATGGGGCTACTTTGTGAGCTGAAACACTGGCTGAAACCTCTGCAACATGGCATGCTACTAGTTTGGCCCTATGTCACCATCTCTTTCATGTGAATGGGATCTTCAGAGGAACTCTGCTGACAGTCTTTGAAGTAGAGTATGGGGGGTGGTGGTTAAATCCTGTTTATTCTTTCCTTGCTTCCTCAGAAGGACAAGCAGCCCAGCTCTGCTCCCAGCATCACTGAAATAAGTTCACTTAACTTGCCAGATCCAGGACACTCCAGCATGTGGTCATGGAACTAACAGTGTAACTGAAAACTGCAGGTAGTTGGCTATCAAAGTGAGGAGTCAGACAAGACTCCATGTGGTTGATGCTGAGAGACCAGGTTAAGGTTTTGTTCAAGTTCTCACGATATTCCTTCTTTCTGATTAGCATCATTCCTGTCTTAACTGCATTCATCTTAAACTAGTCTCCCTCCATGCATTAATTCCCTTTAGACATAATGTTGTGTTTGGATGTTGTTCAATTGTGAGTAAAATCATGTGATTTAAAATCAAATTTTTTAAGTCATACGTTTGCTACATATGATTTCCCTGCATATAACTGTATGCGGAAATACACAGTGCAGGTGGATGGCAATAATACTGACAGCTGAAATACAGGAATTTTCTTTCCTAGGGATCTTGAGGATGTGCTGAAAAGCCCAGGGTCTTGCATAGGTCTCCAAGAGTCCCTGAGAAAAGGAGCTGCTACCACCACTAAAAAGTTTTGGTGAACAGGAATGTCTGAAGCCCTTGTCATGCTCAGCCATCTACTCCTGCCAGGTCATCAGGTCACATTACTAATACAAGTGTCTGACTGTGTTAGTCCCCAGGTCTTATTTATGCCACCAGGCAAGAGAATATCATTTAAGAGCAGCAGAGCTGTCTCTGAGCTGCACCGAACTCTGTCACGGTGTGAACTCTGATTATGACGTTCCTGCTATATGGTATTGGAGCTTGTGGATGTCTGTTTTCTCAATTGTTTTGGCCAAGGCCATGCAATAGGATTGAATACTGTCTCTTACATACAGTATGCATGCTGGCATTTATTAAGTTGTTTAGAAGAAATACTTCCCTAAAGCAGGCTGTGGAAGTGACAGGGTCATAAATCCAATATTCCTGGGCATAGTATTTCCTCCACAGCTTTTGAGAGTCAGCTGGGGCTATTTAATGCGTTACAGCTAATATTTTTCATGCCTTACATTAGGGCATGGATTTTGAAGCCACTCAGTCAATAAGAGAACTGAGGAAGGTAACACTCTTTTCAAACTACTCCTAATCAGTTGGGTTGGTTTCTGTTCATCTCATGATGATGTTAAACACACTTCAGAATATGGTTTGGGGCAGATATTTGGGTTTTGCAGTCTGCTTTAGGTACTAAACCTCTGAAAACCACCATGTTCGGAATGCATTTACAGAGTGTGTCACAAGGTAGTGGTTTGTCTGAAAAGGAATTGAAGGAAGCTCTCTGCATGTAATGAGGTAGTATTATCTAATCCTGCCATCTGCCAGGTATTTTTACCTTCTTTGCAATAAAAAGTAAAAATCAGTTTTCACAGGAAATGTAGGTATGATATTGTTGTGGTTTAACCCCAGCCAGAACCAAGCACCACACAGCCACTTGCTCACTCCCCCACAGCGGGACGGAGGAGAGAATTGGAAGAGTAAAAGCGAGAAAACACCTGGGTTGAGATAAAGACAATTTAACAGGTAAAGCAAAAGCCACGCACACAAGCAAAGCAAAACAAGGAATCCATTCACTACTGCCCATCAGCGGGCAGGTGTTCAGCCATCTCCAGGAAAGCAGGGCTCCATTAAGTGTAATGGTTGCTTAGGAAGACAAATACCGTCACTCCAAATGTCCCCACTTTCCTTCTGCTTCATCCAGCTTTATGTGCCAAGCGTGACATCCTATGGTATGGAATATCCCTTTGGTCAGTTGGGGTCAGCTGTCCTGGCCATCCTCCTCCCAGCTTCTTGTGCACCTGGCAGAGCAAGGGAAGCTGAAAAAGTCCTTGCGTAGTATAAGCACGACTTAGCAACAACTGAAACGTCTCTGCATTATCAACACTGTTTCCAGCACAAATCCAAAACACAGCCTCATACTAGCTACTATAAAGAAAATTATCCCAGCTGAAACCAGGACAGATATGAAAATATTAGTGATTTTTTTAAAAGTTGGTCTAACATATTTAGACTCCTTTCTGGGCATAATTCAGCATTATTCATAATAATGGACATAATTCAGCTGGGAGGAGTGGCTGATACACCAGAAGGCTGTGCTGCCATCCAATGAGACCTGGACAGGCTGGAGAGCTGGGCCAAGGGGAACCTGACAAAATTCAGCAAGAGCAAGTGCAAGATCCTGCACCTGGGGAGGAACAACCCCATGCACCAGTACAGGCTGGGGGATGAACTACTGGAAAGCAACTCTGTTGAGAAGGACCTGGGAGTGCTGGTGGACAAGGTGAACCTGAGCCAGCAATGTGCTCTTGTGGCTGAGAAGGCCAACGGTATCCAAGTGTGCATTAAAAGGAGTGTGGCCAGCAGGTCGAGGGAGGTTATCCTCCTCCTCTGCTCAGTCCTAGTGAGACCACACCTGGAGTACTGTGTCTAGTTCTGGGCCTCTCAGTTTAAGAAGGACAGGGAATTGCTTAAGCAAGTCCAGCGGAGAGCTACCAAGATGATCATGGGACTGGAGCATCTCCCTTATGAGGAAAGGCTGAGTCCTGGCTTTGTTCAGCCTGGACAAGAGACTGAGGGGGAATCTTATATATATCTGAATGGTGGGTGTCAGGATGATGGGGCCAGACTCTTT
This sequence comes from Phalacrocorax aristotelis, assembly GCF_949628215.1. Classification (NCBI taxonomy): domain Eukaryota; kingdom Metazoa; phylum Chordata; class Aves; order Suliformes; family Phalacrocoracidae; genus Phalacrocorax; species Phalacrocorax aristotelis. The sequence continues at coordinate 138,591,073 of NC_134277.1, forward strand.
TAAGTTGTGCCCAATGACAGGACAGGGGCAACGGGCACAAGCTGGAACACAGGAAGTTCCACCTGAATATGAGGAAAAAATTCTTTCCTGTGAGGGTGACAGAGCAGTGGCACAGGCTGCCCAGGGAGGTTGTGGAGTCTCCTTTGCTGGAGACATTCAAAACCCACCTGGATATGTTCCTGTGCCACCTGCTCTGGGTGTGCCTGCTCAAGCAGGGGGGGTTGGACAAGATGATCTCCAGAGGTCCCTTCCAGCCCCTACCATTCTGTGATTTTTATTTGTCTGTTAATCTTTTGTATCTTCCTCTCTTTCTTGAATTAAGTGGTTTTCTTTTTTCATATTTGGATTCTCTTTCTTCCTCCTACATGGAAGCCTGTACTGAAACTACGGCTATTTCCTAATATCTGGCTCTGACCATTGAAAGACCTATTACCTCTGCCTTCTTTTGTCAATGGTTTTGTGAAAACCTGTATAATTTTAAGAAGCAATTAGCTTACACTGCTAACATAAGTTCAGTCTGTTGCAGAAAGGCCTAGAGAAATGCAAACCGTTTCAGAGACCTAGCTGCGTAAGGCTGTCCTATCCAAGAGCCTGTGGATATAATTGCTAAAATGAGCTCGAGCGGCAGTTGAACTGCATAGAAAACTGAGGGTTATCTATCTCAGTACGCTAGAGTGCTAGATGTAGGAGTTTGAATTTGCAATGTACTAGTTCTTTCGCTTCAAGTCTCAGTGTCGGCAACATTATTATATATGAAGAAAGTATAGACATGGGGAATTAGGAAAGAGTACCTACTATACTGACAAAAGCACACCTTGCTAACTGCATATTAACTTCCCTTATAGGTACACCTTTTTTCAGTCAGTGGGAGTGTTGCTGTCTTTTTTCCTAAACATCACTTCAGATTTTATCTGGAAATCTAACCATTATGAATGCCCAAACCATATAACATTAACCCAATCTATAATTTACAGTAGTTTTCATATAGCCTTTGAACATAATTATGCAATATAGCAGGGGCTTTTCTAAAAGGAAATGTTAAACTGCTTTGAACACTAAGAACTGATTCAAATCCTTACTTTTGCCTCATGGTAGAAAATAGCTAGCAGAGGAAATTTGTCAAATGAATCCTTTGATATTACAAAAGCTTCTTTCAACTTTGTTGCCTAACCAACCCATTTTTTTCACTTATCAGGGTTGGGAGCTTAGACAGAATATGTCACGATAACCCAGGTTTCTGGAACAGCTTCTTAGGATCTGGTAGTAGCAGCCATAAATCAGACAAAGCTGAACCAAAAATGCTACAACAGTGTAACTGTGCCCTTTCAAGTGCCCCACTGCAGAACCCATTTGGAGCACAGAATCTGAGGCAGGCAAGATTTGTTCTCTCTTCGTTGGGCAGCCTGATAACATAAGATTATAGTCTTACCTGAGATTTAAATGTTTCATATGAAAATTTAAGATCTTAACAAAGTTCAAGGATGATTCCTATTGATTGGTAACAGTCTGTAGGGATTCAGGAGACAAAACAACTGACATAATGGTGCAAGATTGGTGCCCTAAATAAATCAGAGGAATCAAAACATTGAACAAACCTGACTGGGAAGGGGCTCAGGACAGCAGTAATTAACACTGTGCCTGGTGTGGCTAGAAACTAAAGTTGCCAGTGAAACTTCTGACAAAGGTATAAATTATTCGTGCATTCGTGTGGCATGCAGTAAGTCTTACTGGTAGAAGGCAGTACAAATTCGCAGTAATTATGCATTTACTCTATGTTAAATCTATGGCAAAACCTTTTAAACAGAGTATGAGCAGACCCTTAATTTGAAAATATAATGTTAGAAACAAACATTTTAAAAGTTTTTTTATTTGGTTTGTAAACAATATAATAACAGTTTATTCCCATGATCTTCCTTGAATCTAATTTCAGATCTTAAGTTACATCTACAGACTACAGACTATGGCAACTTCTTGGCTAATGAAACTGGACCTCTCACTATTTCCACCATCGATGATAAACTGAAAGCAAAACTACTCACGGAATTTCATTACTTTAGAAACCATGCTTTTGAACCACTTGCCACTTTTCTGAATTTTATCACGTAAGAAATGTTACCACCTAGCTTACCACATAGACTCAAAGCAAAAGCATAGCTACAAGTTAAAACAGTGTAAATGCATCATACTTGAAATTGTACTATGTTTCAAAAATGGCAAAATTACTTTTATACTGCAAAATTTACATACTTTATTTGCTAATATAAGTTCTGAAAATATATATACGAAGAGCTGTTGTCTTTGCAACTACTTATTTTAATGAACACAAGGAGATCTTTTCTGTGTACAGTGACAGGAGGAGTGGTAGAGATTGAGAAAAATGGTTATCATTTTCAAACATCATTTAAGTCAGAGAACTTGCAAAACTGCAGTTTGTGGGGTGACCCATGCAAGATTAGCAATTTTATGATGTACAGGGCAGTGACTTAATTCCTAGGCATGTGACAAGTTCTAGATCTTTCTTTAAAGGGGGAAAGAACACTACCTCCCATACTTTTTATACCATTTGAACATTAAGACCAGAAAAAGGACAAATGTCATTTGATGCCAGATGAAGAAACAATTCTGATCTCAATACAGTTATAAACAGATAAAACTTGTCAATGAATGGCTTAACATTAAGAACAAGGATCTGCTTTATAACAGTATAACAACATGGATTAGTGAAATGTCAGCAGGATATTTTACCTGTTTACTCCCCTTGATCTTATCTTTTTAATATAAGAAGAACACCTGAGTGTTCAGCTTACTTTTAAGGAGTATTTTTAGCATAACAGCAAAATAAAGTACTTTTTTTGGGGGGTGAGTGGGGAGCGTGTCCAGTGTAGCTGACTGGTCTTAGGTGAATATATCAACAGGATCTTAAAGACTGCCCTAGGACAGCTGTGGTCTGAGGCATACAAAGTTTACCTTTAGCTTCAGAGAAATGGAAGTGAAAATATGAAAATTATGACAGCTCTTTTCTCACACTGATCGACAAGAATGTGTACACATGTATGCGCAATCTCTGCACACTCTTGGTTTTATTTAACACAATTATTAAATGATAGAATTACAGTTCACCAGGTCTCTGAGCCCCCCCTCCCCCCCCGATTTTGTGTGAGATCATATTAATCCCTATATGTCTCTAGCTGTGTTCTGAATCAATAATGCAAGCTGAAGACTGGCAGCCTTGTTATGAGCAACCCAAGGGAACAGCTTTTACATATCCAAGTCACTTACAAAACTCTTATCAGCCTCTCTGACAGTAAAACTAGTAAAGTTTTTTTTTTTGGCTGATAGAAAACGTCTACTGAAAAATAAACTTTCAGCAATAAAGAAGAAATCTCTGAGAACCTGTTCTTAGTTTCCTCATGCGAGGATGTTTCAAGCTGAGCATGAATAAAGCCTCAAGATTGGTCTATCTGCACGAACTCAGTTTTAGCACTGAGATTCCCATGCACATCTTCTCTGTCCAGATGGTCTATATGAAATAATGAAATCCCAAGCTAGAGAAGCTGCTAGCTCAGGTGATTTACTTTTTGATACCACTCATTGTTACTTCTTATAATGGATCTACATTTCACAGCTGTTATGCTTACTATATTCACATTTCAGTTTCCCTTTCTTTAAAACTTCTCTTCCCCAAACTCAGTTGTGTTTAAAATGAATACTGTGTGTTACCTACTTGCTATTTAAAGACTTCTGTTTGTTTTTGATAAATGAGACATTGATACAGAATGAATGTACAAACCTGGAAATACTGCGGTTGTTTCTGACTTTTGTATTACTACTAATTTTCAAGAATCTTGGTTTTGTATTTTTTTCAAAGGAAATTATAAAGCTAAGGTTAATTTCTTTTTCTTTCAAATACAGATACAGCTACATGATTGACAATGTAATTCTTTTAATAACTGGCACATTACATCAGCGGCCCATAGCTGAACTTGTTCCCAAGTGCCATCCACTGGGGAGTTTTGAGCAAATGGAAGCCGTCAGCATTGCCTCAAACCCCACTGAGCTATTCAATGCAATTTTGGTTGACACACCATTAGGTAGGAAGACTAAATTATTTCTTATTTGCCTCTTGAAACTACTCGTCCTGTATTCTTAAGAATATCTCAGATGGAGTAGCATGCTTTCCACTGGATATGCTGTGTTTTGGTAACATAAGGATGAAGTACTTCTGAAGTGGTGTTTAGGACATTTTCTAGTAACATTTATTAACAGCTTCTGTATCAACCTTGGGTAGCAGACACAAAGAAAACATGCTACTCAAGAAGTGCAATAGAGATCTTTTATACCCAAAGTAGCCACTGATTTAGAACATCTAGATTTTTATTTCAACACCTGCATCTATAATTAAAAAATGGAAGATGAAATCTTGCCTATCCCTCACTAAGGAACAAAAAGCAGACAGTTACTAATAAATATTAGATGTTGTGGTAGAACCTAGATTCCCTCTTGGGATTCGGGCATGATTTAAACACAGAGAAAATCCTTATTTTGAAGAACTAAATCTAAAAGCAAAACAGAGTAAGGCTTGGGAACATCGCATTCTGAAACCGGGATGAAACTGGGTTGGCCCCAGACAGACGCCAAACTCCCACCCAGCCACTCGCTCAACCCATGCCCCCAGTGCAATGGGGGGAGAAAACAGTGGGGAAACAAAAGGAGCTTGTGGGTTGAGATCACCCACCAAGTACTGTTGCAGGCAAAACAGATTCAACTTGGGGAAAATTAACTTGATTTATTGTTGAGTAATATTAATACATTTAATTACTGATTCAGGCATTAGGAAACAAACAGAAACAAACAAACAAACATTTACACATTTAGGGGAAAGGGAAAACACCTTTCCTCCCCGCTTTCCCACTCCTTCGCTCCAGGCTCCCCTCCTTTGCCCCTTTGTTATCACTGCAGGTTACACTCAGTCCCTTTGGAGAGGCAATGAGCAGCACAAGGAGCTGGGGGAGTTTATAGTCAGTACATGGCGGTTTCTCTCTGCCACTCCTTCCTCCTCACACTTACCCTCTGCTCCAGCGAGGGCTCTCCATGGGCTGCAGTTCCTGTCGGAGTATCTGCTCCAGCTCACGTCCTCCACAGGCAGCAAAGAGTACCTGCTCCAGCATCATGGAGGGACCCCTTCTCTGACCTTGGCATTTCTCAGATATTTTTTCCCTCCTCCTCTCTACATCCTGCGGTTTTTGCCCTTTCTTAAATGTATTTTCCCAGAGGCAGCAGCAGCTTGGCTGAGGGGCTCAGCTGTGCCCTGCTGTGGGTCTCTTGGAGCCAGCTGGAGCCGGCTGTGTCTGTACAGGGCAGCCCCAGCCTCCCCTCACAGATGCCTCCCTGCAGCCCCTGCACCAGCACCTGGGCACTGACACCATGTACAGTGAAACCAGAGAATGTACAGAGCAGGACAGCTAAATGAACAAGGCCATAGTGCCGCCGTGTGCGGACAGACTAAAAAGGCTGGACTGAAGTTTGGAGAGGACAAGGCTAAAGGGAGAGAGAGACAATGTTTACAAAGTCCTGAGGACAGTGGTTTGTCCACAGCAAGCTGCAAACTGTTGCTTACCAAATCTTTTAGATGACAAAATCACAGCAGAAAAATAGTTTTGAAACAGGTAAAATAAAAATTATTTTTTTTACACAGCTGGTAGTAAATTTCAGGAATTTTTTTTTTTTTTGCTAAACAAGTTTCTAAAAGCAGAGAGTAGTACCAGATTTTTTTAAAAATGGGACAAATCCTCAGACAATGGACCTACAAAGAGATACTAAAGGGAACTGTCAGGGCTACACCCTTTAATACTGCTCATCAAAAACTGGATGCTGGGAGAGTACAAGAGGAGAAGACCACAAAACACAGCCAGGCTCAACATCTCCCATTGCCACTGTCTGAGACACCACTCCCTGCCAGGCAGCGCTGATCTGTCCCACTGACATAGCTTAGGAACAGTGAGGGACTGGCATACTTTTTTTGGTTATGAGTACAGTATTTTTAAGCGGTCCAGCTGCACAAATGAACTTCATCCTCTACCTCCCTGTTCAAAAGCTTGCTCTTTAGCCAGTTCTGCAGAGGACCTGGAAGCACAGATGGCCAAGGTCAAAGCCGGTGCCCCTTACTAGTTGCAACCTGTTGCCTTTCCCCCACTACAGACATACCCAAAGAGGAAGAAGGAAAATAGAAGAGATGATTCTCTGTAACAATTATGGAACACCTGCATCATTTAAGAAAAAAATTATCTTTCATGTTCCTCACTAGAAAATCTCCCCAATGCCCAAACCATACACTTCAGAGAAGATTAGAGCTTTCATTAGCATTTCTCATCTGATTCTCTCTGGAGATGTGGACTCTGGCTGCAGCACTGATTGATTTCCCTCACAGCAGATTCTCATTAAAAAGGAGGGAGTAGGAGGATAAGGGGAAAATCAAGAGGATTTCTCTTCTCCTCTGTTACATCACTCTTTCTTGTAAAACAGAAACCTCAGATCCTTGCTCACACAGTGGTGAAAGGCAATAGAGATGCATATTATCAGCACATAGACTTATACTGAAATATATTAAATTCTGCTTTCAGCTGCTTTCTTTCAAGACTGCTTGTCTGAAAATGACCTGGATGAAATAAACATTGAAATAATGCGCAACAAACTGTACAAGGCAAGTTCTTGCAAGATAGTGATAATACTTGGGGGGTTTTCAAAGTGACTCAGAAAAGGAGTTCAGTATCATTAACCCTGTTTTGTGGAGGGGGAAACAGACACATGGTGAGATAAAGCAAGCTGTCTAAGGTCACCTGGTTGATGACAAGTCCCAGAATCAAATCCATCTCCTTTCATTTCTACTTCACTGGATGGAAAGTTTTCAAATTTTAGGCCTGCATCCAAATTCTAATTTAATATCTCATTAATGAAAATGCTTTAGATGTCATGCTAATATCCAGAAACATTTGTTTATGAATAACTCAGTTATCCACCAAATGCCACAGAACTGTTAGCTCCTAAGCGAGCCTAGACAGGCTTTTGGCTAACATGTATTTTTATTTATAAAAGGCAGATGTCATTTGAAAAGGTCTAATTGCTCTGAGTCTAGCTAAAGTTTTTTGTTTTTTTTTACTTAAGGATTTTGCATAGTTTTCTTCCTTTCTAAATTATCTTTAGAATTGCTACTGCTGTAAGGATATGCATCTAATGTGCCTTGCATTTGCAAAGTATTTGACAAATATTAGCACACAGGTCAACACTCTTAGGATGGTCTCTTTGAAGGCTATACATATTTCATTCCGTTAATTGTTCCTCCTGGCACATTCTCTCCAAATTCTTTGTTATCTTTCTTTTGCAGTGGATGCCCTAGACTTTAGGAAGTATTCTTACAGTGATCTGATCGCTCTAGGGGAAAAGAACTCTTCTGTTTGTCCTACAAATGATATTTATAAATTCCCAAGCCAATATTTGATTCATAAATATTCTGCTACTTCCTCTCATTCAACACAAGATCAGTTATGACCAAGTATTTTAATTCTTTCGCAGTACTACTAATCTAGACCCTCTTTTTCCATTTGATTCTTATATCCTGTGTGGATAACCATATGTTTACACTTATTAAATCTATTTTTTCTTTTTTCTTTTCACTCTTCTAAGTATCAGAGGGATCATTCTGCAAACACGTCTAAATTATTAATATATCCTGTCTCCTCTGCTTCAGCTGTCAATGTGATCAATTATGTTTCAGCTCTACTATCGCATAGCACTATACAGAAGCTAATGCATCATCCCATGCAGGAGACCCCCCTTGAGATGTCTCTACTTAAAATTCACTTAATTGCATGGTTAGTGACAGCTTCTTTTAACAAGATTGTGTGAAGTTGTAGCAAATGCATTTTTACAACAAAAATGCTTCCTAAGACAGTATTTTGGGGGATGGAGAGGCAGAGGGAACAGCATCTCTGGGATATTTAGGGTCCTTCCTGCACAGGTATTTTGAAATGGGTGCAAAGGCCAGAAACCTTAACAGACCAGAGGGCTCTGCAGACCAGTATTACAGAAGCTTTGTCCGCTGCTCTGTCCTAATTCAGGGTTTAGGGAAGAGCAGTAGGGATTAGTTTGTGTATCCTCATAGTGCTGTCCGAACAGCCGTGGCATATTCCCAAATCCCCTCCTCCATATTATAAATGAGGAGTTTCCTTCAGCCGTCTGCTTATTATGCAGTAGAAGCTCAATGGAGCTCAATAAGTTCCTTCTTTAGAGAGCAAAGAAAACCTAATATTTGTCCTGTAACAATTTTTAAAAACATTTGCACCCATATTGTAATAAAAATACATTTGCATTTTCATGTTTCGACTTTCAATCCAGCAAAGTTAATTAAGCACATACTTGAATTTAAATTCATAGGTAGAATTATCGAAGTTAATGGAAGTATTTAAAAACTAAGTTCACAACTATGTGCTGTGTTGGTCCAGGTCTTAAGTAGCATTTAAAACATTTCTCTTCTTCTTTCATGTAGTCTTATCTTGAGGCATTCTATAAGTTTTGTGAAAAACAAGGTGGTACGACAGCAGAAATCATGAGACCTATTCTTGAGGTAAGAAAAATTCGGTCTTTGTACATGAAACTACTCTACAATGTTTTAATAATTACGCTACTTTGTTTTTCCTGTTCCTTCTCTCTCCAGTTGCAAAGGTATTTGTCAAATGTTTGTTTCTCCTCTGAATAACTGTTTTTCTAAGATGTAATGAAGACTTTATTCTAGGATGACTTTTACCACTTGACTAGACAAGCAGCTAGTCCATTACCAGGGAGGAGTTAGCCTCAGTTAATATTTTTCTATAACAGAGAGCAGAACAGAATAAATGGTTCACTAATCTCAAACTGTTGCCCCTTAACATTCTTCTGTATGATGTAGAAAAACAGAAAAAGTGGATTTTTCTTATCCCTCCTAGCTCAAAAATAAATTTGGGATAGCTAAGGTATAGCATTACTGTGTACTTATTAATCAATAATCTTTAAGCTTCATGGCACTATTGTGTTTGTTTACTCTCCTATTAAAATTAGCAGTTGAAGTTAGGGTTGAGTGAAGTTAGAGTTGAGTGACCTTTGGAACTAGGTCCAACATTACATGTTTTATTTTCATCTCAACTCAGAAAAGTTTAATATTTATTTTTTCCATGATATACAAAATTCCTAACGTCATCCTCCCCAAAGCATACCTGCAGCATAGTGAATGATATTTTTATATCTGTTATTGTAATAAAAGATGCAGAAATTCCTAAAACTGGGTTCTCAGCATTCAGCTCCATTTTTTTTTCCACCTGGTTTATCACAATTCTTTGCGGAGGTTGAGACCAGATCACCCATTTTCTTCCAGGAGTCTTTTTTTTTTTCTGAATAAGCAAAACTTACACCCTGGAAACTGGCTGAATAAAATTCACTGAGCTATGATGACATCACACTAAAGGTCTACATTACAGGAGAGAGATAATAACCCTGGAAGCTTACCCTTGAAGGAAGAATGAGCCTAAATTACATCTTATGAAACAATGTCCTAAAAGGGAATGCAATTTCATGGTTTATTTAACCAGGTCATAATGTTTCAGTTTATATTCTAAAGAAAATATTCTTAATCAAGTTAAATTGACCAGAAATTAAGTATTTTGACTATTCTTTTCTGAAAAATAAAAATCAAGAGATTGGCTGGCAGAGGTAAAGACATTTTCCATAGTTGGTTCAGATTTTTCAAAAAGTTCATTTTTAGCTAGAAATTCATGCTGAGAGCAGATTACTTACCAATATTAGTTTAAGCATGTTGTAAAACTCTCTTTATAACAGTTTGGTCTATGATAAGCTTCTTTAAAATCCCTATCTAATGTCAATCAGCTAGGAGGATAAACTTTTCTGTAGATTTCCTTTTCTATAACATTTTAATAATCTGAAGACACACATAGAGCAGATTACTAATGGCTGAATTCACAAAAAGCCAAAGTTTCATTATTCAAAAGAATACTTGCTATTTCATACGTAATCTTATATGTAAGACTACCAACCTGACCCTATCAGAATGAGGCTGAGGTATTTAGCTCCCCAGCTCCTTGACCACCAGTCACAGTGCCAACCTTCCACATTAAAAGTTCTGACAATCTCTCTTCCACCATGCACAACAAACATCGCATGTTTAACCCTGAATCTGGCAAGAAGCTGCAGGATTGCACTGCAGCCAGTGCTGTGCCTGTTATCAGGGCCCCATGCTGATTCTCAAGTAGCAGACATGCTACTTCAGTTTCTCATATGGAAACTAAAGCACTTAGCAAATGGTCATCCAGTGACTCCACCTCTACCTGCAGCAATTAAATGGCCCAAATCACCAAAGAACTGCCTCATGGCCTTACTCACTATGGAAGACCGCACGTGACAATAATTCGATGAACTGAGAGGTCTGAATGGATGGGACTGATCCTGCAAATCTTCTCCATTTGGGAGCCACAGAATTAGGCCCCAAACCTGCTAGCATTATTTGCAATTGTATCTGAGCATGCCTTTTTTCCAGTAAAACATTACAAATCTAACACCTAGATCCTACAGGGCTGTAACAAGTTAAAAAAACCAAAGCACCTGTCCTTCCGAAACATTTTCACTAGGGCTGATACACTGTTCATATTAATAAGACATGTGAAATTTGGCCCTGTTATTCATTAGCTAGCAATCTTTTCAAGCACACTTATTTTCTTCTCATTATTTCTCTACTGTATATTCACTTTCCTTACTCTGAAGTCAGTGCCAGAGGGTAGCTGGGTCCCTGTTACAGTGTGTTCCAGTACACAGGAGTAGGATCTATGAGTATATACTTAACTGCTAAAGTTACAGAACTGTGTTGCAACTGCAGTCTTACTATTCAGCAGAAAACAGTACCTTTCTGCTTAAAACAGTTCAAAAATTCACAGCATAAGAAATTTTTCAAGCTGCCTAAAACGTGCATACACTGTATATCCTTCACTTGGAAGCTTTTCTTGCATAATCCCTGCAATTAGCAAAGACTCTGCTGTTCTTACAACATGAAAGTATGTAATAAAGGAAAGAAAGAAAACCACAGTCGATTTAGATCTCAAGACAGAAAAGCAGATTTAAATCAGACGGAATTAAGATTATTTTTATTTACCATTAGATTTTTAGTTCATACTGTAAGAATGGCAAGTGAAATTTTGCCTTGTACAAAAGAACAACCTGAGATCTAGACACCAGAATGACTTTCAGTCTACTGCTGCAGGGAAAATACGGATACTACAGGCATCTAAACCTGGCAGAAGAAATATAGTCCTTGATTCTATATGTTAAAAATTAACTGTTACTTGAAACACCTGAAAACTTTAACTTGGCAAGTAAATAGTCCCCTTCACATTATTCATTTTAAATATGTGCATTCAGGAACTGGTTTTTTTTTCAGAATTTCCATTCCAACTTTACTCTCAACAGCACTCTGAGTTACCCCAGAAGAGTACTGTTGATTCTTGGTCCTTTCCTTTATTATTATTATTATTATTATTATTGAGTATTATTTCTTAACTTCAGAAGGGCGTGTGAGGAGATTTTTGTTGTAAACGTCTGGGTAACAAAGTAGGGAAATGAGGAAGTAGCAGAGATTATATTTTCAGTACAAATATTACAGAATAAAAGCTGTGCTTGCAAAACACTGTTCGATTTTCTAGTTAAAAATTAACAAGTATTTGCAAATAAAGATTTACAATTCTTAAAATAAGGTATGTTTCTACTGCTCTGAAGTTCACTTTTTTTTTCAAGTTTCCATAGTTTAGCATTCCAAAAAAACCATATCCCCTCTGAATACAGAACGAGATCTCTAATAACACCTTTTTATTCTTTGTTTTGCATATTAAGTTTGAGGCAGACAGACGTGCCTTTATCATCACCATTAATTCATTTGGTACTGAGCTGAGTAAAGACGACCGAAAGAAGCTGTATCCAACCTGTGGAAAACTGTATCCAGAAGGCTTACATCTGTTGGCCAATGCAGATGACTATGAGCAAGTGAAGTGTGTTGCAGATTACTATGCAGTACGTAATCTAATTTCTTAAAACAAAAAGCCAAAATAAAATACTTTACATCTCTTGATGTCAGCAAAATTTTAAAGGGTATTCACATAAGTTAAATGCATTTCTGAAAGAGAAAAAAATTAGTAAAGATATAAAAGGTCCCATACAGTATATGAAATCAAAGGCCTTTCATATGAAGACAGAAGATATATTATTACCATAGTGCAATACAAAGTTCCTTTTACAGTGATGTTTAAGTAATCCCATTCTAGTAAACAAAACTCTTCCTACTTCATTAACCCTTCCCAAATTGAGTTTCACTTCACAGTTTCTGCCTCCAAGATTTTGGAGCAAAACCACAAGTCATTTTAAAATAAACTGACCAAACTGTTCATGTCACAGATGACTGTGAACCTGATCTACTGCTACTGTAACATAAAAATGCCCTTCTGAAAAGTTTTCTCTAAATCACTCACTGAATCAAAGAAGGAGATGAAATTGCTCATACTGATGCGACTAGTGCTGCTATTAAAGATGAACCAATATGCAACGCTTGCTCCATGAATTACCTGTGGTAGTCTGGCTACCTATAATATTTAAGCTACCTCCACGTAGGTACACAAAACAAAATTATGTCTGGTCTAACGCTTTTTCCACAGAAGAAACAAAGCTGGAGATGCACATTTGTTCCTGTGCCTGAGCAGAGTGTTAGACGCATGTGTCACCATGTCAATGTGGTACAGAGCAAGTGTGTTCATGCGATGGTGGGATATTTAGATGAATTTGGGAACCATGGTACTAGATCTATACTGCACTGCTACTTCACAGGAAAAACAAAACAAACACAAAGAAGCAAATTACACAGAAATGTAACATGTAAGAAATGAAGTCAAATATATCTGGGCAGAATATTCCACAATGACATATCAGACTAATTATTTAGATACAATATTAATGCAGATAAAACAAATCCAGCTGACTACCGGAAATAAAATGAGCAGCCATGTGAGGATCAGAGTCCAGGGTTTTGGCTCCATTTACAGCTCTGGCTCTGACGGCTACTATTTGAACAAGAAGTTGAGTACTCTCTGTCTAAAGGAGTGAAAGGTCATGTGTCATTCTACAATAAGCCTCTTTTAGTGCTTTCAGTAAATTAAGTTGTAGGAAATGATGGTAAGAAATACTAGAACAAATAGGATTTTTCTTTTTTTTTTTTTTTTGCTGACTATATGCTTTTACCTTTTGATATATGTAGAACTGTAATCTATACATGAGTTCTATACAGAAAGATTACTTAATGTAGATAGATTGATATAGATAGATTGATCTGGTCAGGCACTGGAACAGGCTACCCAGCGAGGTGGTAGAGTCGCCATCCCCAGAGGTGTTTAAAAGATGTGTGGATGTGGCACTTCAGGGCATGGTTTAGGAGGTCTGGTGGTGTTGGGCTGACGGCTGGATTTGATGATCCTAGAGGTCTTTCTTTTCCAACCTTAATGATTCTATGATTAATAAAGTAATGTAAGGTATCTGTACTGCACAGAATGCGTAAGTACCTCACTTCCATTGGATGGTTGTCTATGCTTTTAGGAATACAAGGCTGTGTTTGAAGGTGTCGGGAGTGGCACTGGAGAAAAGACACTGGAAGATGCATTTTTTGAACATGAGGTAAGAGCTTCTAACATTAAAATATCAAAATGAAAGTTACCCACCTGGCATAACATTTAAAACAAGAATGAGGTAATAGGCTTTTGATTGTACTATACTGCATCATTCAGTTTTGTATTCAAGAACACAGTATTCCTATGGCTGTCAACATTTGGCTGAATTAAAATAGAAAAATTTACCTTTCTAAACAAAGTAACTCCCAGGACATTCTTTTGAAGACTAGTTATAGAACTGTCAACCCTGACAGCCTATCCAAAAGCCAGGTCATATAAAGCACTTAATGAAATTTCTTTTGAAGAGTCTACTGAAGATTTCTCCACTGTCCTTTACTCACCTGTAATGTTGCTGTAGTCTATTACCAAAATTAATCCAGAGATGACATTTAAATTATATTTATACTCAAGAGATTCCTAAATATATTCATGGTTGCAAAGTTACATAGAAATCTTCATCATAAAAGTTACCATATAAAAATCATATTTGCCTTCTTTAATATTTTATCATAACACTTGTTTTATCTTTTCCACAGGTAAAGCTGAATGTGCTTGCATTCAACAACCAGTTTCATTTTGGAGTATTTTATGCCTATGTAAAGTTAAAGGAACAAGAATGCAGGAATATTGTATGGATAGCTGAATGCATTTCTCAGAGACACAGAACCAAAATTAACAACTACATTCCTATTTTCTAAATCTGAGAATTTATAATCCTATGATGCCTGAAAAGATGCATTATTTCATAGAAAAGAAGAAAAATCTTATTTCAAAACTTAACTCTTATCTGATGTTTTAAATTGTACTAATGATTCTCATACACAGCAGTGTAAGAAAATGTAATGTAATTAGAGCTATGAGTACTTTACAAGGAAATACTAATGGGCTTATTCATAGGTTTTTTTGCAGATTTTTTCCTCACTGTGCCCATTTTAATTTAATTGATCAATAAAAACTCCCTGCAAGGTCCTACACACATATTCTTTCTCTTTTGTGGAAGCAGGCTTTCTATCAATGACATTTGAAAAGCTCTTTAATGGCTTAATTTTGAATTAACAGTTTTCTCAAAGGACCAACTGAACCACTACTTCTATCTTACACTCACAGTCTTCATGCCATACAAGATTTTAAGGACTTAATACACAAATAAGAGAGAAACTTTAGGGTTACTCTGAGATTCCCCTTATGGAATCTTAAGAGAGAGCTTCCTGAACCTTTCTTACTGTGAGATCTCTCTGCAGCTACATGTAAGCAAGTAATTTCATTTTCATGAAAATGTTTTCACTTACTCCTTCACGGTCACATGAGGAGCACTGGAAGTGTTAAACCATGGGTGTCTGATCTACTCCACAGCAATACAAATATCTCCTCCCAGCACACCAAGACACCGTCTTATGTATGCACTAGGGGAGATTATGAAACATGAATGAAAATACCAGCCAAGTCTGTATCAGTTTTACATCAGACACAAACAACACCAGCTCTGAGCTATTTGAGGACCTGGCTAAGATTAGTAACTAAAAATAGAGTGAACAGTTGAAGCCAGATTGTAGCAGGACAAGATTAATTCTGCTGAAGAAAAAGGAAGGATTTTGAAAGCCGTATCAACATTCTCCCTTCCTACTCAATTCAAATATTTGCCCTCTTATCTTTGAAAGAGGCCATACCTTGATTTTCTGCACATCTCCTTAGTTTCAGGCTGCACAACAGCAAATCTCAGTCTTCAGCTGACTATGCCTCCAGTAATATGATACAGAAATAAAATCCATTTCCTGCTGAGTAGACAGAAGAATAAAATATATCTAATGTCAGCACCTCAGAGTTATGGAAGACATTCAGGCATCATGGTTTAAAAAACTGAGATATAATATTTCTCCCTCTCAAACATAAATAAGTACACATGCACACATATATAAAAAATAGAAAATGTTACCATTTTTATAGCTAAAAACACAGTTTCTAAACTGTAAAGGTAACAAAAAAATATCCCAGAACACGTTATACTGATTTAATAGAGAATTGGGAAGATTTTTAACATTTTGCTTTATTGTAAATCACAAGGAACCTTTCACTATTACTTTAAAAATACTTTCAGAGAGTTTCCTTTAGAAATAATTTAGTAGGAATTTAGAAAAATGGACTAAAAAGTCTATAATAAAATAATACAAATCTTATCTCTACACTGAGGGTTCTTTATTTAGTAGATTTAGTCATTCAGAAGAAAAAAAAAGAAACTGAACTGTAAGATTTGTGGATTGCAATTTCATTTTGGCATGTGTAGTTGCTTCCTTGCACTGCTTTTACTATCTTGCATTTCTTAATTTGTATTTCCCAGCCTGATCTGTGACCAATGCTTTCCAGTTCACACACGTATTGCAAACTATATCACAAACTGCAGTGAAGAAAGTAATAGGGCTACATTCTCTCAAATTTGCATTTTTCTATATTTTTTAGTAACTGCATTAAAAAATTTCTTGTGAGTGGAAGAGTAACAAAGTCAACTGGTCTGCGATGCAGAAACTGAATTCAAACGATTCAGCACAGTGCAGGAGTACTTTTCCTGTACTGATAAATGAAACCTCCCTATTCGAACAAAACAAATCAGCTGGCTTTCTGCCAAGAATTTTCTGAAGTGATTTGAAGGGGAAAGAATCTGCTCTCCACCCTAAATCATTCTGTGCCAGGGAAGATATGCAGCTGCTATTGCTACAGTCTGTGGATACTGTTGGCTCAGAAAGAAATGAGCAGGGATTGCAGCTTACATGATTGTGTTGTCAGCAGAACTGGTCTTTAGACTATGGAAAGGACAGCAACAGTGGTGATTGATGCTTTTTTCAAAACAACTTTCCAGATATTTGCTAAGTAAGGACAGGATGTACTAGGCGTGGGTTATATTCAGTTTAAGAATAAACACGAGAAGCAACAGACTAAGAAAGGAGTTAGGACTTTAAAATTGTAACTCCTCAAACACCTAGCTTATTCTATAAATAGTATAATTTACATCACTCTCGTTAGTAAATTAGTCTTCAACTGGAATGTATATATATATTTCCACAAATATATTTGTGTGTATATATATATACACACAAAAAAAAAAATATGGCCATATATCATCTCTAACAAGATCTTACAGTGGAAATCCAGATCACAGAATCACTACAAGCATCATTTACTTCTTAATGTCAGTCTGTAGGATAGGGGGACATGAGGCAATGAGCTACTTTTCTTGTTCTTTATACCTCTCAAACAACAGGAACTTGTGTTCACTCTTAAACAGCTAAGCCTATCCAGACAAATTTGTTCAATATGATTATGTTGATTATGCTCCTTTGCCTGTGTCTTCAATGAGAGATGAAGAGCAGGACCAGGAATGAGCTTCTGGTGAGTTGAGAGCTGTGAATCTTTCTTTCCCATCATTTGCTGTAGCTCAGGCTTGAAGTGCTTGCCATCTGCTCACACACAGCTGAGATGACCTATGGATGGACCAGGCTGCAGTGTTTGAAGCCCCTCCCATGCCCAGTCCCTCCTTCCTGCACAAATGACAATTTGTGTCCATGTTAGGAATTGAAGATCTATAAGATGAATCGTTTCAGAGTGTGGTCCTAAGACTAGCTCTGGACTCACAGCCAGTTGACAACAGTAGACTCTGTTACGCTGGTTCTATCAGTTCCAGTGTGACTTTCAGGTAACATGAAAAACAGTCCGATACCATACTTGGCTTGTTCTGCACATTTATGGAAATTAAAGTTAATATTGCATAACTTAATTTTCTTTCATACATAACAATACAATGCCTTCTGTTTTTATTAAGTATGCCTAAAATACAAGTATATTTAACACCTCAACAACTCTAATTAGGATCAAACCAGCAGATCCAAAGTATGTGAATGGAGCGATAGCTGGCTATCATTTGGATTTGCATCAGAATTATAAAGCTGTTAGCATGAAGATTACTATAACGGTTTAAACAAGAGATAAGACAAAGTCCGATGATGTGCTGGACAACTGGATTGCTTTACCAAAGAGTGTGGAGAAATGGTGTAATATAAATCACAGGAAAAAAAGATGTGATAAATGGCAGTAATATCTACCAGGCAGTTAAAACAGGTTACATGACACAAAAACTCATCCCATACACACAGAAAATCATTCAGTATATTGGGATATCTCCCAAATGACAAAGAGAAAATAAGAAATGGGATTCAGGAAATAGCAAGCCAAACCTCTTGAAGAACCCAGGTGAAAGTTTTTATACCCATGACACACAGGGAGAAACATTCGACTATTTGGAATCCATTTTTATTGGGACTTTCAATTTAAAAAAAAAAAAATTTCAACCCAATTAACTCAGCTGGCAATGTTAATGCAAACATTCCAGATGCGGAACACAGTCACTTACAATCCCATCCTAGTGTACAAGGCAGAAAAATGAATGCCCTATTTTCTATTAGTTTGGAGCTTCTCCAGGAGTAAAAAGAAGAAAAACTTTTTGCTCTGAAAGTATGCAACAGATAACTACAATAAATATAAGTCACAAGCCTACTGACAGGCTTTTTTTTTATAGCATAACTCATCTGTTAAAATAAAACTTTAAAGTTCTGAGCCTCTTGGAAGATATAGGCCTGAAGCACTAACCTTAAAAATTATTAAAATGTACAGTCTCGTAAGGAGGTGATTATTGCAGAATTTCTGTTTAAAGTTTTTTTTTCCCTGTCTTTGCAATTATTGTCTGCCATCAAATGACATACCCAGGGGTGGCTCTCACCCTTGCGCATGGTGGAACCTGTTGTCAACAGCATTTTAAAAGCTTGCTGAAATATTTTTTTGCTGTCTTAATACTGACATATACCAGTGGCATAATGCAGTGAAGTTTAAGAGGAAAATAACATATAAAACAGTATAGGTTATTCATTATCAAGAAAATACTAACAAGGTGAAACTAATTGTTATATTTTTAAAATGGAAGAAAACAGGCATTTCCACACAAAGGACCTTAAAACTTTGTTGTACAAACCCCTTTCCATGCTCAGCTACATGTTCAGCTCTGTCAGCGTTGGGTCTGGCAGTGAAACCCTCACTGAGTTCTGTTGCGGACGCACAGGGATACAAGGAACTCAGCAATGCTTTTAAGCATTACTTAAAAAAATATAATCTATGGAAGCTCATTATGTGTTCTAACTTGGTACTTGTAACATGCAACAGCAGCTCAGGCTGAACTTCAAAAGGAGCAGGTAGAAGTTGCAAGGTCCTTGATAAGATAATGGCCATATTTTCTTGTTTTCCAATCTAGAAAAAGTAAATATTCTTATCTTTTAGTATTATATCTAAAATGTATACACTGTTTTTCTTCTGTGCCGTATCTTTCTCTTAAACTTCTGTTTTGTTATATGCACATGCACGTACACACACACACACGCGCGCGCGCGCGCACACACACACTCATCGACTACAAAATTTTGTATTGAGTCACACACTGGCTCGAAATCCAGAGAGCCAACACTGTGTAAATCAATCCAGAACAAATTAAAGGATGTTGCTTCACAACACTTTTTTCCAGTGTAAAGAACAATTAAAACATTTAAAAGGTCTGTAATAAAATCTATTAAAGTCAAATAAAACAAAAACTCTTTTTGCATTTTCAGCTGAACTGTTTTAGATCACCAGTTCTTTGGGAACAGTATTGCATTCTCTTCATACCATACAACACAAGAGGCAAATGAGAGCACTCAAATAATCACAGGCCTGATCTAAGCTCATAAAAATTCTTTTACCTATAACAGTACTTCAGTCAAGTTCAGCTGAGCCCTATACTAGTGTTGTTTACAACTTCTGACTGTATTAACCAAAAAAACCCAAACAAGTTTGAGTATAACAAAGTCTGGGGGCAAAAGCCGTCCCTTACCTGCACAAACCAAGAAACAAAGACAAGGAGGCCACATAGTCTCTGCCCTTAATAAGGGAATTTTTAAAATTCAAAAAGCTGAAATTATTCTTCTAAAAAGTCTTCCCCCTCAACCAGAGCTTCAACAGAAATGGCTTAATGAAATATATATATATTTTAGCAAAAGATAGGATTGAACCATCTTATCTGTTACAAAACTGAAGTGTTTTATCTATCATCTGTTACATGAAGAGGGAGTACTAACACTGTTACAAACGTGCAGAAGCAAAAGGAGCCAAAATAAAACAGATGAAGCTTATTTATAGCAAATATTATGACTTTTGTGGATGTATGAAAACCACAAGCAAATTCCAGATTACTCTAAACAATATGTTATTAAATCGTTTTATGGCACAAAAAATAAACAAATGATTTAACAAAAGCATATAAATACATACAGTAAAAGCTACTGTGTAAAAGTCAACTAATCTGTTCTCATGGGAAAAAATGACAGTGCTCCTACTGAATTCAGTGGCAGCAGGGTTAGAACCTCTGGGGCGAATAAGTTGCTGTGTTCGTGTGAGCTGCATACACAAGATTTATGAGGAAAACCTGTCCTTAGAGCTGCCCAGTGTGGCAGGCCGCTGTACAGCGTCCTGCAGCAGCCAGGACGCTGAGGACTATTGTGCTAGGTAGTTAACCAGCATGGTCACTGTGCCCAGCACAGGTCACAAAGCACTGAGCAGCTGACTGAAAGAGATAACATTTTCTTAGAACCCTTAGATACATTAGTGTTGATCTAACACTTACTTTGAGCGCAGTTCTCTAGCGCTGCACGTTGGCAGGAGATAATAACTGTGACGTTCTGCCAACACTATTATCACGACTTCCCTCTCTGGTCTTCATGATCTACAATTAGAGCACTTCTGAATAGGTGCATTTAAGTTCGGGCTCAGAGCTTTGACCATCGGACTAATTAAGCAGATATATTCAATTTAGTATATTGGGAACCAGCCGCATGAACCCTCCTCATTTTGCTCAATATAAGCATGCAGAAACCAGTGAAAGCCACTGAGACCAGGGAAAGCCACGGCTATTAAGGCGTGCTAATAAAAGTGACTGCATAAAATCAGGTCATGACTTACATATCAAAGCCTTATTTCTATCATTCTAATGCAAAGAGTCTGTCATTTAAAGCTGTGAGCTTTAACGATTTTTGTAAAAAGAGCAGTAACAGTTTGCAACATCCACCGTGACACAGAGGCTCACTCTAAATTAAATCGTATCAGTGTAGCTTTTTCCTCCTTTGTTTTTTATATCAGTCCTTGCTATTGAATCATGACAAACAAGTTACGGTTTGTAGTTTATCTTAATCTCTCAGGACTTTATCCGTACCAAAGCACATGCCAAGTTTTGCATTAAAACAAACCCTCACCAAAAGTATTAACTGGATCAAAATGATTAACTGATCAAAATGCCGGCCTTTCCAATCAGACCTACTTGTTCTAATCATGTGCACTAAATGCTATTTTATCTAAGTGTCCCTCAGCAAATCAAATGTTTCACTGCAAAAGTCTTCAAAAGGTGTGGGACAGATCTTGAACTAACATTCCATCTAGCTGACCAGTCTTGTCCTTGAAGTGGGCAGCTCCACATTTCTTGGAACTAACTAAAAAGAAAACTAAGTTACTAAAACAGATTGCAATCATTCATTCAAGAACTCGGAGCACTTCGAATTCTAAAGCCCTGAACTGGATTTCAGACCTAGCAGGAAAACAGGATAGCATACAGGAAATCCAGAAAGTTCTTTCCTGTAAGTATTACTTAGGATGCAAGCTGCTGTATTCTGTGTCCAGTGGAACAACTTTATGCATGGCATATGCATTTTTAGGGGTGGGATATTTGAACTCTAGGGTTATAAAACCAGTACAAATACGAGAGTCAAACACAAAGCCAACTGAAGGTGGGAAGAGTGGTTTACTAATGGGCATTATTGACTAGAATTACACTAAGTTGTCCATATGCTGCTCTAATGATCTCAAGAATGAAAAAAAAGTCTGCTACTTTTTTAAGGAACTGCATACAGGAATAATCTCAGAAGCCCCTTTATTGTCAGCCAGGACTTCCAACTCCAAAAAAAAAAAAAAAATCACTGTAATGAGAAGATCCACCTTGTTCTTAAATCACCCAATGAATGGTATCAGACATGATTTCCCCTACAGGAGAGTTAAACAGTACAGATCACTAAGCAAACTACGCTCACTTGCTGTTTCTATAGTTTATCAGCAACAGGATGGGCAGTGAACTGCTATTTTGTGAGAAGTCACGGCGCCACGCCTGATGATATTCAAGAAGCACTTGGACAATACCCTCAGACACATGGTGTGAATTTTGGGGCTGTCCTGTGCAGGGACAGGAGTTGGACTCAATGATCTTTGTGGGTCCCTTCCAGCTCAGGACACTCTATGATTCTATGAAATAACAGACAATTAAATTGTGTAAATAAATGGCAGCTCAGAACAACAGAGGCACCTTCATTTTTGGGTGTGAAATATATGGATATGGTTTAATATCCCAGAGTATTTTTAAGCAAAACCCATAATGCTGAAGAGTTTACTGTAGTTAGTTGTAACTGTGGCTATACACATTGGGAAGGGTGGGAACAGGAGTCTAAAATAGCGACAACAAGCAAGGAGGTACAGGATCCATGCATGTACAACCATAATCAGCATTACCTTAATTGTGGTTAGGTTCAGTTTTAGCCAACTGCTGCTTTTGTTTAAATGTTGAGATTGATAATATGGGGAATGGACCTTCTGAGAAGAACGATAGAGGACAAAGTTGACCCAGCTCTCTGCCTTCTAACAGGTTTAAACTACTGCAACATTTTTTCTTCTACTTAGCCTTTGTGCTCTTAGGGAATAAACGTGATAATCTAGTTCCATATGAGTAATGAGCCTCTGAAATGCTGCAGATAAAACATATTTACCAAACAATATTCACTTGTATTCTAATGAAGTGATAGCAATTAAAATGTCGGAGCTTTCAAATATGTTCTACTCTTTGATTTTACTTACAAAATAGGTGAGGTAGGTAGGTATGTAGGTATGTTTTAATTTAATGTATTACAGTGCCTATAGCTCTTAATCAAGATAATGAGTCCCTTCACCCACCATCAGAGTACACAATCTGAGAGCTAAAAACTGAAAGACTGCCAGGTACACGGCCACTTTACAGACTGCCCTAACATGAAGATTTATTTCTCCCCATGTGCTGTCTGTACAGTTTAAGCAACTCTAAGTGGATCCTGCACATTGAGCAAAGAAACATGTACTGCTGATCAACAGCGAATGCTACATACAGGGCACAGCTATACTTCTCAGGAGCATAAGTGGACTAGCCAATGCTGGAAAAGGAGGCTGCTCCTAGGGATAGATGCCAACAACTGCATTAACTTATCAATTAAATCCCTCAGCAGGGGGATCTTGGGGTTGGACTCTGCTGCCAGAACCACTTTTCTATCTATAGCCAAGAGTGAAAGAGCTGAAATAGTTTTGGCTGGCTACTGAACAAGCCAAGCTCAATTAAATGTCCTAACCAGCATAATTTTACGGCATGAACTTTCAAGTCTGAGACACTGGAAACCAGATGAAAGCGGGCCCTGAAACCAACGGATTTAGGTCCCTAGACTTCTTGCAGATGTACAGAGTGACTCTGCATGACAGGAAATAACTTGGAGTTGCACCAGATCCTGATCCTAAGTGAGTTTAAGGAAGACTTGCCACTACCTTGTTCAGACTGAGACAACACTGGGCAAAAGACAGGCAGAAATCCAGCAAACAAACTGGAAAATTTTGAAATCAAATGGCAGGTGAATTTAGACATTTTGAAGAGCCAGAGGCTGAACAAGGTTTGCTTGGAGCAATTTTAGAATCAAGAGCTCCAAGCATGCCAGAGTTCTGTTTTCAGTGCCAAAGTCCTAATTGGTTTAAGTCCTATAAACAACACACAGTGGAAAAATATTAACACGTTAGTGCTGGCAGATCAGAGAACAGAGTGATTTCCCAAGGCCACTTTGGCAAAAGAGACAAGAACAGAGCACACATTTCTCAAGTCGTAGCCCAGCATTTCCATCAGAAGATTCTTTTTAAAAGATTTATTTCCCAAATAATCTTACCAATAATGCATAGTTCACCCCCCTAAGAGTAGGTCAAATTATCATCAAAGAACAACTACCCTGAAGAGACTCTGTCTTCTCTTTCGTTGTGCTAAACAACCTAAAGAAACTCAGCCTTTCCCTCTAGATCACATTTTCTAGAAGTCTGATAAAATCTGTTGGTTTGCTCTGGAGTCCTTCCAATTATTACACATCTTCTGAAGTGCACCAATTAAGATTAGTTTTGGCATAGCACCAGGCACACTAATGAGATTGATGATTATTAAAAACGCTCTCAAAACATTTCAGTTTGTGTACTTAAGAAGTACACAATGTAAGTGGAACGAAAAATAAATAAAACCTTCTGGAAATTTAGGTCTTCTAAAAGAGTTCTATCACCTACTCAAGGATGCTGGTAAACAAAGTCAGATTATTACTCAGACAGTATTTGATGCCACATAAAGAGCAAATAACTGACATATTCTGGCAGAATCACACAGCATCTAGAATGCGAACAATCATCTAATTCCATGGAAATAAAAACATTCTGTCTCTATGAAATCAGAAATTCAGAAATATACAGACCAAAACCTGTTACTGAAAAAAATACAATGACATAATCTAATGGTACTCTGATACATGTTACAAACTCTCCAACTTCATAGAAATTTTGCTTGAAGACAGTATTGTATTTATGTCAAATCACATGCCTGAATGAGGGAAAAAAAGAACTGTTTTTCAGAAGGTATCTGTTAACATATACAAACTTAATACTAGCTACAATAGGATGATTTTTACAAGGTAAGCAGTAATGCAGACCAAATAATATTTTGTCCAAATCTGTTTGGGTGCAGTTTCTCCTTGTCGAACAAAAATGATGCTCACACTCAGCTCAATGGCTTCTCTATCTGTAACATAGTGATTTATGAATCCTAACATAACTAACCAAAATTTCTGAAAATAATCTATCAGTTCCCTCTCACAAATGGGATCCACCAACTTAATGGGGGTTCTGACAATGTGAAATGGTCATGTATCTGTCTATACTTTCGTGGCGCAGGATACGGCTCACTCCTGTCCTCCATAGTCAGGCACTGTCTTATATTCTTAATATAAGAAAACACTCCTAAGTGAATGGATGATCCTATTTCAGACAGAAGACCAGACAACAGCAAAGTTATTCCTAAGCTGAAAAAAAACTTGTTCTGCGGGAAAAATCCTTTTGTCAAGATGAAAATTAGTTAAGAAGCAAAAACCAAAACACTTTCTTTGTCTTAAAACAATAGCAAAAAATCTTTACCTCCTCCGTGTGTAAGATATTCAAAGACAGGAGTCACCATTTTCAATAATAACAAACACAGTTAGGGTTGCTTTTAGCCATATTAATACAATATCCTGTTCCCACTTTCTTCCAGGCTGCAAGCCACGTGAAATTAATTAATGAGCTGCTTCCAAGCTGTAAGTGTCTTACTCCCATCCAGAAGCAATGCAAAATTAAATTTATCGTATTTCATGCCCTTATTCTCTCAAAGAGAGCACTGGGCAAAAGTGAACTTAGAAACGTATGTAAAACAATGAAGGTATAAGACTTGATGAATTTAAACAAAAGTAACCTATCTGGCTTTTGAAAGCCTCGCTGAATTCTGAAGCTAGATGCTCAGGAATTATACTGCCAGACCGAACTACATTACATTAGTCAGAAAATGGGCCCTCTGGCAAAAACACAGAAGGCAAAAAAATCAGAATGAACTGATTTTGTATTAAAAGCAAAATTAAAGAAAACCAAAACACTATCGCTACACATCTTGATAACTCCTTATAGAGTTCTTCATAAAACTGACAACATTTCACACCATTGAATGTATTACATACATCAGAGACATTACAGCCAGAAAGTTTACTGGCCAGGTGTAAGTCAGTTCTTTCCCTCAGTATATGACTGACTGAACTCAATGGAAAAACTCCCCATACAGTGACTTTCCCTGATCCACTTCACACTTCCTCTACCATCTCCTAACAGTGTTTTTCAGCAGTTTTTTTTAATTATAAGAGAAAAACAACAAAAAAAGTAAATATTTGGGATTTTAGATGGCAGATTTTGCATTAAAACGTGCAGAAAAATAATATATTGAACTCATACAGACCTTCCAGGCCAGAAGTACAAGAAAACAACCCTTTCATAATTGAAATACTGGCAATGCTAAAGACTAGAAGAAATTTTAATAACTGATCATCATGGCACAAAGAGTCAACTCCACTAACTAATGACTACAAAATTAAACTCCTTCACAAAGATCACTTGACTTGAGCCTTCTGATTGGAGCCTGTCCAGCTTTGTCAGTTATGTTGGTCGCAATAAAAAAACCACATCGCTACAGCTCAGTCTTGTCATCCACTATTTATTTGCAGGTATTTCAGTATATTAAAAATTACAGTTAAACTTTAGAATCCTTTTGAACATAAAAAAATTTGTAACTTCCACACTAACCCCGTATGTTCAAGCTTTTCTTTTTAAAAGAAAATGCCTTCTCAGCTCATTACAATGTAACCCAGATTAACTGAAGATGCTATTACAACATTTCAGCTGTTGTCCAAGTCTTGTGTTTGCTGTTTGGCCACTGGCAGTGCAGCAAGCACAGCTGCTGAAAAAATAGAAGAAATACCTTCAAAACAGCAAAGACTAAGTATATGGGTCACTCTTATTCATAACATTTTAGGAAAGAAATCTGATTCAATTATGACCAAGAGACTAATGTAACTGAACAAGAACCGATTGCCACAGCTTTACAGAAAGTCCAAACAGTTGTTTCCTATGAGTGAACTATTTGAGAATAACTCTGGATTATCTCTGCCTTCAAAGGGATATTTCTACACAGAGATGGCTACACCTCGTTCTGCTTTTCTTACCATTTCCCTTTCAAATAGAGGCTGACCTTGAATGTTCACAAGTGTATAAAATCACAAATCACGCAAATGAAAGGTGAGTTACCATAAAAAAAAAAGCATATAAAATCATGAGTTCTCACTTTGCTGCTACATGAATCTTTTACCCCTCATTTAATTGAATTCCACTTCTGTTAACTTTGCTCTCATTTTCTTTGCATTTTACTTTCATAAAATAAATACGAAAATAAACTTGTATCCCAAGACAAATCTACAAAATTGGTCTGTGACTTCCTGAATACAGCAAGACTAGCATGCTCCATAACAAAGTTAAGGTGATACATCTTGGAAAAGAGGGGAGAAAATAAGACTTATATTCAAGAAATGCAAGTGAACCCTCTCCTCTTAAATGCAGTTTTTAATTCATTTCATAATAAAATCTATAGCATTAGGGAACTTGGTCTTGCTAACTGACATTTTAATATTATTATATGTATTCAACACCAGTTAGAATGTTTCAGCATTTTCAAATGAACTGTTATTTTATGGGAAGTAAGTATCAGGAAACATCACTGGATATTGCTGGAAAACCAGTTTTGAACATTGTGCAGACTTAAATACAGTAATCAACCATCTGAAAAGAGTTACATCAGTCAATATACCTTTTTTCCTAGTAATTTTCTGGAAAAGGTCTGAAAATGAGTCATGTCCTTGGGGTTAAAAAATTATTTTTTTTTGTAGGTAACACAAAAATTTAACAAATTCCATGTAAATACTAATCCCTTTAGTTAATCACTCCTTCATGAATACCAATCCAGTAGTTGTCTTTTAATTCTATAGAGAAAAAATAACACACCTTAAAAAGAACTGTGCTGGTGCATGTTTCATTGCCATATGCTATATATATTGTTTCTCCCTCAGGAATAACTAGAATTGTTAGCAGGAGTAATAGTAATAGTAATGATGATGATGTATGCAGACATTAATCTTGCTGATTTCTGTTATTCCGAACAATCCATCTTCCATCACCTTTCTCCTCTCAACCCTGCTTTCATTTTTCTCCTACCTACCACCCAGTGAACGTAAGAAAGGTGATGGATAGTACTATTTTCTGAAAATAGGAACCATCCCTGAGGCCATATTCATAAAGCAGACTTTTTGTGCACAGTATCTCACGTCAGTTCTGTAATTCACTCAGTGCTTGGTAGAGAGCCAAAGGAGACGCCCACAGTTCATACGCAGAGATGTGCAAGATAGGACTCAGTCTTTAAAAATACAACAAAACAAATCTACTGGAGCTTATTCCAACATACATCTTCCACATACCTTCGCATATAGGAACCTATGCACTTGAAAATTCTGAACTAAGCGTCTTCTTCAATGTCTTACATCAGACAAAGGGCTACAGAAAAACCTTTATTTTCTGAACTAAAAGCCATGGCCTCTCACTCAGGGCAGAAGCTCACTCCTCTTCACTATATCACAAACAGCTGAGACTGCAGCAGGACATACTGACTTAGACTTCACTGAATTACTTGTGACATTGCCAATATTTTAGTGACTGTGTCACAAACTGGCCCACTAAAGCAAACCTTGTCACTTAGATGAACGCAGAAGACAAAAAAAAGCAGATGAGCAGCTCTATTTCAAACGTGTCTTTTGGCATTCTATCAGATTTGTGCTAAAAATTTTACACATTAAATTGAATGTGCAGAATGTGGAAGAAAAACTGCAGTGCATTTTAAATGCTTTTAAAGAGCAACAGTAGACTGATTTTTACAGTACACATGCAAGTGTTCTCCTGTATTAATATTTAATTGGTTAAAAAACTCCTGTATAAGTCATAAGGAAAAAAAAGTTTTAAAAATAACAATTTAAAAATATTACTCCCTTTAGTGCCTAAAAGCTTTTAAATAGCAAAGTAAGTACACATAAGTATAAATTTTATATCTTATTTTAAAATATACAACATGCACTAATCGCTAGTGAAACTTTAATAACAATCTGGGGACAATGCCTCATAGCTGCATTAAAACAGAGAATAATAAGAAAGTCAAAAGTGGCAAAGTCAAACATTCTCTAGTCTGCTCCTATTAACAGTTTAAAAAGTCATGGAAGGAACTATGTTCTACTAAGGATGGGTATTGCCTTAAAATTGAAATGCATTTAACTCACATTAAACATTGGAATTACACATAAAGAAACAAAACAGCACCATACTGTAAATACTTGACAAAAAAAAAAGACTTTCACAAGTTGTTAAAACTTGTTAAAACTTGCATGGATCTGTAAGCCAGTTTTATGATACACATGCAGTACCACAGCCTAATTTTATCTCCAGTTCAGGAAAAGAATAGAGGATTTTCAGAGACAAAAGGAGTACTGGGGCTTGAGAAAAAAAGGCCTGCAGGTAAGAATCCAAGAACGGTCAGAGGCAGGTCAGGAGAAAGCTGACTTTCAAGATCTTTGTTCTTCCTTATAATAAAAAGAAGTCATGGCAAGAGTTCTGCACAGTAAAGCAATATGCATATGCTCTATATTAAGAGAGAGCTGTCAGCTCTTAAATCACCATGAACATTATAATAACCACTGTAATGTTAAGAGAAGAAAAAATGGTTAAATCTCAGAAAATACCAAGTTGAAGACTCAGATTTCTTAGGTTTTCTGATTAATGCTCAGAGAACGATCAAGAAAAGACAAGAGTAACTTGATGGCTGACTCTGGTTCACTTAGGCCATGCTCCACCAAGGGACAAACACAAATTGCATCCACTTAAACATCTTCAGTTATGCTACCTAAATAGGGCAATGAGGAAAAAAGGGCATGTGGTCTCTTACAACAACCAGAACCTTGATTCACTGATTGTAGTCTCTAGACCACTACATTTCTCAACCTTTTAACTAAAGGAACACTTAGCCTCTAGAAGAAAAACAAACTTTAAGACCACCTCATGCTTACTGTGCTGAACTAGTCACAATGGCCTTCTTTTAGAGACAAATAAAAATAAAGATTAAAAATTTATTTTAATTGTTATTCTCCTCTTCCATTTTGCTTGTATGTATGGGAGAATATGGCTGTGCAGGAATTTCTGGTTTTGACTTGGTTTTTGAGCTCCCTTTTGATATTTTACTGACCATCAATTATCTGCAGACTATGGGCTGCATAGCATTGCTTTAGGTGGTGCTGCAATTAAATCACATCACTCAGTGAGTACTGGAACTAATGAAGCTTGGTCCCTTAAAGATTTGTTTTTCATGGTTGATTGACTTTGGTGCCTAAGAATGCAAACTCCAACTGAAGCCTTCTCTTATGGCAGGCATTTA
This sequence comes from Phalacrocorax aristotelis, assembly GCF_949628215.1. NCBI lineage: Eukaryota > Metazoa > Chordata > Aves > Suliformes > Phalacrocoracidae > Phalacrocorax > Phalacrocorax aristotelis. The sequence goes on from NC_134277.1 coordinate 138,621,055, forward strand.
TAAGGGCTGACTGGCTTATTGTTTACTCTTTCTCTACTCCCCATCCTCCTGTGGTTAACAGTGTGCAACTTAATGATGTGGCTTTTCCTTTGTCTGTAGCCCTTTCAGGGGACATTTACAGATGCTTTCTACTATACTCCGCCATCTATTTTCTCAAAACTTTGTAGGTATTTATCAGTCTTTGTAAGACTCGTTTGAAGTTGGCCACTGAATTAAAAAAAAAAAGTAATTATCGAAATGTAAGGGCAATTGGTCACTGAACACACGCTCCATAAACATGTATCTTGCTTCCTCCATGGGGAGTGAGGCTAAAATAATTTGCCATACTTTGACTTTCTTTTCCCAAACTCATTGCCCATTTGTTGGGGAGAAAAAAAACCCCAAAATCTTCCTACTGAAATATGAACAGAACAAAACAAACCATTCCCCCTCCCCTTACTTAAATGCCCTCTCCATACCTCACGCCTTCTAGACAATCCTATTCTCTTTCTTCCCCCAGCACCAAACTGGGCTGCTGTGCTCCCAGTCTTCCGTTACATACCACTTACTCTCACACACCAGGACCAGAGTCACTCGTCCTCCATTACCTCCCTCTATCTCCTCAGACATCTAAGCCACACCTAGGCTACTTACTATCTGCTCTCAACCTCCCCCTATCTCATCCCTGCTTCCGAGCAAGAAGCGGAGGCATGCTTCAAAATAGTAACGCTGTATGAAACAAAGGACTTCAAACAGTGGCTCAACATTTCTCTGCTACAATTTCAATAAAGGTGAATTTACATTAATAAATGTCACGCTATTGTCAGTGTGAAAACAGCACTTGATAAAAAGATAACTGTACACTTTGTCTGCCTTTCAAATACATTCCAGTATGTTCACATGAAATCTGAGTGTTCTGAGTTTAAAGAAGACCTTGCATTACCAGACTTAAAGCAAATGTTTGTGTTCATTACCACAGGAGGTGAGACCTACTGGTTTGTTAACTCCCCCCCCCCCGCCCCCAAAAAAATAAGTCATACATCCTGTGCTGCTAAAAGCCCACCAGAACAGCAACACTTTGACAAGCTGTTTTCATAGATTTTTAGGATTCAGCACACAAACCTCTAGGCTTACATGAAAAACTAATAAATTCGTTGCTGATTCAGCAGTGCCTCAATGATGAATAACAGATCAGAAAAGACAACAACGTCAAGCTACTGAAATAACTGTATTCTCAAAACACAGAGCCATTTTTTTAAGACGTTTTTACACAGGAAAATTAATTTTATGGAAGTGTAGATCAAAATCAATGGTTTTTACCTCTCTCCAACATTCACTCATCCTTTAAAGTTACAACTTTTGAATTTACACTTTTTGGTCCAGGAAAAAGATTCTCCTTATAATTCTGAATTTCTAGATAAAGAAGTAATACTGTCTAAACCCAAGGCAAGCAATTTTATTGATTTCTACTATCTGGAGTCAAGTCTTTGCAATTTGTAATTTTTTAATTTCTCCACAATGCTGCTTAAAAACCCTAATCATTTTAATGCAATCAGACACCAAATTCTTGCTAGGCATCAAGTTAAATTGTGTGCCCAAGGTGATTACTGTTTGGTACTATTTACACCACTACATATGCAAAAACTTCGTATTACAGACTAGAACCTTATTGTGTCAAATATTGCATACATAATAGTAGAATCCATATCTCATACCTTAAATGAGAAGCAACATATGTATCTCTCAGAGAGATGAGAGGAAATATGAGACAGCAAGTATTTGGACGGTGCAGTACCCAAGTTCCCTAACCGTTGTAAAAAAATTACTAAAGTAGGATTCTACTTCAAGTATAATGTCAGAAAACTATATACCACCATAAGGACAAACCCTTACCCCTAACTTACCATATATATACAAGATATTTTGTAATGTCAATATATATTTAAGGTATAGTTTTACAGACACAAACATATATATGTATATAAATAAAACAAATACAAAACTATACTCAGTCTGCTTTCAGAACATAATAATCATGGAATCAGAGAGAAATATGAGGAGACTGACTGAATGCCGACAGCGCAGCCATTCAGTTGTTACAGGGAGTGTTTATTGTCCTGGAACAGGAGCCAATATTGTGCATTGAAAAGCCATTGGTTAACATGTCTGAACACTCTTAGGAAGAAGGACCAGAAACTAAAACTTTCCAGCTGTTCTCGCTATGTTCCCTAATTGCTGAGTTGTCCAGCAATGCTCCCTCGCACTACTTCAGTGTGCCTTTGTAAAGCTGCACAGAGCTGGCACAGGAGGGATAATCCTGATCCCGGATCAGACAGCACTCGCTGGTCACAGTCTGCCTTGAGAGAAGAGACTGGTTTGCCCTTAGCAGGGCACAGAACACAGATCATCTAGGCCCCAAGTTCTCTAGTCATTATGATACTGTAGGCCTGGTGATCCCTGCTACCACATTTCCCTCTGCTTCTGTCCTTACTGCAACTTCTGTACTTTGTGTTGATTTCAGACCTTTTGTGTCCTGGATATACCCTTAACCATGCCTCTCTGATCCATCCCTCCATGGATTTCAGATGCCCAGTGCCTGGAACCCAAACAAAACAGGCATAAGTCAAGCAGGAATTCTTTTGGTGCAATGAAGACGTCAGGTGCCCACTGCACATGCTTACGGACACCAAATGCATCCACTAGATGACTACATCTACAGGGTTTTGTGGCTTGTGCTCTTGAAGGTAGAATTAAAGTTCTACCTAAACCACATTTAAGGTACCTAAATGCTTTTTTTGAAGACAGTCCAAAGAAACTTATCCAAAAGTTTTCTTGCTCTGTATGAGTTTTGTAATAATAAATCTCCATGTAAAAAATAACAAAAATTACCAGAGAAATCTTCCCTCTGATCTCATTAGACACTGCTTTTTGGATTTTTCAGTTGGAACATTAGGGTGGCACAAGCAACCAACCTAATCGCTTGCATTTAAGACTTGTATTATAAAACTTTGCTCATTTCAAACAACAGAAACCACACATATACACAGACTAGTTTTGCATGCTCAGGTGAAATGAACTTGTATTGGAGTCTATTAAAGGCAGAATGATTTGGTTTCAGCCTCATCTTTTACCACTACATTACTGTTAAGGAAGTTGAATTATTACATTTATTTTTTACTTTTCTATAAAGATTTTTAAACTATTCTGTAGCACGAGGGGATTATAGTTTAACATAAGGCCTTCATAAGATGTTTGAGAAATTAAAAAAAAAAAGCAGAAATGCACATAGATGGTATTGTATAGTAATACTAGAGACATTAATTTACAGTTCTACTGGATCACTTCCCACTAAGCTCTAGAAGAGGTCTCCAGAAGTATCGTTTGAGCAAAACTACTGCCACTCACCTAGACCTTTCAATTAAAGGCTAGCAGCGCTCACTGCCAATCCTCTCCATATAGTGACAACAGCAAAAACATTCACTGAAAAGGAAAGATACAACTCCAGCCACTGGGTGCTCTAGTCTTCTGTATACCTAGATTTTGCAAAAGCCCATCCTAAAAACCCATGCTTATCAAATGTACATTGTTCAACCATGCAGGAACAGATCTACTGATACCTAAGGATAAACCCAGTGTATTCCTTAGTTTATTTTATAGGTATCTATTCTGAATCCGAGTTCTCCAAAACTCTCCTTACTTTGCAAGGAAAGAAGAAAGCAAAAGTCAGAAAAACACCCAAGGAGATGCCATTAAAAACTTTCAGTAGGCTCATAAATTACTACCTCAGGAATATTGTGTACAGAATCTACACTTATATTTATTTAAAATAAATCTTCATGCAGACGCTTTTGCAAAGTTCCAACTTCAGCTAATTTATGTTTTGGTAAGTTTAGTGGCTTATGTTAACATTGGTCAAGTCTATTTCAACCCTCTAAAGAGCGAAGCTCTGAAGCAATGAGGCAACCAAACCTGCATTAAAACCTACTAGCCTTCAGCACTGTGTGATAGAATCTGTAATCTTTGCTGGCCACAGCACAGTAGAACACACAAAGGTGGTTTATCTGCAAAATGTATAACACTATACTTTTTCAGATACTTAGCAAGTGGAACGCGTAAGTATAACTTAAATGTTTTCAGCAGGTTTTCAATGTGTGGCTTCTAACTCTTCTGTATTATTTATCACCTACTGCCTAAAAGTAGTTGGAAAAGTGCAAATATCTTGAGGTTTTATAAGACATTTAAAACCAAACTGTGACATTAACAAACTTGTGACATTTTGCATTCATAAGTGTATCAAATGTCTTTTAAGAAGGAATAATACTTGGAATGTCACTGTTCCCCAGGGTGGGACAAATGTATGACAAAGCTTGTTTTGAAACAGGGAGGAGGCAAGCCAGAGAAGCCCATAACTTGTGTATAGAGTATTGTTTCAAGTCACTACACACTTTTCATACTTCATAAGGCAAGAAAGAAGCCTTTAGCAATTTTACACATATAACCTTTTAAGAAATAATACTCATACTTTTCATGAAGTATCAGTATCAGATTACTAATACTAGTAACAAGCAAAGCCTAGGAGTAGAGAAATTAACAGTTTATGCAAGGACCGGAGATAGAAATATTGCCATTTATACCTTCACCCACCCTTTGCTGCTGGGAATAGAAGGCTGCATCCAGTGGAAAGTTCCGATATATAATAAAATTTTCTCCCCATTAAGAAGTGTTCCTACCTAAAGGTACAGGTATTTTTTTTTTCTCTAGATTTCAACTAGATTGCTTTACATCAGAAAAACAAACAAACAAGCAGGAAAGAGAGATGGAGCTTACTAGCAGACTTTGGAAGCGCTACCAAAGGATTGCAAAAGTAGTCCCTAGGAGTAAGCAAGTACCTAATCTTGGACAATCTCAGAACAAAAGCAGGACCATAGTTTTCTGTAAATGTAAGCTTTAGTTGATGTACCAAAACCAGTATTTCTTGAGTTCTGCAAATCAGATAGATTAATTAGATTGCTAATTGTAAATGGCTAGTCTTTCTGCCAATGATGGATTTTGCAAGTGTACAGTTCACGTTCTGTTACGACTGCTGCATGCAAATACTCAAAATATCAGTTTTCAGGTGCTTGTATTAGTATTACCAGTTAAGAGAGGACTAGTAGTGTTTTCTCTTAGAAAAGTCTAGTCTAAGATAGTTTTAAAAGTTGAACCATACATAATGCTTCTTTCTTTTCCAAACTGTGTGGTTTTCCTACAGATTTTCTATGAAGATTGAATAGGTTGGAAAGTAATACTTCTAAGAGCTTCCCTGTTGTCTCCTGAAGTGATACATACCCAAATCTGACTGCTGGCCCTCACGTTGTTTTTTAAAAAACAAAATACCAGACTTTGCTGGAAGTCACTTCAGTGTCTCACACTGCAAGCTTTTGTTCTTGTCAATTAACAGCGGCGCTGAATTTTCTGAGACAAACACTCAAAGGCCTTGTTTATGCCCAAAAGCTCACGCTACTGCTGCCTCCACAGCATCGCAATGTACGGTACGAAGCTGAAGCTTCGTTAGCCTTCCATGTCAGTCCCAACTTCAGCCTCACGCCTTTCTGCATAAAAGTACTTTTAGGTTTGTAAATCTGTACGGAACCGTACAGATTAAAAGAGGCCTGTGCTTCTTTTAACGCTGGGCAAGTAGAAGCGGCCTCTTGCCGGTGGCGGGGCGAGTGAGGGAGGCGTCGCGGGCCGCAGGTACCCGCAGTGCCGGGGGGCCGCCAGGCTGCCACCGGGCCCCGGGCGTCCCTGTCAGCCGCCCCACGGCTTGGGCGAACTGCCTCTCCCCCACCTCCACCCGCCTGTCCTGCGGGGCGCGGGAAAGCCTGAGTGATTCGAGGCGGGAGGAGAGGTCGGACGGCGGAGAAGGCGGCCAGCCAGACGGATCCCGCTGGCCCCCAAACGGGGCGACTGTCACGGCGGCGGCAAAACCTCCCCGCCCTCCGCGGAGCCCGGGAGGGAGGGAGGCGGCTGGAGGGGGCACTCCCCGTCTTTATCGCTCGCACACCACCGGGGTGTGCCAGGTCTCGCCGCCGCGGAGGAGCTTTCTTGGGGGGCAGCAGTGACTCCCAGCAGCCTTCCTTATCCTGCCCCAGCACACTCTCCCCCGCGGCTGACGCCCCGCCGCCGGAGCCTGGCCCCTCCTCCCCTGCCTCCGCAGAGGTTGATCCAGTCCGCTCGGCTTTTCTCCCCGCCGCAGCGCCCGAGTTGGTTCAGCCCGGGGCAGGCGCTGGGAATAAGCCCTGTCCCCTTTGAAGAGCCTCGGTTCAGGCTCTCCTTTTCCCTCCCAACGCCGCTGCGCGCTGCTCCGTTCCGACTGGGCCCTCCCGCCCGGGCGGCGGCGGCGGCGGCGGCGGCTCCGCCACAAGTTCCTGCTCCCCGTCCGCAGGGCGCGCGCACGAGGCTGGCTGGGCCGCTGGGGGCGTGCAGCGGCGGCAGCAGCGGCGGCAGCAGCAGGAGGGGCGGCAGCGGCGGGAGGGGGGTTGTTGTGCAGGAGCCGCCGATGCTGCTGTGAGATGGCATCATTCTGCGCGGCAGCGGCGGCGGAGCGCGGCGCGGAGGGGTGAGGAGCCGCCGCGTCGGCGAGGAGGAGGAAAAGAAGAAGAAGAAAAAGGTGGGAGGAAGGAGAAGGAGGCGGCGGCAGCTGTAAGGCTGCGAGCCACGGTAAGGAAACAAAACAGGCTGTGCCGCAGCCGTTTCGCTCTGCGGTCTGGCCCGGCAGAGCCCGGCCGGCCTGAAGAGAAAAAGGGCTGCCGTTTTCCTCGCTCTTCACCGCCGCCGTTCGGCCGTGGGGGAGCGGGGGCGGCGGGGGCGGGGGGGTGGCCTCTGGAGGGGTCCGAGCTGCCCCTGTCACTGAGGGGCGGGGAGGAGGGGAATGGGCGTGGGGGCTAAAATGGCGAAGGGAGCTCTAGTAAGGTCTCGGGCTCTCCTTTCCGACACTTCAACTGGTCGCACTCCCCGGGCCCTACTGAAGGGGGTGGCGGCTGTTGCTTCTCCCCCTTCGGCGACCGGAGGATCGCTGTCTTCCCCGCCGTCTCCTGCCCTGGCTCACGTCCGGGCAGGGCTAAGGGCCTCTTGGCCCACACCTGGCGAGGGGAGGGAGGGTCGGTGCTTTGGGGAGCTTGCGGAGGTGCGGGGCGGGGGGGAAGGAGAGGGGGAGTGTCGCCGGTGTCCGGTGTCGGGCGAATAACCTTGTTTATTCCTGTCTACGGCCTTTCGGGTGAGGGTGACTGAGGGCTGAGTCCTGACCTGTGTCAGCGCCGAGTGGATTGCGAGAGGCGTTAGTGACCGGGAGTCAGTGAGGCAGTTCCACGGCCGGCCTTCGCTTGCCTCGCTGCGGGGTGAAAGCGGAGGAGGAGGATATTGTTACGTTTCAGTTCACCTTCTTCCTGCGGTGAAACTGGGGAGGGAGGGGGCGAGGAGCCGGTTTCCCCTCGACAATGAGCTGCTGTCACCCCTCACAATACATGCAGTGTGCTTCTTCTCAAGGGGAGGGGGCACGGCAGGGTGGGGGGTCGCTGCGGCTACTGCTCGAGTTGTACGGGTCTGCCAGTCTCTCTGGGTCCTCTTAATGTCTGCTTTGCTGAGCAGACTCTGTGAATTCAAGACCTTAAAAGACCTCTTTATGTCACTTATCTTTGTTTATGTTGTGGCAAAATGTTACAACTCAGTGGAAGTGTTTATTTACTCGTTTTTATTTGTAGATGTCCTATTTTTGGAACAATACCAATTCTCATCCCAGTTTAACTAGGATGATCTAGCTCTGCTTCCAGATCTATAAATGTTTAAACTGTACATCAAAGAGAGAAAAGGACTTAACACTATCTAATCATTTTAATGGGAGCTCTTCAATGTTTGGATGAAACTGTAAAAAGAGCTTTTCATATTTCAGTCATATTTTCACATGGTACCTGAAAATCATCGGGTTATTGTGCATTAAAGAAACCCCAGGTTATGCAAGTTTAATAACACTGGCCTACTAGGTGATACTGTCACTGATTGCAGGTGGCTGGGTTATATATGGTTATACACGTGAAAGATAATATGGCCTTCCCAGTAATAAGAGTCTCCCCTTAAAATTCATATTCTGGTTTAATCCCTCCATGATATAGAAACAAACTGATTATTGGTGGGCTCTGATAATGCTTCACTAATTTGGGCTGTTGGGGTTCGGTTTTATTTTTATTTTTTTTAAAGTCTTGTGTGCCAACTTATCTGAGTCCGTGTTGGGCACAGTATAAACTGAACTATTACTTCTCATTGATTTTAATACTAAAAAAGATTAAAGAAATTTTGCCTGGAAGAAAATCTGAAGGATTTTTCATCAATTTGAGAAAAGTTTTACAGTTGTAAAAGCACGGTTTATCTGGGCTCTTGACAAAGATGCTTTCAAATGGGGCAACTAGAAATAGTTTCAGTTCTTGTTGCCTGTGAAACTGTGGGTTTAGAATCCCTTTGTCACCTCTCTGGTGTGTATTTTGAGCTATATTTTAAAGATTTGATCCTATAAATGCGTCTAGCTTGAGTAACTTACTACTATTGGTAGTCTTTATCCAATGATACTGTAGAATAATTCCCTTAAATACATAATTACACTTGAAAACAGGAAGGCAATTTTACATACCTCGGACTGACTTAATCTTTCGGTGTGGGACACCCTGTTACCAAAAGGATATGGATTACTTTTGTTGGAAAAATAATAGAAGTTTATTGCTGAACATCAGTGAACAAAGCATTGTAAATCAGCATGTGTGATTTTGTTGAAGGGTTAGCAATAAAATTTAAATAATCACCTGCCTACAAGTGATTCTTAAATTGTGGGAATACTGACAGAGTTCAGAGCCAGTCCCTTTTCCTGAGTCTGTGGAACCCTTGGAAGAAGGAGGAATGTCTGCTAGTTCTATTGCTTTTCATTTTCCTCTGATGTTTCCATATGAAATTGGAAATTTTGATAAGTTGCAGTTTCTACCCACTTTCCTGTTTTTTCTCTTAAAATAATATGTGCGGGGAAAGAGATTTCTCCTGGTCTTTGGATGCAAAGACAAGGTAGAGATAAGGATCTATGACAGGAAGTTGGTATTGCATGCAGTTTCTTCATGCTTCAGTATTCCTATGCCATTAAAACACTAGATTTGAAAACTAAGGTACCATAGTAAAAAAATCATGACCTAAGTGGTATTTATTAATTGGAAATGGCTGCTATTTATGCACTTGGAGCAGACATTCATTGCTAGCTTAAAAAAACCCACAACACCCCCCCACCCCCCAGAAAACACCCCAAAACACCCCTCGTGTTCGTCTTGGAATTTAGTTGGGTGAAATGCAGATAATGAAGTGGGAAGGCTTGGTGAGAGAATGGATGGAGTGATAGACAAAACCAAAAAAGAAAAAAAGTGCTTCCTGCAAACTGTGCTCAAGTGATTCTTGGAAGTTATTTTTAACTTGGTTAAAAAGACTCTCTTTATAAAGACTGAAGAGAAGGATTGAAGCTGCTGATAAAAATGTCATATCTTTTAAGCTTGGTTACTACTGCACTTACCGGCTTCTGCACAGTGTGACATTCACCTCAATTAAAAAAGTATGGCTTTCTAGCTCTGCATCAATTGCATATGACTCAAAGTCAGTAGAAAAGCTGCTCCAGCGTGCCTTTCTGTATGAAAGTGTGTAAATTAGGGCAGGGTTCCCCAGACTGTCATTTTTGCTGTCCTTATGATACTTGTAAACCAGAACTGCCAAACTCTTCCTTTGAATTCTGAGTTAAGCCATGTCTAGTGACATCCTTCTATATTGTTTTGGTCTATGTACAAATGCAGACAATAGGCTTTGGATACATCCAGGTCCTTCCTTAAAAGTTTATTCTTGGCTGCATCAGCAGGCTGCTTGCTTTCTGTGTAGTTGTTAGTTCAGGTTTGGGATAATCTGCGAGCATTCTCCCATAGTGACATAAAATAGCTGTAGGTAAGGACCATCAGAAGTATCAGAGATCTCGCTTCTGTTTTCTTGAAGGAAAAGGATATGGCTAGAGAGAAATCTCTTCTTCCTCATCAGCAGGAGTTGGAGTGTCCAGAAGAGGCATCCCAAAGGTTTTCAGAACAGATATGACTGGTGCATGGTTTTTGCTAAAGTTTGCTACAGCACCTTTTAAGAGAGGGTTTTTGTTTTTAATTGCTTTCTGTAAGTGAAAAGTTCTGATTACTGCTTCTTGGGATATGTTTATGCTGTGTTTAAGTACCTAATAGTTTAACCAGAAGCATACTTAGGTTTAGCTCTCTTTTGCAAGTGTAGTGTTGCTTTACAGAGGAACACTAGAGGTTCCAGGGAACCTGTCAGCTGCTGTAATGGTTATAGTATGTCAGAATTATTCACCTGGGAGAGTGGGAGAATGCTAGTGTTTTGGTTTGTGGGGTTTTTTTTTGTTGTTTGTATAAGGTTTTTTGTTGTTGCTTTTTTTTATTAATTTCTTAGCGTGTCAGAGAAACCTTTATGCTAGTGTTATGTGTAGACCTTAGTAACTACTACATGTGGCATGTAGTATGAAGCAATTAATCATTGCAGGTTTGCAGGACTGTATACTGCTGTCATTCAGTAACAGCAGATATATGGCAAACAAATGATCTTTTTTTTTTTTTCATTCCCACTCCCCTTAGTCAGTGTTGAGGGCTGTGTAAGTTTGTAATCTAGAGTTTGATAATTCAATATTGTCAAAAAAGCACTTTCAAAATCCCATTTAAAGAGAATTTGGATTTAACTTATAAATTCTACTGACTTTGAAGAATAAACTGAAGTTTACTTAGCTGGTTGTGTTACTTTAATGCCTTTTGACTAAAAGTCTTTAATAAAAATTAGACTGAAGTATGTGTCTTAACAAAGTGGATTACGTACTTGGGCTTTTGAAACTTTTTTTATGAATCACCTTTTTTCTTAATGCTGAAATATGTTAGAGATGCTTATATTCTGCTTTAAGTGTCTAGGGTCTGAGCATACCTAATTGTAACCAGGTCAAAACCTGAAGACTGAACATGTTTACTGTTAAGGATGTTAATTTGGGGTGATGTAACTAGTACAGCCAATAGCCTTTTCTTTTGTAGTGAAATTCAGCCTCTAATGTCCAATGCAAGGAATCTTTCATTGGCTCAAATCACTCAGAATAACTCTTTCAAATATAAACGTCTGTTACTGAAAACACAGTAGGACATTCTCTTGATTTGTCTTACGTATAAATGGCACTGAGAATACAAATATGTATTTGTAACTGACCTTCTCAAGTAGTTCCAACAGCACAGAATTACTCCATCTACTTTTATCTGTTAGGTTTTTAGAGTTACCTTGCTGAAAATCGTGGTAGAGATGGAAGAAAACAATTTTAAAAGTGACTAGAAGAGCATGCCACATTTTAAAAACAAACAGCGCAATGATTGTTTCACACATTGGAGTATCTTCACCTTGCAGCCTGAAGTGGGCAGAAGAGAGCTCTTGTCTGTGCTTCTGTGAGTACAGACAAAAGTATAGAGAGGATACTCTGGGCATATTTCTAGTTAATGCTATAAGTTTTTAAATGGAGCAGGAGATTAGAGTCCTTTAAAAAAGAAACAAATGAAACCTTTCATCTGTTCCTCATATAGGTGGGTGAAAAATATGAGAGAACTTTAGGTTGTATGTGCATTTCAAGGTAGCCAGTGATTTGTCAGTACAAATCAAATCAAAGGAGTTGTAGTTTTAGAATAGGGAAAAGTAAACAGGAAAGATAAAGTTCATAATCTGTAAAATTGCACAATATACTTGGGCATCAGAACCGAAAAAAACCACACGTCCAGTTTTGAAACAGCTCTCTGCTAGTTCTGCTAATAAGGTTTTGTTTTGTTTGTAGGCATAAACTAAAACTGCTGAACAGATCATGGTACTTTAGTCTTAAAAACTGACCTTGTTTTTTCTAACTGGTATATTGGAATTAGCTTTCTTGCATTTTCTAGCACACTCATGTCTAGTACAGACCTTAAAGTATCTGTGTGTAAACATAACAGTCAAAAAGCAAAATAAAATATAAGAGGAAAGCGAAATAGGAGAGCAACAGAATTGCCAAACTCCACTTTTTTTCTTTCCCTCAGGTTAGAAGAGTGGAAGCTGCTTTTTCTTAAATTTTAGTTCCCTGTATTCCTCATTCTTGGCACTTTTTATTTTCCACTTCTAGCTGCCTTTTTACAGTGTTATCTTTTTTAAAAATTATCACTGTCATACTGTAGTAGCTGGAAAGATTTTGTGTTTAAAAGAAAAAGGAAAAAGTATATTTTTGACTTCTGGATGCAAGTTACAAGGACAGGAAAGAAATTCAATTAGTATTGAAAATCTGGTGGAAGACTGATATTTGTATGTAATTCCAAAATAAAATAAATCCAATCCCTGGCTGAATGTCTTGTGAGAGGTTGCTGACAAAGCTGTGTTGTCATGGGATGGTGAGTAAAACTGCATTGTTAAGGGAATAACTATGGGGAAGAAAATGTAGATCGTAACATGACAAAAAGACTGCTACTAGTGAAGTGGCAGAATCTGTAGGTGGTGAAATTATTGAGTAATGGAAGTGGAACCTTCAGAGGGACATAACAGAAGCTAGTTTAGTATTTGGTGATAGGTGCATTTTTGTGTTAACGTAGGAGACCTAATGCGTATTGGAAGGAGTAATTAGGACTATTCATCAAAATGAGGTGTAAATTAAGTATTTAGGTAATAAGGGCCCAACATAATTATGATTTGCTTCATGAAAATGTCCCATTAGGAGTGAAATAAGAAGTAAATGTTGGAGTGTGTTAAAAATATGATATATACTAGCTTGTCTCCTCTTTTTATGTTAATTACATAAGTGTATTTGAAAACTGCTAAATGTTGTCTTGTATAGCAAATGGTCCTGGTACTGTTGGAGACCTCCTAGCTTTAGCTCTTTTACAGACAGACTGTTGTGTTTCTTTGTATTCCATTTTTGATCAGGAAAAAATAACTCATTCAGGAGAAAACTATCGAGTAGTACTGCTGCTGTGCAAATAAAAGCAAAAATACTGTTTATTTTTATCATAAAAAGAAGTGAGGGAAGACAGGCCTACAGCAGAGGCTAACAGAACCTTGAATGAAATATGAGTAAATTTCAACCCATGCTTTTAACCCACTGTCATACAGCTAAACAAGGAGATGTTAGAGCACACTCTGAAAAGTTGAGTAGGGTAGTCTAACAAGAAGTAATTCTTACGAGATTCAGTTGGGATTGGCTGATGTATGATTAAAAATAAGGAATAGGTTGTTATACAGACAAGGAGAAAATCTGTTGCTAAGAAATAGGAGTTTTAACAAAAAAGATTATACAGATTGCACTTCAGTGCATAAACTAGCTGCATTTTTAAATACTTCCTATGAGCAAGTTAGTCTGGACTGCCCACTACAGCCTTTCTTGGATTTTTTTTTTAACAGCTTTCAGAGTTGGTTGATGCTCTTGTCTATTTTGAGTAAGTCTATTACGCTGGTTGCTTCAGTTTCAAATCTTTAAAAGTCATAAGGAATTAAAATTAGATTAAATAAATCTGTGTTAGCAGAGACATACACTTTGGGCTTCTTTTCCTGCATAATGGAAAACTTTGTGTTTCAGTCCCTCCCCATTAACAGAGGGGAAGTAAGAACATTTTTCCAGATGTTTATTGACATCCCCTGGCTTAAAAGCTGATGGTTTCAAAGGTTGATGTAGAAGATGCAGCAATAGAATAAAGAATAAAACAGACAGCATCATCATCTGACTTGTTATATCCACACTTCATTCCTATCTTGAATGCTTTGTGCATTTTTTCATCTTACCACTTTCCACCCTGTCTCCAAAGGTATATAGTAGAACTGGAGGAGGTACAAAGAAGGACAGCAAGGATGACTGATTTATGTGGAAGACGACTTACAGAATGGCTAAAGATTCTTAATACTCTCCAGGCTGGAAGACCTGTGTGTTGCTGATGTCATGCAAGTGTATGTTATGTAGGTAAAGGGTGCTGGAGATGCTTTTCCTTTGCTTGTCTTTCCTCTGTCTCCAATATCTACCCTCAAAAGTTCCTCAAATCAGTATGAATAAGGGAATAATTATGAACATTAACTTCAATCAGTGGGGAGCTAGATGACCTTTTCTGTGCAGTTTTTGTAGTCACTTAGTTTCAAGGCAGTGTTTTTCTCAAGAATTAGCTGTTAATGATTTTAAGTTACATAATTAGTCTTGTTACCAGAAAGGATATTGACCCTCATAAGAGTATCCACATTTCTTAGGAACTCCATCTGTTCACCTAAAAATGAAAATAATATTTCAAACATGCTTTTACTGCAAAATTTAAGTAATTTTCTTATAGCCCACTGATTCCTTTGCAGCGTTGAGTTAAACTTAATATGCAATGTATGGATGTCCAGTATTGACCCTGGAGAAGTCAAGCTTTGGGCTTTGTGGTGAGACTTATGTGTTACTCATTTTCATGTTCTCAACTTGTCATTTTTGTGTAGGTAAATTTTGGAATCAGATTAACTGAGGTTGGAATAGTATTGGAAAATAATTAGAAGAAGCAGGCACCTCTGCTGAAGGGCTGAAGACTGAAGGGCTATTTTTAAAAAATAAGTGACAATGCTTGGGTGGATGCTCTCAGGAGGTAATAGGTAAGATTAATGCAGTCTGTGATGGGAATTAGGACAGACATGTTTTAGTGTTTTAACACTGGTGAGATTGACAACTGGAAAAAGGCTTGCATAGCACATTTGAAAAAGCAAATATTCAGAGAAAAGAGTGAGAACATGCAGTGAATTCTACTTATACCTCTTTGAGCTATTTTTTGAGATAGAGTTACTGAGGAGAGGTGGATCACATCAAATCTCTTACTGCTGAAAAATGTGCAAAGATCCCTTCTGCCACTTTAGCCTGAAACACTGAGTAGGTTTCTCTTCCCCTCTTCTTTGAATTGTCATCTTCTGCTGACTTACCAGAACAATGGGGAGACTGGGAGACTATTTTGTGGGGCAGTATTAATGTATTTCCCATTATCGGTATTCCTTAATCACGGTTTCTTTATTTCCCCACAAAAACAAGGGGGAGGGTGTAACAGAAACAGCAGCACTCTTGGTTAGCATTTTAATGTTGTTCTACGTTCATTTGGAATTTGTTGGTTTGTTAATTTTGCTGTGACTGCAGTAGAGATGTGCTTACGTTAGCCATGGCTGTTGTGGCTAGTAAGGTGATGGTGACAGGCACGAATTCTTGTGAGTGGATTTTATAAGGTATCTGGGCACCCTTGGTAAGTGCACAGGCTGCCTGCCTGTTCTGAAGCCCATACTTCTCCATTTTGCATGTTGTTATAATACGTTGCCTGTAGAATTAAACGTAATATGGAAGTGCCTACATGTAACTATGGTCAGGTTTTCTGTTTGCATTGTAGGTCTACTAAAATCTGCCCATATTTGAGAGAGATATCTCAGTATATTACTGTACCTTGCTCTTGATGTAAGTCTGATAACTGTTTATACCAACTTTTAGGATTATCCATAGCAGAAGGCAACCTAGAGAGGCTGAAGACTAGTGTGTAGTTAGCATAGTATGTATTCTGGCAGATATGAAGGCTATTCAGCTGAATGTTAAAGTGAAGGAGAAAATACTCTTCCCTGATTTCTTGACATATGTGCTGGACTGTTAGGCTTTAACTACTATTGTTCTGTTCAGGCAACCTGGAAGTAATTTACTCCGTTTGTTTCACTCTGCGTATGGTCCTGTGAAGCACTGTGATATTTTTCATTATGTGATTTTTTTGGAAGGGCCTAAAGGATCACTGTGATTGATTCACAAGTGAGGTGTACCTGAGAGCAGTGGAACTAGGCTTCATACAAATTTTTCTTACACCATTACAATTCCCTGCTCCCTCTGCTGCTCTAGTCCTTTCTTACTTGTAATAAAAAAGCCACTATGCACAGCTCCAGCTCAGACTGATTCAGAACTGTGTCTGTGGTGATCATGTAGTCGTTGAGCGAGGCAGTGTGGATGGCTTGAGTTCGTGCTGCAGCCCTTTGCTCAGCAAGCGCAGGAAATTGTGTCTTTTTCCACTGCCTAGCTCTTGATTTTCATGAAGCTTATGGGAACTTACTGTATCAGAGGACATTACTTCTCAGGTTATTTTAACTGAATCTGACGGTGAACAGATCCATTTAGAGGGATGGAGATGAAAGGAAGAGTGGGAAGAGAGAGGCGGACAGTAAGAATCATGCATGTGATGTTTGCTTGGGAAAACAGGCTAAAAAGGTCTTTGCCAGTCTAGATATAAGACAAAACAGAGGAGGCAGACATGTGCAGTGCAATCATAGCCTGTCATTTCTTTGGACTTCCTGCATAACACTCTGAAAAATAGGTTTCTGTAAACCTCTGTGATTGTGGTTATTTTTTTTCTTAGACCCTAATATGAGACTGGCATACAGACTATGTTGTAGATAATGCATGGATCAATATTGCAGCATCTGAAGCAATGGTCAGTGAATGTTCTTGGAAAAAATACAGAAGATGAAATATTTTTGTATGTAGCTTGCTCTCCATGCCAATATGAGTGGACAAAGATTTGCTTTCTGAGGTGGGGGAGTGGGAACTGTGTGTAGGTTGGCTTAAAAAAGACAAACATGTCTATATTTGTATCAAACCTGGTGTGTGGAGAATATTAGAATTTGTCCAAAGAAGGGCAACAGAAATGGTGAAAGAACGAGAGGGTGTGACTTACAAGGAACAGCTGAGGCTATTCAGTTTGTTCAGCTTAGCAAAGAGGAGGCTGAGGGCTGACTTCATTGCTGTCTACAGCTTCATCATGAGGGGAGGTAGAGAAGAAGGAGGTGCTGATCTTGCTCTGGTGTCCAGTGATAGGATGTGAGGAAATGGCTTAAAACTGCATCGGGGAAGTTGAGATTGAATATTAGGAAAAAGTTCTTTGCTGGAAGGGTAGTCAAGTGCTGGGGTAAGCTCCCCAGGGAAGTGGTCATGGTTCCAAGCTGTCAGTGTACAAGAATAGAATAGAACATTTCAGATGGAAGGGACCTACAATGATCATCTAGTCCAACTGCCTGACCAATTCCGGGCTGACCAAAAGTTAAAGCAAATTATTAGGAGCATGGTCTAAATGCCTCTTAAACACCGACAGGTTTGGGGCATCAACCACCTCCAGTGGTTCCAGTGTTTGACCACCCTCTCAGTAAAGAGATGCTTCCTAATGTTAAGTCTAAACCTCCCCTGATGCAACATCAAACCATTCCCACGAGTCCAGGGAGAAGAGATCAGCACCTCCCTCTCCCCTTCCCAGTCAGCAAACTTGATAATGGTGCATTCAACTGCAATATCCAGATCATTGATGAAAATATTGAACAGGACTGGCCCTAGAATTTGAGCACCAAGGAACACCGCTAGCAACAGGTTGCCAACCAGATGTTGCCCAATTCACTCCAACCCTTTGAGCCCTGCCTTTCAGCCAGTTCTTCACCCAGCGCACCCTGAGCCTGCTCATCTCACAGCTGGACAACTTGTCTGGAAGGAAGCTGTGAGGGACAGCATCAAAAGCCTTACTAAAATCCAGAAAAACTACATCCGTCGCCTTCTCTTCATCCACAAAGTGGGTGACCTTACTGTAGAAGGATATCAAATTAGTTAAACAGGACTTTCCCTTTGTGAACTCGTGATGACTGTGCTTGATGATTGCATTGTTCTTTAAATGCCTTTCGGTAATACCCAGTATGATCTCTGTAATTTTTCCAGGAACTGAGGTTAGACTAACAGGTCTGCAGTTCCCTGGGTCTT
This sequence comes from Phalacrocorax aristotelis, assembly GCF_949628215.1. Classification (NCBI taxonomy): domain Eukaryota; kingdom Metazoa; phylum Chordata; class Aves; order Suliformes; family Phalacrocoracidae; genus Phalacrocorax; species Phalacrocorax aristotelis. The sequence continues at coordinate 138,638,888 of NC_134277.1, forward strand.
CCCTCATGCCCTTCTTGTAGATCGGAATAACACTGACTAACTTCCATTCGGCAGGGACCTCCCCAGACTCCCAAGATCTTCTGTAAATGATTGAGAAGGGTCCTGCCATAACATCCACTAGCTCCTTCAGTACTCTGGGATGAATCCCATCAGGCCCTGTGGACTTGTGAACATTCAGCTGATACAGCTGGTCCTTTAAAATTTCAGTGTCCACAAATAAAAAGTCACTGTTCCCACACTCATAGTCTTCTGTCTCAGGGGACCAGGTGCCTCAAGGTCTATTAATATTATTAAACCCTGAGGCAAAAGAAGCATTTAATGTCTCTGCTTTTTCTTTATCCCTATTAATCAGATGATCATCTTCAACAAGTATTGGTCCAGTGTTTTCTTTAGACCTCCTTTTGCTATTAACATACTTAAAAAAGCCCTTGTTATCTGACACAACACTGGCCAGCTTCATCTCTGATTGAGCTTTGGCCTTTTGTGTCTTCTCCCTGCATAAATGAACCACAGCTCTGTAATCTTCCTGCGAAGCCTGACCTCTCTTCCAGAGATCATACTTTTTTTTTTTTCCTCTTGAGCTGCACGAGGAACTCCCTGTTCAGCCAGGCTAGTCTTCTGCCCACTTGCTTGGCTTACGAGATAGTGGAATTGCCGGTTCCTGTGCTTCTAAAAGGTGGTTCTTAAAGACTGACGAGCACTTGTGCACTCCTAAGCCCTCAAAAGCAGATTCCCAGTGTACTCTGCTAAATAGCACCCTGAATAGCGTAAAGCTTGCTCTCCTGAAGGCCAGGGTAGCAGCTCTGCTGTCCTTTTTTCTCATTACACTGACAACTTTAAACTCAACTGCTTCATGATCACTGTGGTCAAGACAGCCACATACCATCATATCTCCCATGAGTTCTTCTCTTCACAAATAGCAAGTCTAGCAGCATCTTTCCTAGTTGGCTCACTGAGTACCTATGACAAGGAGTTATCTCCTACAAACTTCAAGAATTTCTAAGACCTGCTTGTCTCAGCAGTATGATATACTTAGTTGATGTCTGTGAAGTTGAAATTTCTCCTGATTGCCTGTAGAATAACTCATCAGTGCTTACATCCTGGCTGGGCGATTGGTAGAAGGCACCCACTGCAACATCTCCTTTGTTTGCCATCCCCCTAACCCTCATCCCGAGGCTCTCAAATGCACCGTCACTAACTGTAAGAGCGGTACAATCAAACGCTCCCTTACAGTGCAACTCCTCCACCTTGCCTGCCCTGCCTATCCCTCCTGAACAACCTGCAGCCCTCCATCCCAGCACTCCAGCGGTGGGGCTCATTCCACCAAGTCCCGCTAATACCAATGATACCGTAGCTCTGGGAACTGCCCAGCGCTTCCATTTCAAGAAGTGTTCAGGCAGTGCTCTTAGATACATTGTTTAACTTTCAGGTTGTCCTGTGTGGAGTCGGGAGTTGGACTGGATGATCCTCGTGGGTCTCTTCCATGTCAGGATGTTCTGTGATTTAAGAAGAATGACAGTTTGCTTTCCAGTTCGGTTCTCTGTAGGCCTGCTGTAGGGTTGCAACTTGGAAATTGTAACAAAATATTTGCAATGTATCACGGATGTTGAAGTATCTCTGGAGAAGCTGTTAGTTGTCAGGAGGAACTAATGCCTTGCCTTGCTGACAAGGCCTTACAGACCGTGAGGATGAGACTGCTGAAGCTGAAATTCTACTAATGTCAAAGCAGATCCTAAGGAAGTCACTGGTGATCTATACCCATCAGTATGTGCTATGGACTAGGGGAAAACATGAGAAATGAAATGGTGCTGTGTCCCTTACTGTTTTGGCTGGTCTGAAGATTCACTCCAAAAAGTGTGTTGATGATAACAGGAAGTACGAGGACTTTCTCATAGCTTTATTCTCTTTTGTTTTATCAAAATTGGATTTACTACTTAACATTTTTTGGGTCCTTTTTCAGTCCTCTCAACCTCAAGTAATTCCTTTTTTTTTTTTGAGAATGCTTGTAATCTACTCCTAGGTAAAAGACTGAAGGATATCACCAGTTGAAGATGGTTTTGGTAGTACTTTTGAGTTTTAACAGGAAGAAGCAAGACATTCTGCTGGCAGAAAAGGACCTGAGGGTGAGTCCTGGTGGACACCAAGTTAAATGTGAGGCAGCAATGCGCCCTGGGGGTGAAGATGGTGAATGGTGTCCTGGGCTGCATTAGACAAAGAATTGTCAGATCCTGCTCCTTTATTCTGCACTGCTGAGGCCACACCTGGAGTCCTGTTCCCAGTGCTGGGCTCCTCAGTACAAGAGAGACATGGACATACTGGAGAGAGTTCAGCAAAGGGCCATGAAGATGATTAAGGCACTGCAGTGCCTCTCCTTTGAGGAAAGGCTGAGACAGCTGGGACTGTGGAGGAGACTTGGGGGGACCTTATCAATGTCTATAAATACCTGAAGGAGGGTGCAGAAAGGACAGAGCTAGGCTCTTTGCAGTGGTGCCCAGTGACAAGACCAGAGGCAGTGGGCACACACTGAAAGACAGGAGGTTCCCTCTGAACGTCAGGAAGCACTTTTTTTACTGTGAGGGTGACTGAGCACTGGTACAGGTTGCCTGGGGAGGTTGCAGAGTCTCTATCCTTGAAGATATTCAGAAGACATCTGGACATGGTCCTAGGCAAGCAGCAGTAGGTGTACCTGCTTGCGCAGGGAGGTTGGATCAAATGAGCTCCAGAGGTCCCTTCCAACCTCAACCATTCTGTGATTTTAGGATTTGTAATTATACAGGGTGAATGTGTCATTTATGGGATGAATGTTTGGTGTTAAGAGCGCTTTCATTAGACCATTGACTTAAAAAAAGTTTTCAATGTTCACTATTAGCATAGAATATGTCCTATAATTACAAATGTTTTGAGCAGCGCTTACTACTGTCCTTTCCGGTTTTCCAGATCTATTTGTTTGTATAGGTAATATTTATAAGTCTCATGGAATACAGTGGCTTTTTTTTTTTTTACATATGTATTTTTTTTTTAAACTCACCAGTATCCAAGGAATTGTAGATCCCTTCACTACTCACTTCTACTTACTATTAGTTTCTCCATCTTGAAGGAATAAGGATAAGGAATCTTATTTTGGTAACTAAGTAAGTATTCTGTTAAATAGTTTAAAAGTAGCAGCTTTTTAATTTTCATAAACAGTATCCTAGAATTTTTGTGTTGTTGTTTTTTTTTTTTAAGGTGGAGACCTGCATTTCAGTTCATCAGTATTTGTTTGACTGAAGTTTAAAACCAGTAGTAGGCGCCATGGAAAATAATTTGTTGCTCAGCAAATGGTCTTACTACAATCCTGTTCTAAAAGTACTGCCATCATGTGTTTCCCGTGCATGGTGAAAAGTAAAATCAGTGCTTAGCAATATTATTTTAAATGATCATTGAAATACTGATTTCCATTTCTAATATTTTCTAAGCTATTAAACAAGTACTTAAGCCATTATGTATAATAGTTTTACAAATGATTCTTCATAGGTAAGGACACTGTTCAATACTACTCACTGCATTGTACAAATTTCCAAGTTAATTATTAAAGTTACTCTATGTTTTATGGTTCCAAATATGTCTTGTGCCATCTTTTGCCTTCAGTTTGAGTGTAAGACTGCAGCTTAAATTGTTTTCACAGGGATTCTTAATAGTCTTTCCTTGCTCGAGTATACTGTCATAAAAGTTAGGACTGGTAATGTTTCAGGTTCTCCTATCTTCGTGATGCATAATTTCAAGACACAGAAAAACTAACATGCATGTTGCATGGTTCTGATCTTAAATATTTTTTATTTTGTAACATATGGCTTTCATGGGTAATTCTGTGGTGGATAATTAAAATATTTCCCAGAAAAATTCTAAACGATTTAGGTGTAAAGCTCATAGGGCTGAAAGTTAAAGGTAGTAAAGGTGAAAACAACAACAAATGAGGGATTTTTAAAAACAGGAAGTCATTGAACTCATGCAGGTAAAAAAAAGAAGTGTGATTGGGAACTGGCAGCTTGTGTCAGGGCAAAAGCAGAATACCAAAAGACAAGGAACTTGTTTGTGACAAACATAACATTTCAGTGTCATATAAACAGATCTGTTGAGTTAAATTGAAATAATCTAAGACCTTCAGTGTAAAGCATTCAGATTAGAAAACAAAGGTTAGAGCTGGTTGTGTAACTTGGACTTTGCCTTCCTCGTGTGTGCCTAGTGAGAGTCACAGATCAGAGCACTAGTACTGGTTTTTGCCACTGGACTGTGTTTCAGTGTATGTATAAGAGCAACAAAACAAGGCCTGCTGCTTAATGATGCTTTATTAGTCTGTAGTTCTTGTTCTATTCCTTTACTTAATAAATTAAAAAATGTCAAGGCTTTCTATCTGATGTTAAAACTCTTAACATTTTTGCAACTTTTAGTGATTTTAAGGGTGACTTGCTGCATAACTGTTATGTTCATTTACAAATAAATTTAACCTTTTTTAAACTCCTGCTAGCTAGAAAGATGTGTAATGTGAGATAATTAAAACAATAGTATGAATAAAAAATATCTTAAAGTTTGTCCTTGTATTCAAACAATTTGGTTCCTTAAGAGTGAAATATAGTGCACACATGAAGGAAACTTTCTAAATGTCTGCAGTATGTCGAAGTACCATTTCACCACCTTTAAATTTAAGTAGTTATACAATCCTCCTTTTCAGGTAAAACAATGTATGAATGTTTTAAATTCTGGCATCCTATTGAAAGGAATCAAACCAGCAAGTATTTTGATTAAATATGTAAAGATGTCCATGAATATAGCTTTTTGCTGAAGCTTCTGTTCACAGGAGAGGGTTTTTTTCCCCTCACATAAACCGATAAATTATTGGTTAATAAAAGCCAATACCTTGACGTATATAATGTCTCTTGTCTGTAACCCTAGTCCATCATACCTAAACCAAAGTACCTACTGGGCTTCAATATATTTCTGGTTACCATATATTTGGTCAGAAAGGAGAATGGAATTGCAGGCATTTGGAATTAGCCTGCAGTAGTAGATCTTAAAAAGGAAGAGGACATCTGAGATGGAAGAGGACAGATCAAATTTTCGTGAACAGCAACGAATTAATTTTGTCACCAACACCAAGCAGAACGTTCAGTGGTTCTCACATGGCCATATTGGTGTTTGTGGAGGATATCCTGTGCTGATAAGCTAGTCTTTCCATTGCTTCTCAAAGTAACAGGCAGGCTTGTGGCATTCAGGGAAATAAAACTTTGACTTTAAAGTTCTCCATTTGCCTCGGCGTAAATATTATTGTAATTTTAGTTGTTGATGACCAAAGCTATCTGTTTAAGGAGTGTCAAGTCTTGGAATTTTTTTTTTTAGTATTGCTGTAGGTAAGGCAAGTTGTAGAAATGATCCTTTACTGTCTTGCTCAGTTTAGTAAAGGCCAGCACATTTTTGGGCCTATGGATTCTTCTCCAGATTTGAAACGGATCTGGTCTCTATTTGTGTGTAACCAGTTTCTAATATGATACTTTTCCAAAGTCAAAGGGAGATATCCTTAATTTTTTTAATGATATAGAATTAGTGGTTCTCTCAGGAATACAGTTAACTTCTGTAGCTTTCTTTTTTTTAATCAGTTAATTAGACATACATTCAATTTGCTATAATAAAATAAGGAAAATATTGTGCCTTTGGTAGAGATGTGATCAAAATATACGTAAATCTAAGGGTTTGTGGTGTTGACAGTGTTCACTTAAATTTGATGATCGTCCTGAGATTAGCAGTCATCACCATTTTTATTGAAATAGACCTTCAAATCAGAATGGCACTGAACGAAAATTCTGGACTTTGGAAGTCTGAATGGAAAGGACTCAGTTAAGAAACTTACTTGCATCTGAGATAAGAAATATTCTGGTTTTCTTTTTTCTTTCTTTTATTTTGTTCTTATTTTCACATCAAGAAAGTAGCTTCCATCCTATTACTTTGTGATTTTGTTGTGGAGGAGTCATGACTTCCCTTCCTCCCTCCTGCTCCCCACCCCCTCACCTGTTGAAGGTAAACCCTTTTTGAGAGTTGAGGAGGAAAAGTGGAAACTTAGATTTTCTTTGGTATATCAACAATTTCCTTGCTTTAAAAAGCTGTCTCTTCTATTTTGGACTATTGTATAACTTCTTTGGTATGCTGTTTTAGTAACTGTATTATCCTAAAAGCTACTGTCCTATCTCAAATTTTTTATTTCTGGTTTTACTACCACATAATAACACCTTGTTTTATCTTGGGCTTTTAAGATACTGGCCTTTTTGATAATGTAAAAAGGCCAATTGCTGCAACACTGCTAAAGGTTTTGGACAAGTGACCAGTGATTTCAGGAGTCTGTAGGTGTTCCTATCTTCTGGAGCGTGAGGTACGGGAAGGAGGGATGTTCCTGGGAGACTTTGCCTGTGGTGGAGCATGCAGTACAGGGTGACAAAGCAGCTGTGTGTGAGCACCTTTCAGGAAAAAGACAGTTGTTCCACTGTGTTGGGGAGAGTAGGAAATCATCCACGTTCCTAGTTCTGCCTCCAGGCCCTCTTTTTCCACTGAAAGAGCAAGGAGGTTGTTGCCAGCAGCATTATCCCATCTTGAAAACAAAAGTGTGTATATGTAGAGGCAGGAGTACAGGAAGGGAGTGTCTGAAGTGCAGAGCACAAATTTGTATTGCTAATACTGCAGTAGTGCACATACTGTTCAGTTTTAATTCTAATAAAATTGTGACAGTATTGTGGCAGTGACAGGTAATCCAGCACTAAATAATACTGATAAAGGCATGACTGTGGTGTTGGATAACTTGTTAATCTGAACCTAAAACATTCTGGGTTTTTTTGTTGTTGTTTGGGTGTGGTTTTTTGTTTTAATTTTAAGGATTTGTTATGTGTAGGAGTTCATAATGAAAATAACATGGCCTTTCTGGTGTTTGTGTTTATGCTTTGTAACAAGGAAAAGTAACTAATGTCAGTATTGTTGTTTTCTGATGACTCTCTGTAGAAGTATTTATTGTGTTAAATAGCCATAGGTTTTAGAGTTTTAGTTCACTTATTTCTTCCCCACCCTATCTTTCTTCCTTCAACCCTTCCCACGTTTTAGCTTGGGGGGGCAGGCAGAAAAAGTCTTGACTAGATGAGCTTCCTTGTTTAAAAAAGAAAATCTATTGAGAAAAGATTTTTCTGCTTTTCTATTCTTGTTTGCAAGATAGTCTTTTGATATAGGCAAAATAATACTTATGGTATTATGGTGATTTTACCTAGCCGATTCAATTCTTACTTATACTTACAGTAAATTGAATTAAAGATGTTAGTGGGGAGGTTAGTAATATTTAGCCATTTTGCTCATCTACTTACTTTGTCTTTGCTTATTGCATTAATACAACTAGGTCTCAAGTTTCCTTATTCCAGTTTTGGGCATTGAGGAAGACTCTTGAGTCAACAGTGCTCATTCACGGTATAATCTGTTCGTGTTGATTTTTTTCTCTTCCCTTATCCACCATGTTCTGTATTATTTCTGGAACAGAAGTGTCAGAACAGAAAGAGGATAAATCAGTGGTCATTAAAGCACCATCAGTAAGACCAAGTACATTGTGATTGACTATAACTAATTCTAAATTACAATTATATTTATTTTCTGTTCAGTCTTCTATCAGATGAAACTGCAGTCAGTTTCAACTGAGGGGCACAGTGACTTGTGAAATCCTCTACCACAGCTTTATGGATGATTTCTGAGTTCCTGGCTTTGTCATTCTGTTTGGTTAGGGTTTTTTTTTTTGTTTGCTTGTTTATTTGTGTTTTTTTTTTTTTAGTGGGTTGACCTTCTGTAGGTAGTTCGGGGGCGGGGGGGGAGACCTCGCTTCTTGGATAAATGATTGATAATTGATACTTTCCTGTTTTGAAGATCTGATTTAAAGTTAAATTGAAAACACATGCTGTGTAACTTCTTGTTTCTGCAGATTTAACACTTCCTATATTTTAACTGTTGTGTGTGATAGGTTTTTCCATCTTTTGTGAAATGAGTCCCTACTGTCTTAAACTTGGTGCAGTTTTTTTGTTTTACTCCTAGCTTGTCTCCTGTGGTATCATATGAGTAGGGAGAGGACTTTCTGTTTTGGTTGTTGTACTGTTCTGCATCTGAGTGTCATGGCTCTTCATGAAAAATCTCTTCAATTACTGATTCAAAGCATGAGTCAATTTATAAATATGTTTGCTGCTCCAGTGATATGTTTTAGCTTTCAACTGCACAGAAAATACCATCGTTTGTTTCCTTATTGCACAATAGTAAATCTCAACCAGGTGCATTCATTAACAAATGGGTAATGTAATTTAAAATGTATCAGCTTAAATTCCATGAATAAGTAAATCATCTACTAAAGATTGAAAAATAAATTAAAAGACAACCATGCTATTTCATTATTTCTGATATTTTAAATAGCATTTTGAGATTTAGAGAAAATTCTTCACAGAAGTGTACATTTATAAATGCTGTTATTGTTAACTAGACTGTCTTCCATGAAACTGTTTATTCATATGAATTACGAAATGATCCTTTAATTTTTTAATAGAGTACAATGTCAGCCATTTGCTAGGGTCTTATTTTGTCATAATTGGTCTGTAGTTACCTAAAATAATTTATACAAGGGAAGTAATACTAATTTTTAAAATACCCTTTATAGGGGTTAACAAACAAATTGTACTCTTCCAGTTGATGTCATGGTTATATACGATGACGATGGTTTAGACAGAAGTGTTGCGATAACTGTGATGTTTATGTGGCTCTCAAGACACTCTCTTAACTAATTTTTTGGTGTCCAGGAATATTCAGCAGGGGGTTGTATGTGCCAGTGAAACAGTTTTGAAAGTAAAGCTTCACACCCTTTAGACCAATGAAGTTTCACCTAGAACTTGAATAAAGAGGTGTAGCAAGTTCGTGTTTGGGAATGTGTGGTGACTGTAGCCCTGATAGAATTAATCTTCTGATTTTCAGGAAGATTATAACTGCAAGGATGGTGGCTCTTACATTGCTATATGTAATCCTCTTTTTAAGATTATGTAGAGATAACCTCAAATATTTTAACCCCTAATCAATGCCTTTAGTAGCCAAACTGGCCATTTATTTTGAGTAACAAGAAAAAGGGATTTAGGGCTGAGGGAAAAAAAAGTGTGTGCATGATGAAAGAAAGCAGTGAGTAGTGCCCATTAGTGGTTAGGGCTTATGTTATTTGAAATAAAACTTTTTAAAATTGTTTAAAACACCCGGCATCTTTCACTGCATCTTTGCTGTGTGTTTTTCTTTCTCATATAGGTTTTCTTGCAAATTAGAACAAGAAAGTACTGGTATTTTGCTTTTGACCTTCTACCTGGTTGTGAAAACTCAATCCTCCAAATGAGTATCATTGCTTTGCTTTGTGTAATTGCAATCCCACCCCTTACTTCCCCAAGAACAGACAACTTGTTTCGTTGAAATTTTGGCTGTGCATATAGTTTCTTCTGGCTCATTAGGACAGAAGACTGCTAGTCTTTGAAAATTCAAGTTTTTCAGTATTTGAAGAATATCTAGTTGTAGAACTTTTAAAAATCTTTCTCAGTTTATGAAAACTTTTGCCTCTAATGAGGCATGAGAGGGATGGTGTAATCCCATCCTAGTGCAAGTCTGTTAGTCTCTCTGCTGTGATGACTTTACTGTCCCTGCTTAGTTTCATACAGCTCGCTCTCTCTGTTCCAACCTTGCCCCCCAGAAACCTGAGGTTTTTGGACACATTTATGTCAACACTATTCTTTTGATTCAGTAGCCTTTATTTTTGTTTTCTACATGTTCCTGGTATATATATAGATGATGAGCAAATTTTATCTTTATTATTTTCAGACTGACCTTTCGTTGTCTTTATTCTCCCAGCAGTGCTCTTCATGTCATCTTCTTTTCTTGAATATGACAGTCAGTACTAGTACCTTACACAATGTCATTAATACTGTTTTTATCACTACAGCAAACAGTTCATGTGATAAATAGGGTTGTCATCCTGCATCCCATCCCTCCCTCCCCCCATGGCTGCATCATGGTAGTAATTTTCCTATTAAAGGCTGAGGGGCTAAGTTTTGGATTATGCTTCTCTTCTTTGATTGTGCAGCAGGATTTGTCATAGACCCAGACCAGCCTTCAGGGAGTAATAAGTGTCCAAAGCTCTAGATAAGATCCTTTATCTTGTACAATGTAACTTAGCCAACTTTTCTTCCTGAAGGCTTTGTTTACCTGGAGGAAAGACGTGTTCAACTGAGAGTGAGTGTGACCTATTGTGCATTAGGCAGTGAAGGCTATTTGTTGGATTTTTTTTTTTCAATAATAAGATAAGAGTAGCTTTTTGGATCTTGAATGAAAATTAGAAACAGCATGACGTGAACAGGCTCTCACTTCTCCCAGGAGAATCAACCTGCATCAAAGCTGATTAGACAGTAACCTGTTAACTTAATTTTAGAATGTCAGTAGCAGAGTTTGGATAGTTACTAATGAAAATAATGGATGACAGAAGCCTTAAATATTTTTTGACACATTCCTGAAAAAGAGGTTACTAGAAAAAAAACCAATTTATCATTTTTCTTCTTTTGACTCAGAGAAAATTTAATGTTTCCTTCGCCCTTAATTCCCAACCAGTTCTTAATTCCTAATCAGCTAAACAGGATGGGAGGGCTGCAGCTGTTGAATCATTGGAACATAATGAGACCAGAATCAGTCAGTTCAAGCAATTTGCTCTGTTCAGTAAAGCCCTTTTGAATATAGAATATGACATAACTCTTTCTTCATGTATTGTTGATATAAAGCGATGTTTGTTTAAAAAACTTTAAATGGTTGTTTTGCACTTCCATATATTTTAATTTGTTTTCCTAGATAGTATTTGACATACATGTTAATACAGTATTTTGTTTACAACATACTGAATATTTGGAACTGTAATCATTGCTATGTAAATGTTCATAGGTGTACCGTATTGGCAAGAGTATAAGATAGACTTCTGTTATAGAGGGGTGTTCATTTTATAGGGGCAGAAACAGAACGCTGGGGCACTGTTGATGTGGGATGCAGTCGTGTATTTACTGCAGAAACATGGAGCCCCTCAGGCAACCCCAAGCCTAACTTTGTTTCATCTCCGTCCTCTGTTGGGATCTCTCTGGCACTGTAATAACTTCTAGGCATCATGGTAATTTTTTCTTTCAAGGGGAAGTTGCAAAGCTAACTGTAGTGAATTCTCACTTCCCTGTTATCAGGAGATTGGCAAACATGTGTTTGCCAAATGCAGTTAGCAGCTTAGTAGCAAGCAGAGCCAGAAACTCAGGTTCGGGCAGGTGGCATGCCCTGCAGATAAATCAGCACCTGAAACCTGAAGTCTGAGGAGATTAAGCAATGAACTGTCTTCTTGAGGACTTTCGTTGTTTCTGTATTTATTTCAATTTGTGCGTGCTAGGAGTAGAATTTAAAAAATCACACAAAACCCACCCACCCACCCAAATAAAAACAAAAAAGCCCCAGGCATTTTAGATCTATGCATTTTAGATCTAGGCAGGTAGGACGAAAAAAACCAGTAAAAATAATTATAGTTTGTCAGTTACAAAAGTGTGCCTCAACTTATTTTTTTAGTGAATGATTAGACTAGATTGCAGATCTTAGTTTCTTGTGAAGAATTTGAGTTTGCTTCCCACAGACTTGATTTGCATGTGTTGCTCCTTTGATGTCTTCCATATCAGTGGCCTCCAAAGTGGGGTGTGCAAGACCATCCATTGAGGTGTGGGAATAAAATACTAGGATTTATATTTTATCTGAAAAAGAAGAAAGCAGTTAAACTTTATTTAATATACATTTTGCTGTTGGGACCCTCACTGGGTCTGTATGTCAGATGGTCCTGTGTCATATCTGGTTCATGAGGTATCCTGAGGGCAGATATAGTATTGCACAGTGTGGAGGGTTCACAGTAGCATCTTCACTTGTTTGTTTGCTTTCAACGTATTGTAATGTGTGCAGATTACGTGTGCCTGGTTAGGTGGATTTATGCATTATATTATCTAGTTTTAACTCAACTAACCCTCACAAAATGAGTAGGTGGCTTAAAAAAATTCCTGCAAAGAGACCACAGATTGAAGATAATGCTAATAATGTGAGCGTAAGTGAACAGTAAGAACATGGCAGAGCTGATGCTTCTTCTATTCCTAGTATGAACACTTGGTCAGCCACATTATGAGGTAAAAACAATGGTAATTAGATCTGAGAAGGTGTTGGCCAAAAAAATTAAGTTTATCAAGAAACTTGATATTTATTCAACTTCATATTGAAGTATGGTTGTACATCCACAATTGTATGATACACCTCACCCTAAGAGAATATTGTGCCTTGAGATATCAGCTAATGATAGTATGAAGCTATCACAATTAGCAAGGCATTTAAAAACTAAGCATCCAGAGCAGGAAGACAAACCTTTACGATTTTTTTCAGCAATGTTTAAAGTAATGCAATATTCTATCCAGTACTTCATAAGATTTTTGCTAAACTTCAGTTCAAAAGACACGGAAGCTACATACTGTTGGGGAAACACTTGATCTTCCTGCTGCAGTAAAAATGTCTGAAATAATACATTGAAAACAATATGGTGATGAACTAAAATGCATTCTTTGTCAAAAGATACTGTTAGAAGGTGTCTGGACAACATTGCCAAAGATTTGAAGAAGCAAATATTAGAAAATATTACATAGTGTGGGAGGTTGCTGTACTTGGAGGAAAGTACAGATGTGTGTAATGTGGCTCAGTTTATGGTAGTTGCTGGATTCTGTGTCGTTAATGAAATACACAAAGAACTAAGTCATTAAGGAAAGATGCACCAGAGAAGATGCATTCTTAACAGTAAATAAGTTCTTTAATAACAAGATTATTTTTAATGGAAAAACTGCATGGGGTGGCTGCTTTGAAGTAAAGAGAGTTCTGGGGTGAGGTTACAAGGGGAGCACCACATGTGGAATTTGCTCACTGCATCATACGTAGGCAAGCAGCAAGGAAGTTGGAGCCAGAAGTGCACAAAGTGCTGCAGGATGTCATCAATGTGGTTAACTGTATGAAAACAAGACCTTTAAACAGTAGAATCTTTATAATAGCAGTCTGCAGCTTCCTCACAAGGGGAGGAGGAGGGACAGGCGCTGATCTCGTCTCTCTGGTGACCAATGAATGACAGGACCTGAGGGAATGGCAGGAAGATGTGCCAGGGGAGTTTAGGTTGGATATTAGGAAAAGGTTCTTCACCCAGAGGGTGGTGGAGCACTGGAACAGGCTCCCCAGGGAGGCAGTCACAGCACCAAGCCTGATTGTATTCAAGACCACTTGGACAAAGCCCTCAGATACATGGTGTGAATTTTGGGGTTGTCCTGTGCAGGGACAGGAGTTGGTCTTGATGATCCTTGTGGGTCCATTACAGCTCAGGACATTGTATGGTTCTATGATTATAATAATTTGTAATGATAGGGGGTGTGACCAGGAAATATTTTGTACCATGCAGAGATCTGCTGCTTGTCATGGCAGTGTGCTTAGAAGAGTTGTAAAACTTAAAGATTGATTACGAATTTTTCCTTTACAAAAGGATGAGTGTTCTGAATTTCCTGACCTGTTCTCTGATGACAAGTGTACGTCAGCGGTATGCTGGCTAACAGATATTGTCAAAAAAATAAAGGCACTCAACGTGTCCCTTCAAGGTGAAGGTGAAGGTGAAGTTTTAACAATGAGCAAGAAGGTGACTGCTTTTTGAAGGATACTTGTGCTATAGAGAGCATTTTGAAAACCAATGTTTGGAATTGTTTCCGTCATTGTGTGATTTTTGTTGCCAGAAAAGATGTATGTCATCTATAAAAACTTTCATATCTATAAGACCTCCAGAAAACCTCATAGCTGTGCACAAATGAAGAGTGTTAGAGGATTTTGAACCCATTTGGTTAAAAACATAAAACTGCAACATCTTCCATTACTTTGCAATGACAACTGATTTGATATTGGGGAAGACAGAAATTTACTGGCCAAATTTGAAGAAAAACCTTTGTATAACTAGCGGATAGGAGTGAAAAATTAGTATCGTGATTTAGTAAATACAGCCAGTGATGCACTTTCATTTGGATGTACATGTCTTTTAGAACCAGACCTTCAAATCACTATTACAAAGTGTTAAGCCAACATTTTAAAAAATGATGAAGCATATTCAATCACATGGCTCTTACAAAAAAACTATTACTTTTTTTAGTGCAAGCAAAAAAGTTCTTTGTACCATTACTAATAAAAATTATATAAAAATACTGTATTTAATCTTTTTCTCATCCTTTTTAATTTCTATTTTTATGTTTTATAACAGAATATATAGTACAGTAGTACCTATATATAATTTATAAATGAATATACACATACTGGGCGGGCATGCTTAAAAACTTTTTACTGATAGAGGTGCATGATCAAAAAGGTTTGGTGACAACTGTTCTCATATTATTATTGACTCCCATATATTTATTACTGTGAATATTAATTGAAGTTCATCCAGATCATGGAAGGAGTATTTTAAATGTACGTATTCTTTTCTCATGAAAACTAGTTGCCTGATAGAAACAGAGAATATTTTACTTCTAGCTTTGTTTCAGGAGGACAGGAGTGATGTCTGCATGTGCTCATCTATTTAACTCTGAAATCAGACCATAAGCATACCTTCTGGAGAAGGAATATTGATATATCACAGCTGAATTTTTTTTCTTACCTTACATAGTTGTTCTAAACCATGTAAATGTATGCGTTAGTGAATTGACTTGGCATCCTCAAAGGTAACGTGGGACAAATTTCCAAAGTAATTGTTATTTTTAACTGGTGTTAAGAAATAATGCATTCTGCCATACCTAAGTAACATTTGGTAACATGCTGATTAGTTGAGCATTTTATTTAATAGTTATAACTAACATGCAGAGATGAGTACTTTTTAATAAGCTACCTGTGTGCCTTTTTTGTTTTTTGAAGGCTAAAGCCTAAACCTCTGACATGGCCACAGCCTCACCAAGATCTGATACAAGTAGCAACCACAATGGAAGATTACAGATGCAAGTAACAGGCAAGTAGTAATTTGTATCATGGTGATATTTACAGCAAAACATATGTATTCCAAAAAAGCAATCTCTGAAATGAGTGTAAAAATGGATCAGTATAGTTAATATTTTAATTAATAACTTGAATGTTGCAGTTAAGAATATGCCCTTAATATCTGTAGATGAATTGAAGCTAGGTAGAGGTTATCAGTGAGTTGGGTGACAGGGTTTAATGATTTCGTATTAGAAAAAAATTAGGTTCAGTACAACAGTAGGGACAAATGTAAGGAATTTTGCTTGAGAACAAGTAATTAATGGCACAGATTCTATATAGGGAACACATATTATTGAAATTATACAAAGAAGATGGGCGGTTGTAGTGAACCCAAAGCTGAAAATGGGTGCAATGTTATAGTGAAGCTGGAGAAGAACTTGAGGAGATCACAAAATCTGCTAGCCCTCCAGAAGTTTAAGGTCCTTGATTACATATGGGGTAAACATCTGTTGAGATGTTGTAGGTATCCTGCATTATCCTTAGGGCAGCAGGTTGGATTACACAGCCATATTGGAATAATTTAGGTTGGAAGGGACCTTTGAGGATTTCCTAGTTTGCTCTTCTGCTGAAGATAGGGCTACCTTTGAGGCTCGGTCAGGTTGCTCAGGGTATTGTCCAACTGAATTTTCAGTATCTCAAAGGCTGTAGATTACCAGCTTTCCTGGGCAGCTTGTTCTGGTGGTAAACCACATCACTCTGAAAATGTTTTTCCTTCTATCCAGTTGGACTTTACTGTGTTGTCTTGTGACTGTTCACTTTTTTTGTTTTTCTGTGCTGGTTCTCATAGTTCAGGGCAGAATATAGCCATCCCAGTACCTGCTGGAAGGGAAACACAGCGGGCTACAAGCAATTCTGGAAATTTCTGACTGTGTTGGGGACACTTTTTTCAACAGATGATGAACAGACCAAGTAGGAAATGCATTTTGCTACTCATGGATAAGAGCCAGTTAGGGATGTGACAATTGGTATCAGTCTTAGCTGCTCTTTCTATGGGATGGCAGAGCAGAACAAAGACGACTTGTAGTCCGAAGATAAGCAAAATGCCTTTAGGTAAACAAGTTTGATAGCTAATTGTGATGGTATTACAATAGTTAAAGGTGAAAAAGTTACCATCAAGTAGTTAGATATTCTGCATAAATATTTATACACATAAATGTATGTGTATATACGTATGTATATAAGCACTGTTTTACCACTGATAAATAACTTGAATGTTCCATGGATCCTGAGAAATCTGGAAACCCTGAAGTAAGAATGAATGCATGACCAAGAACGTATTAAGGCTATCTTGAACAAAATTTAGAAAAAACATGAGTAAGATACCATGTCTTTAAAAAAAGCTGCATCTCAGGAAAGATACATCATGCTGGATTGTCCAAAGATGGCTAGGATATCTGAGAAAAAATACATTGTTGGGAAGTCCCCAAAATGGATATTTTATCGAATTAGATAAGAGGAGCCTTAAAACTGATTAACCTTGTGTAAGGATCACATAACTTGACAACTTGATGAATCATCAAAACTGGCATAGATGGAGCCACCTGCAGATTCAATATATATAACTGTAACAGACAGAGTTACGCAAATGACCCATCATTTCAGACCTGTGTATGCACAAATTATCATTTTGATATCTTGTACTGGACTGCTCCTTCTGTAAGTAGTCTTGTATTTTTATGGCACTGGAGGTTCCCTTGACTTCAAGAGATCTGGTTCAAGGATTGAAGTGGGAAGAAATTGGTACAATTTTTAGGATTAGTTTTCTGAAGGTTTAGTTCTCCAACCAGTGTTTATTGCACGATCAGAGGAATGTGCAAAGGGAACATGCAGGGAAAGAAGTGGAAGACAGAGGAGTGTGGATCTGTAATATTGCTGACTGGTTTATGCCTGGATTAGTTTACGCTGTTGTAGAATCTAGACTTAGATTTCAAAAACTATACTTAAAAAGCACTTTTATAAATGTAGCAAGTAGCATATGCTCCTTTTGTAGACAAGGAAATTCATATGGAATGGTGACTTGTTTGAGTTTGGACAGTTACAGCATGTTGCCGGCAAGTTTTGCCATCAGTATTTTTTTCGAGTATACTTGGCGAGATACCGTGTCTTGTTAGTTCTTCTTGAAGTCTTGCTAGTATTTGTTAGTTATTCCTAATTTTTTAAAAAAGTTCTAACCAAAAAATTATAATGTTCTCCTTTCATGTTTGAGGACTCAAAACTTAATGACTTAAAACATAATCAGATGAAGGTGGGGAAACTAAAAGGAAGCTTGAATGTTATCACTAAATATGTACATTTTAACAAATGTTGCAGTTGCTTTTAGAAAGTAAAATATGGAGGAAAAAATGTGGAAGAAGTAGAGGGTGTTAAAGCTGAAAAATATGCCATGATTTCACATGAAAAAATATGACCCATGTCTGGAATTATGTTTTCAGTCTTCTACATTTAATTTTTCATTATTATCAAGGCTGCCGTTCCCTTTTATGACACATGATGCATGACTTAGACTGGACTTCTCAAATGTGAGGGCATTAAGTGTGCACCTTTTAACTGAAATTAAGTAAAAGTCCATTCTAAGTAAGTAATGTATATGTCTTAGAATACTGTAATCTAGAAATACATGACAGACCTTTTTTGTCTCCCTTTCAGACAGTTTAGTTAACTTCCACTTATTTTTGAATTGGCAAGTACCATACAGAAAAGTAACAGGGAAAGGTTATTTCCAAGTGGCTGAAAATACTCAGCTTTGCTTTACTTTGAAAGTGAAGGGAAAGAGAATCCCACTGAAGTATGGGAAGAATGAGAGAGAAGGTACAGCCAGCAGGTAGGTACAGCTGTGAGTCCATTGATGTGGTCTTCTGAAGGCAACATCTACCTAAAATAGAATTTAAAATGCTGGCAGTTAGGCTGCTGTTGGTTTTTATAGTGACTTCCTCAGCTGAGTGAGGAAGTAGGAGAACAGATTTGTGTTCAGGAGCGCTGAGGACCTCACCAGCGATTCAAAGGTAAAAAATAGCTTTATTTCTTAATTGTTGAACATATAGCTGAAACTATATGGAAAGCTCTTTAAATAGGGGAAATTTGAGAGTTGATTTCTTACTTTGTTAACAAACTGATGTGTTAAACCACAGGTTAACCACATAGTTAATATAAGCAAGGAAATGAAACTCTGTATACAGGCTTTGCTATACAGGGACATTTTGAAATAGGCCTGAACTGTATATGCTTTCGTTACTATATATAATTTAAAAAAATAAATCTTCCTGATAATCTCTCAGATGTATCATGTTCAGATATTTTTCAGTTAAGGGAAGAGTAGGAAGAACAATGAGAAAACAAGCAAAAGAACCCGTGTGATTTTCAGTGTTTATCCCTAAAATAA
This sequence comes from Phalacrocorax aristotelis, assembly GCF_949628215.1. Classification (NCBI taxonomy): domain Eukaryota; kingdom Metazoa; phylum Chordata; class Aves; order Suliformes; family Phalacrocoracidae; genus Phalacrocorax; species Phalacrocorax aristotelis. The sequence continues at coordinate 138,657,420 of NC_134277.1, forward strand.
TTGATGTGCTGTCTCTCCAACACATCCTGGTAGTACATGGAGAAAAGAATATGTCACACTTGGTTTCAACTATTTGACAAAGTAGCTTTTGAAAACAAAAGCTACCATTTTAGCATTGACCTCTTTATATTCAGCAGAAGTAGAAAAGGTGCATTTCCTGTTTTTCAGCAACAGTATGCTGTTATAGATAATGTATTTTATTAGTTTCTAGTGCCAAACTGAAACGGAAAAAGAATTGGTTTGGAACAACTTTCTACACAGAATTAACTGCAGATGGAGAAATTAAGAAAACAGCAAAATCAAGTAGTTCTTCGAATCCAAAATGGGATGAGCAGCTGACAGTGTAAGTAGATATTTTGGTTGTTTAATACTATTTATTAGGCAGACATTGCAGGCAAATATTTACTAAGCTTGGCTGCCTACACAGTTTTCCCTGGCTGTTGATGACCAAATGCAGACATAAATTCATTCTGAGTAAATGTAATCTTTTTTTCTCAATTCTTACAATGTTTCGAGGATTTTTTTTGTACAGTGTTCCTTGCATACAGTTGCTGTACATGGTACACTCTTGATGGTTGGTAGCACTGTGGTCCATTCAAGTCTAAGATTCTTCTCTAGAAGATGTTACTAATTGTAACTATGTGATTCTCAACTCTAAAAGGAAAAAATCTCAGCTGGATAAGTAGTAGTTATGAGGAGGTCACTTTTTCCTTTAAATTTCCTAATGAAGGAATGCACATATAAAAAGAGTTTACTGCAAAGTGACCTTGCAACTTATGCTAATATTTTACGTTCTTAATCTTCTTGTGGTTTAGTTTGGTTTAACTGTGCTACAGGTGTAGCTATACCTGAACGTGACTCTGAAGAACTGGCAATCTTGCACTGTGCAGTTAGCTAGAATGCATTATTATACAAGCAAGACTGTACTGCTTCAGATCTGGGTCTGGAAACAGCATAGCTACTATCAAGTGGCGTTGAGCATGGGCCAGTACATTTTACCGTGTCTGACCTGTCGTTGTGCAGTAGCCAGCTTTGTTAGTAGTAGGAACGACGCCAGGTTCTTATAACTAACAGTGCTGGAGAGCAGAGGGTGTGGTACAACATGCCAAGCTTTGGGGAATGGCTTGCTTGGGAACACTTAGTTATTAACTACAGACCTGAGCTGAAGCAAGTAGGGTATTCTTGCACCACATTTCTCAGTGTTTCAGGTTTAGTAGAGCTTATTAGCCTTTTGCAGTATTGTAAAAGGGAATAATATATGGCCTTGGACCTGATGATCATTTCCAGGAGTTATTACTAGCACAAGTACAGAGCAGTCAGTATATTCACAGAGACCAGAGTTTCTGTTGAGGAGGCAGGTTTGATTTGGCAGGATTTGGTGAGCTGATAGAAATGAAGTAATTTGGCACGTGCAGTAGAGCCAAACAGACTCATTCCATCATCAGTATTACTTATTATAGCATCTTACCCTTATATATATATGTAAGGTACTCTGGTCCCCTCTTCCTCTGTCAGAATGGTATTGTTGCTCCAGTTGCCCAGTCTATTTTAGGATAAGTGAGCTCTCTGGCTTACTAAATTCCCCTCACTTTTATCGGTCTGCACAAGCACCAGCAATATATTGTCTGTGTGTAGGAGGCTTTGGTTTTGGTGGTGGTTTTTTTTTTTTTTTTTTTCATTGTTGAGCTGTTCTTTTAGCATAACTTCCATTAGAAGGCAGCCTATTCAAAATGCAAAAATATATTTGCTCATGGGTTTCAGCAAAAATGATCCATGTTGTCCAACATGTTTAAGTGACTCCAAAGCTAGCCCTGTTGTTGGGAGGGTGGGGGGTTATTTTTACTAGTGTTCTCATCAATGCTGATATAACTTTCTGTATCCAATACTGATGGATATGTGGCCTTTGACTTTTTTCAGTACAGTGATTCTACTTCACTTTTCACAGCCAGGAACACCCTTGCAGTACTAGACCGTGTACTACAAAACTTACTCTCCCGGAGCTAGCATAGCTTCCCATTTTCCTTCTTGAGCAGGGGAGAGATCACTGCCAAAGGCTATAATAATATTACTGTAATTAGGTCCTTTACCTTTCTGCTTCCCTCCAAGTTTTACTTTAGCTTCATCATTTGATTTTTCCTCTCTGATTTCTGTGAGTATGCATTATGTTTTTATATATATTTGTGGATTCACAAATAATGTTCTATCAACACTTTCATGGCAAACTGACACCTATTAAGTGGGGTTTTCCTGCTTGCAAGTAACTGATTGATTGTGTTTTCCTTCTTTTTAAATACTTCAGTATTTTTCTTTCTTGTGTCAGACAAATATACTTATCACCTTTTTTCACATTTCATAATGTGAGTTTTTAGTTAGAATTCTGGAGTAGTGAGGAGTAAGGAAAAGATGTCCTTGATAGTAAATTAAGATATGTTTTATATAACTGAGATTAGCTTAGTGTAGGTTATTCTGACACTCCTCAAATTTCTTACGCTATCGTAGTAATGCACTTTAAGTCTGATCTTAAGTATAAATATCATAGTGTTTGCAGTTCATAGTTAAAAATTTCCCCTTGCAATACAAAAACTTCTTTCAGTTAATTAGTATCAAGAAATACAATAAATATGAGAAAGTGAATTAAATTCAAATATTCCTAATAACAAGAACGAATACTTTAAAATCTGTATATATTTTTTTTAAAAAATGTATTTTATATGCAGGCATGTGACTCCACAGACTACGCTGGAATTTAGAGTGTGGAGCCATCACACTTTAAAAGCAGATGCTTTATTAGGAAGAGCCACTGTAGACTTGAGACAAGCTTTGGAAATACACAATAGAAAATGTAAGTTACCATGAAGGATATTTTGAGTAAAGTAGAATTATTATTACTAATCTATATATCAAACTGGCAACCAGACTACTAACTACACATGTAATTGCAACTGACTTTCAGTTGATGTCTGTACTTGTCTCTTCTAGAGATGTCTGTGCTATTGAGAGCAATTTAAATGCAACAATGGGATATAACAATTTTGAAACAAACATTAGAGTATGAGTTACTACAAATTAAGTAAAAGTGGAAGTGATTAAATACAATGTTTTGTGGCAAACTAATAACTAATTTGCTAGAAGATCTGTTTTAGACTTGGTTAAAAAAAAAAGTCTAAACTTTCAGAAAAGCCGTCTATGTAATTTTTCATATTTTCCTTCTTTTGAATGACTAATAGAAAGGCTGGATATTTTCCCTCATAATTTAGCTTCCCAGAGAGCAGTAGGAACAACTCATTAATGAAACAGTTGAGAACTTCCTTTTAGGACATTAGAGGTTGTTGTGTTCTATGTAACTTCTAATTTTAATTGTCTTTAATAGAACTAAAACAGGTCATCTTTACCTAATTTCTTTTGAAATTTTTTTTTCATTAGTACAAGAAGATGGTGAATCCACACTTTAAATTCCACTCCAGAGTGGCAGTAGAATTCCAGCTAAACCAATCCCTAACCTTTCGCACAAGTTAGGTGTACAAACTTAAGAGCTCTGTTTAGTGAGGTGGGGGGGAAGGAGAGCCCCCCAAAAAGATTAATTTTTCTTATTCTTACAGAAAATTGAAACAGAATCCAAAATTAAGTGGGATTTCTTCAGCAATATTAAACAGATTCTGCCAAAGATTCCATAGTTTAGCAGAAAAATTGCTTCTTTTTTAAATTAAAAAAAAAGAAGCAACAGAAGAAACTGGGTTGTAATAATGATAGCAAAAAAATAGTTAATATCTTACTACTGTAGATCCAGGGGATGTAGGATCTAACAATTTGGCAAATTCTTTTAGGGAACGGTTGGCTGAGTTAGCTGTACATTGTACCAAAAGTAATTTGTGTGTAGTGTTTCTGATTTGGGCAAGTCAGCTGTTTGACACGTACCGGGTTATCTAATAATTCAGTGGTAGAATAATCTGATCGGTATTCTTCAGTTGTTCAATTATTGATACCTAATCTAAACTGCAGCACTTGAAAGGCTCTTTACTGAAGAAAAGTCCTCTAAATGCACAAACTTTAGAATTAAAGCTGTTACTTTCACCTGCTAAACACCACCAGTATTGAATTGCTGCCACACCCCTCTCAGCTTTCTTGCCAGCTCAGTTGGACTACAGCCAACTGTTGATCTGGTTTGGGGAGGTTACCTGTTAAAATAGCAGAAGCTAAACCAGTCACTGTTTGTGGAAATAATGATCTAGAAATATGTTAATTTAGCAACTCAGTGGAAGGCGACTTCTTTCTTTTCTTTCAGGTGGTACTGTTTTCCAAAATGTAGATTGCAAAATCATTAATTCTGTAGATTTGGGAGCTTTGTGCTTGCTCCAGTGATGTAAAGTACTTTGAGATCCACTGTAATACAGCAGTGGGTGTCTGCTAGTAACTGCTGCCCAACTACACTGCTGCCCAACTACACTGCTGAACCTGCTCTTTGAAGTAACACCTGGGGGTATCTGGCAATAGCATATGGTAGCCTTCCCTGCTTTCATGTTTATTGTTCATTTATGGTACATGTTAAGAATGAAAAGATAAGGAAATGCTACTTTAATGAATAGAAGTGCACAGTGAACTTTAACTAGCTTGGAATGCTGTCATATGGAGGGAAATATGTTGGTGTATCTTGAAAAATTAATCTTTTAATCTGAGACTGCAAATACTAAAAGGCCTTCATTTTAACCTGATTAATGTGAGCTCATAGCTGACACTGTTTGGATTTATGAAATGTAGCTTTAACTGCTGTACTAGTCATAGTTGATTCATAGAGAATTACACAGCATCCACAGCGTTTATACAGCATCCACGGTGTGTTTTACCTCTGGATTATGTATGTCTCTCTACAAATGTGTACCTTGCTTATCAGTCATACTGAGTTCTTTTACTGCACCGTGTACACGTATTTTGTATATATCAAATATATCAAAGTTTCTTTTGGAAAAAGTAGTTTGATTTAATTTTTGGTTACTTGAGGTATCCTCTTTGTTACTGTTTAATCCTTGGAGTTGGGATCTATGAAAATACTAGTAAGGATTTACTAAAAATAATTTTAAAAAATGAGGAAGGACTCTGTGCTGTCTTTGCATTTACTTGTTCCTCAAAGTGGTGTTCTTTTCAGTGGTCTCTTAAAACTAGTTTTGGAAGGTGATATGAGAAATGAACATAAGCTCTGGTTGTAGAGTGAAAGTCCCTGTGACTTGTAATATTTGGACCTGTTGTTCAGAAGTTTTTTGACTTTAAGCCTTCCCATGTTATGTAAGTAGTGCATCATTTCAAAAGGGCTTAGTGGAAACAGCAAACCTGGGAGATCATTAACAACAAAGTACTGAAACCATGTGGATCCTATAGCATATGTATAGAATGTACTATGTAAACGGCCAGTTTATTTTTACAATGAACTCTGCTTTTACCCACAGCAGATGTAAATTTACCCAGCTCCTTAGTGACGTCTGTGTTGATTTGAATCATCTGAATATATCTCATATTCAGTTTGTACAAATAAATAAGTGTATCACATTTTTGTGTTGAAAGTCTCTCTTAATGTTGTTTCGAATTTAATCTTTCCTTTATCACTTCTCTCCCCCCACCCACCCCAACTCCATTTTTAGTGGAGAAGGTGAAAGAACAGTTGAAACTGTCTTTGGAAAACAAGAGTGGCATGGTGCAAACAGGTGAACTGACAGTTGTGCTAGATGGTTTGGTTGTTGAACAAGAATCTCTTACAGATCTCAGTTCATCAGCAACCAGTAAGTTAAAATAATTAAATCAGATAGTGATATTTTGATTAAGATTTCAAACAGATATCATAGAATATTTCTCTTGAATTTTTTTCTTACTGTTCAGTAGAAGTTCAGCAAAATGGCGAGGCTGTGCATGAAAGCAGAGATGCTTCAGCAAGAAGTATATCCAGGTTGGAATTTATTTTTGTGTTTTACACTATATGAAGTATATCAGCAAATTTATCAGTTGAAATGTTTGGGTTGTTTGTTTTTTTGTGTTCTGGTTTTTTTTTTTTGTTTTTGTTTTTGTTTTTTTTTTTTTAAATTGTTTGAAGGGGCTAGACTTTAACTGTCAAGCCCTAAATTATGTTACCACAGGTTTTAGAAACATTACTTTCAAGCTAAATTTTGTAACTACCATAAGAAGAATTAAATTTACAGCCCTGTTCTTCCTCTGCTGGTAGAGTCTGCTCTCCACTACTTTATCATTGCCTCTTGGATATGTAGCCATATTGAACATGAAAATTCAACTGATTGGAAGTAAATTAAACGCTGCAGCATAGATTAGGGGGAACAGTGTTTCAGTGTGGTTTTGTGCACTTACTCAATCCGTTTTCTTCTGCTGTTTAAGAACCAGTTCTATTCATGTTTACCAACTTGTTGCAATGCACCAACTGAACGGAAGGAAGAAGACAAAAAAGCCTAAATTACTTCCCCCTCACCCGGTTCCTGTTTAAGGTGGTGATCAGGAATTTGTGTAAGAGACTTGTATGGAGTTTAGGAAGGAGTATTCAGAACACTGAGGCAAAGGTTTTGCCTGCTTCAACCTGAAGTGGCAAGAAAAAGGCTTTGGGATCAATTTAGAGCTTCATTCTTGGTTTCTGTATCTTTATACTAGCTCAAGGACTACCTGGAGAGAAGTAGGAGTAGATTGTTCACCCCCCTCATCACTAGCAAGTCAAATAGGTCAACATTCAGATCAATTTAATGTTACTGGCCTTCTCCGTTACCTTGCAGTGAATTCCTTTCTGTTTAAATTCTTGACACAGGATGGAGTGAAAAAGCATACAGTTGCTATGCATTTGAGTGACAGGGCCACATTTGTCCTTGTATGCTCGGCTTGATTCTTCTTTTGAATATGTGGAGGTTTGTCTCTGTTCCCCCATGGGTGCCCAATATGAGGGAGTGAGGATAAAAAGTTGCTTCTCCTTAATTCTCATTAGAAAGGTTTAGGGCTGTTAAAAAAGATTGGAAACACATCTGCATACCATTTTGAAACAGTAGTAACAATAATTTGTTTTCATTCAGCTATTGTTGCTGGAGGTGTGGCTTTTACTGGGACCCTGCTCTTGATGTTGATATCTTGATTACAGCACTTTTCCATGCAACTCTCCAGCAGTTTTGATTTACAGTTTTACAATTAAGAGATGAAGAGTGGCTTCTGTACATGTCTTTAGGAAGCAAATTGGGTTTGTAGTCTAGACTTGAAAAAGGATAACGCTTTAATTATCTGTCTATAATACTTCTTTGGAATTGGGTACAGTAGCATGGAAATGCTGCTTCTTCCTCCTTTACGCTGCAAAGTGGGATTTCTACCAATTCTCACACTCTTCTTGTCACCTGTTTAATTTATCTTTAATTTTTAGCCTGTACTCCTTGAGAAGATGGGGAGGTGGCATTGAATGTAATTTTCACAATATGCGTCTCTGGTGGGTGGCTTTAAGCATTTTGGGGTAGATTTAAGTAAAAACAGTGTAATTGAACAAGACTTTCCATTCACAAGCCCTTACACTACATTTATTTCCATGTGACCTATTAAAGCTGGAGCTGTCTCTGTGTATCTGTACTTACAGTGTCCCATCCTGCCTATGTGTAGAGAAGCTCATCTTACTTTCCTTTTACTGAAGGAGAGTTTTGTTACATTTTTATGTTATGACTAGAGTAATTTTTGGAGATAGAACAAACAAAACCAATTGTTCCACTTGCTTAATGAAAGAAAGTTTTCCTGCCCATAGCTGTGCTTTGGAAGGGTCCCTAAGGCAGTTTTGAAGATGTGGCAGGCGCATCAGTCTGCCCAACTCAATTGTAATATGTCATTGCAAGTAAAGATGAAGTGGAAATCTGAAATACTCAAAACCAAAATTTGCCTTTTGTTCCTTAATTGTTTTGGTCTCGCACTTGACTGTTATCTAGGCTGCAAATGCTGTGTTATAAACTTTTGTGAATTTACTGTCATTTCTTTACTTGTTTATTTAGTGTGATTTAGTGTAGGATTTGGTTTAGTTGCATAACTGTTTAACATGTTGTTTGTAGTAACCTAAAATGGTCTTTTATTTTTACCAAGATCTGCTTGTGACATTTCTAATGGGATAGACAATCAAGTACCTTCCGACTCTGTAGTACAGAATACATTCTGTATAGAAGCTGTTAATGGAGACAGCACACCATCTCCTACTCACGTTGCAGCCAGACCCAAAAATACACCAGTACCAAAACCACTTGCAGCTCAGCCTGTCAACAGCACTGGTAAGAATGGGAAAGTTATGAGAACATGTTCCATAAGGCTTTTTATCTAGTTGAAATGTATCTGAAGTTGAGCCACTTTTTCCATACATTTTTTTATTAGATTTCGAGAATACTGAAAAGATGTTTCTGGGCTTGAATTTATTATCTTGTGTGTCCACTTCTGTGAATTTTTCTGGAGCAGGTCCATTCTTAAATGTACAAACTTTCATACATACCCATCAGTTCTCTTTTCTGATGAAAAAAAGATACAAAGCATCGAAAACTTCCATTTCTCTGTCCTGGATGACTCAACCATATTACTGATTGTCTGGAGGAAAAAATCGGGTTTCTTTCACAATTGATTTGAGTAACTGTAGTTAAGTTTCTTTTGCCATTAGATAACCATAATTTTTAGTGCTGTCAGGGAACTGCTGTGCTTTGAGTTGAGATGTGTTGCAGACTCTCTTTGCCTTCCATTTTTTTCAAAAGGTATGCTGTCTCAAAAACAAGGTGTTAGCAAATACTAAATTAAATTTTCCTCTTAAACACAAAAGCTTTGATTATGACTACAAGTAATGTTCAGTACAGTAATTCAAGTGAAAAGAAAGTATTTTTAAATTTGTATTCCTCTGGAAAAACTTTGCATCTAATAATGACTGCTTTCTAAGCATTTTCTGCCTTTTCTCAGCTGTTTGAGAGAAATTACAGTGATAGCAGAGGAAAAAGATAATCTTAAATAGACATAGGCAAGCTGTTAATAAAAAGTAGAATGCAGACTGTCAAACTTTCTGTAATAGAGTGGGTATGGTGGGAAGATAGCAGACACAATTATGAACTTTAAAAGGTAATAATTAAATTAGGCCTTCTCGGAAGCTTTTCTCTATTTGAAGAATTTGAATTTGATTCCCCTCTCTTTTCAGTAGAAGGCCAGAGGGCATGTGTGTTATTCAGGCATAGCTCCCTTTTTCTTCAATAGCGGTGAGATCTGTTTGAAATCTCTATTAGGATAAGGTAACTGCAAAAATAATTGATTTGTTCAAATAGTAATATTGATGAAGTCATCGCTGAGCTGGCACTGCACTCAGGCACTGATATAACAGTTTTCAACTACTCTACTAGTTGGTGGAGACTTTTTTTAAGGCAAGTCATAAAACAGGTCTCCAGCATTTGTTGATGACAGACTTCTCCCCGTGCCCCCCGTTGTGCTTAGCAGGATTGTAATTTCATGTCATGTTGTCAGAACTGCTGTTTTAGATCTAATTGGTGAGGTAATCAGCTGATGTAATGTCTTATAGATCTGTTTTAGAGATCAGCTTACTAAAAGAGCTGATGATTTGTCAATTATTTTGCTTCTGACTTTGTTATGTAATCCCATTCACTCTTTCATGTGGGTGAATTGAATGGCTTTATTTCTAATGAAAGCTGAAATTTCAGTTGGCTTTTTTCCTATTTAAGAAAAATTGCTGCTAGTTAAAGCAGAAGTTTGAAGAAACTTGATCAGATCATCTTTAGTTATGTTTTTTTTTTTTTTTTAATGCCATACTTAACATTTGCTTGAAATAATGCAAAGTCTTGACATGTCTTAATGTAGTTAACCTGTTCTGTGTGAGGTGGAAGTAGTGATGTATTACCCTGGAACAGCTGTGTTCGAAAAGCAGTGCCTATACAGATCTTACAGATCTGCTGCTGCCTGTAAAATCATGCTTATCATTGTGCCTATCAAGAAAATATTTATGGCCCAGTGATAATTCCTTAAAGAAACTGACTCACTAATTTAAAGACATTGCTGATGACAGTTTATTTGTTCATAATTCTTTGACCTGTTTTTCTCACCATCTGGGAAAGCAAGAAATTCCTGACACTATATATATATATCAAGTAATAAATAGAATCTAGCTGGTTTTTTTATTTGTAAGACTGTTATACAGAATTAAAGTAAATGAACTTTAAATGATTGAACAGCATTTTATAGGCACTAGCCTAGGGTTAAATTTCGCAAATCTGTATCAATAAGGTTATGAGTATAGAGCAACTGTATTGGCCTCAGTCCTTAAACTTGTCAGCTGATAGTATGGTATTAGAAAATTACTTGAAGTCTCTATGATGCAAATTATATTTAGTCTCGTAGAAAAACAGTTCCAACACTAGAAGAGGTACAAACTGGTGGGTTTAAATAGAATTGTTACTGTCTGGTGTTGATAAGTGGTGCAGAAAATGAAATCTTTGAATGATGTTGCACTGCTGTTAATATGGCCTTGACTTTTATTGGGGTCCTACTGAGTGCCGTACCTGAATTCACTTGTCTAAGACAAGATATTGTTGTGCTGAGTTACTGTTCTGTTAAGCTCTGCAGATGAATGGTATTGAGGTATTGTCGGCCAAGTTGGGCTAAGAAGGCTTTATTACTCCCCCTTTCCTCCTAAATCCATGCCTGCTTTAAACCTTTTATGAGATTATGCTTGCTGGAGTTGGATGACATTTGTATTGTTCTTTAAAAGACACAAGTTGATTTACATTGCGATTCTAAAATAACTTTTTGCAGTCATTGAACTACGTAAATTACATTAGCCACACACTAATTTTTATATTTAATCCCACTTTTGGAGGAGGACTTTTTTTTTTTCCAAGTCACACAGGTGTGTTTTTGCTTAATTGTAGGGTTCTGTACCTCAGTGCTGAAAAGGGGAAAAAAATAATGTGTAAGAGCTGTCTCTTATTTTCCCAAATTTCAGAGTTATTTATCGCTCAGTATTTTTCTTTCACGTCATACTAATTCTTTTTTGAAGTTGATATAAGTTCAGTGTTTGAAAACACAAAGTACTGCTTCCTGGGAAGCAGATGGGTACTTTTTTCTAATCTAAAGAGTAAGGTGTAACATTGAGTTGAGGTGCCGAAACTAAGAAATTGCCTTAGCAGGGAAGTATAGAGAATGGCTTGCAGACTGTAAGTTTTAATTACAGCTTTAACTGAGGCAGGTACACTGTGACTTTTTGTCATCTTAGACAAAAATGCTGATTATGGCATATAGGTGCGACTTAAACGCAGTACTTAGTGTCATTTCCTCCAAAAGCTGGTCATTTGAAAAATAAATCTCATCAGATTCTGATACACAAATGTTCTTATTTCCCGTTTCTCAGTTAATGGTGAGTTGTCCTCCTCTGCACCAGAAGCTGGTAATTCTTCTGTCACAGAGGCTCCGATAGGTTCAGTCGAAGCTCCCATGTCTTCAGATTGCACTGACACTACAGCGGAACCTCAGTCAACAACAGAAGCAGCTAGTTGTTCTGAAAGCCACACTTCTGCATTACCTGTTGTGTCTGCTGGACTAGAACCTACAGCTGCAACAGACTGTGCTCAACCTAATGCTAGAAACAGTGTAGCAGCAGATGCAGCAAAACCAAGGGAATCCTCTTCCACCTCAAGTGCATCTGCAGAACCTGTAAGACAGCAGCCTGGTAACGCCAGTACAGAACCTTTGCCACCAGGGTATGTGGGCTTGATTTTAACGCTCTAATTATGTTTTGTCTGAACGTGCATATAAAGAAACAGAAATTTAATTCTGTATTGGTATTGCCAAATGCACGTCAGTTGGCTCAGACAGGGTTATTTGATCTAAAATGGGGTTTGTACTGCTGCTCTAAGTGGCTGCTAGCTCTTGTCCCAGCAAGTAACAACTGCTAACTGATTTGCTGAGACAGTGTTGTGATCTAGATGGACAAACTCTTGGCCATTATGGATGTGAAGGCTTTTCTTTTGATATATTCAAACTTATTTGGGTCATAATTTGTTACTCCTTTGGCGCTTAAACTATGAGACTAGTAGGAACCAAAATACAGAGAAGTGAAAATTAATAAAATAGTCTAGAAATACTTGTAGGTGCTTACTGTGTAACGAGTTCAATAATGTAATAGATAAAAATACAGACTTGATGTGCATGTATGTGTTCAGAAAAGCTAGAAACTTTTAATTTTAGTACTGTTAGAAACTACTTCTGTAGTCCTAAAACTTAAATGCAAAATTAAAGGTGTGCTTGAACATTAAATGAATATGTAGTATCTGCTCAAATACATATATATTGATCTTAAAATTTTTTATAGATGCTTTCATGTTTGGGTGAAAAGATGTCTTCAGTACCTAATTGGAAATATTGACACTTCTGTAATAGTCTAAATATTAAATATTTTAGCATTTTCTGAACACAGAAATTGTTTCTTAACCCAGAGTGTATATGCCTTGTATCATCATAGATGATCTTTCAGAGAGCTTGTCTTGTACCTGCTCCCTCTGAAGGAGGTTCAGTAAGTTATTAGTGACACTTCACTTGAGTTTCTGCCATTGAATAGACATGAAAACAAGCATCTAAAAAGATAGAAATATTGTAATATTGCATATATATTGTCAGGGAGGAGTTAAAGTTTTTAATTTTCAGATACTTCACAATGGAATCTCTTAACGGTGGGAATTCCTGTGGTTGTCCCCCCTCTGCACAGTGGTGTGTGTTGGTTTGGGTTTTTTTGGGGTTGTTTGGTTTTTTTTTTTTGGTGATTAATTGCATGCTTTCCCATTGAGGACAGGACCATGAGTTCGAGGCATAGTGCATATTATGGCCAAATGCATTTCTCTTCGTCTTTCTTCCCTGATCGTGTTTCTGTGGGGCTTTTTTTGTGGCTCCCTGCCCACCCCCTCCATCTAGTTGAGTCTCCTGTTATGTTTAGTCCTAGTAACTCTGTGGTGCTGCTCCTCTCTTACCTTCTTGTAATCTTAGCTTTTAACCTCCTGAACTGCAGAAAACATTTTGTATGAGTTTTATAGGATACTCTGTAATAGTGAGGAAATGCACATCAAATCCTGTGAGTAGCAGGCAAGGTGTTCTGCCTATGTTTTTAGGAGCTAATTAATTATGTATATAAGAAAAAAAACCCATATATCTGATGCAAGCAAGGGCTTCAGGTTTTTGTCTAGCATTTTTCCTGGTCTCCTTTCCCATTTATAAATACTTTTATTGCATTATGGCAGTTCTCAGCAGCATGAAACTTCAGTTGTTTATAATGTTTGGTTCTCTTTCCATCTTAATTTTAAGTTTGCTTTGCCACTGAAACTGAAGAAATAATCCGCAGGGATATCAGATAGGAAACTTACCAGGACAGGAAATAGAAAGACAGGAAAACCATCCGATAACACACATTTCAGGTTCACTCTGGAAGATCCTGTTGTTTGTTGGATATAGGGAACAGTGCTTCAAAATGTAAACTCCCTCTTTTATTGAGAGGCATGTACTTGGAAACACAAAGAATGTATCTCTAAGCACATCTTGAATGAGGTTATTTTAGCACTCAAGCCTTGAGCAGAAAATTAACTGACTTTGTTTTCAGATATCTTAACTAGAATTTGAAAATGCTGGTGAATATTGATGTATGCTCATTTTATGTACCCAATCCCTTAAAGAAGTCTTCATGGTGCTATCAATACGAGTTGGAAGTAACGGATATGTATTCTAGTGTGAGTTTTCTTTGGTGTTTTAGTTGAGCTTTGGATCATAGTATCTTTGTTCAATACCAAGGTACTTTTTTGGCTTAATGGGAAAAACATACTAAGGAAGCATTTTCACCTTGACTTACATGAAAGTAGTCTTGTCTTGAAGGTGGGAGCAAAGAAAGGATCCTCATGGTAGAACCTATTATGTTGATCACAACACACGAACTACAACGTGGGAAAGACCACAGCCCTTGCCTCCTGGGTAATGTACACTTTTTTGATTTAAATATGATAAAGGTACTACTTGTTTGTTTGGTGCAGGAAAAATACCAGCTTTTATAAACAGCTCATCGAAACTGTAATATACATCATATATTAAGAAATTATAGCTTTCAGTTAATTTATAATTAATTGCAGCTATTGTTATAGGAATATTGGCACTGTGTATGTCGCTTGTTCTGATCACTTGTTCAAATACAGTTACTAAGTTATTTTGTTCTTCCTATAAAACTGAAGCACATTTGACCGCCTTTATCTGGGTGGCACCTCTAGGTGTAGCGCACTAGTTTTAAATCTCATATTTCCAGGCAAAGTGTTTTCTGTGAAATCTGCTGTTGTGCCTTAGCCGGCAACTCAGCCCCACACAGCCACTCCCTCACTCCCCACCAGCGGGATGGGGGAGAGAATCAGAACGGTAAAGGTTATGGGTTGAGATAAGAACAGTTTAATAATGAAAATGAAACAATAATAATGACAACAACACTAATAATGCAATGAAAAGGAGAATAACAACAGAGGCGAAACCTGGGCCGATGAGGGAAAGGGGAATGAACAACCAAAACAAAGTGCACGTGATGCAGCCGCTCACTGCCCACCGACACCACGCCAGCAGTCCCTGAGCTGCAACCGCCCCGCCCTGCGCGCCAACTGCCCCAGTTAACATACTGCTCCTGGTGTCACATGGTGTGGAATGAACATCCCATGGGCCAGTCGGGGTCAGCCGTCTTGGCTGTGGCCCTGCCCCCCCGGCTCCTTTCCCACATGACAGAGCATGGGAAGCTAGAAAGGTCCGGTACTTAAAAGCAACTAAAGCATCAATGTGCTGTCGGCATTTTACCAGCTACGGTGAAGAGAATTAACTCTGTCCCAGCCAAAACCAGCACACCTGCCAATATTGCTTATGGTCACAGGAATTTACAAAGTTAAAAATGAGGTGACAGAGAGCTGAGCGTGTTATCACTTGAATTCTATGTTTGCTCAGTGTGGATTTCCTTCTACCCATAAAGTTGGGGAATACTTTTGTGTACTTCAGAAATTAAAATCATGCCTGTGACTTCAGTGTTTCATTCAAGTACTGTCCAGGAATTCAGCATAAATGGAAAATTAGTTGTGTGATATTACTGAAAAATTAGCTTTTAACATTTGTGTTTCTTGAAAGCTGGGAAAGAAGAGTTGATGATCGTGGGAGAGTTTACTATGTGGACCACAACACCAGAACAACAACGTGGCAGCGACCAACAATGGAATCAGTCAGGAACTTTGAGCAATGGCAATCTCAACGGAATCAACTGCAGGGAGCTATGCAACAATTTAACCAACGATACCTCTATTCGGTAACTTACATAAAATCTAGAAATGAATAGAGAAGTATACCTATACTTTTTGTTCTCTAACTTTAGAAAAAGTCATTTTATCACTATTCAACCATATGTGTTGTGAGACATTTGGCTTCAGAAATTAAGGTTCTGGTTCTGTTGAAAAATGTTAACAAAAAACTTCCTTAAAAGCAAAAAATACTCCTTTCTAAGCCTTGTGTACTGCATGATACTTGGGACTTTTAATGACTGTAGTAAGAGGTAAAACTAAAGCAGTCCCTTAACAGAAAAGAAACATAAGAGCTGAATTATGGGCATTTTGAACATTAAATGGCCTTCAAAACTGTTTTAATGATTAGGAGCCATTCATTAGTAGAGGTGGCAATTAGTTTACTTTGAACTCATTTTGGAGCTTATGCATCTGGTTCAGCTCTGGAATTTCCTGCATGGTTTTCCATTTCTCTCAGGTAGTTGCTCACTTCTGCCCGAAGAAAATATCATGATTAGTTTCAAAGAAGATATTTCTCAAGACAGATTTTTCTGTCTTTGGATAAATAGGATCGTTGGTTTTTCAGAGTTAAGAATGATGGTGGCTGCATGTGACTGTCACTCTTAAAACAGTCTGTTTTAAGCACTCTGCTTGGTCTCTTAAAAAGATCCAATCCCAGAGACTTTGTGTTTTAAAGAAGAAACCATTGAAGTACAAGTCTGAAGCAGCTCTATCAGACTAAGACTCTGCATCTGCAGACCTAACTCCTTTGAATTTGATGGACCTTATTCAGGTACTTCTCTGAAGTAAAGGATGCTGCAGTATTCTTACATTTAACAGTTTGCAGCCTCTTACTATCTAATTAGACGTTATATCTCATCACTAGCAATAGCAGAAACATGCATCACCACTAACTTCCGTAACTCCTGGAGCTGTGCATCAAAGTCATTTTATCTTATGCAGTTAGAGAAAGAGAATGGTTAAGGTTGGAAGGGACCTCTGGAGGTCATCTAACTCATTCCATGCCACTGCCTAGAGTTTCAGTGTGTTTTGTTAAATATGTATTAGGCAGCAGCCTCACACACAAATCCTTGGACCCCTTAAGATCATCAGAAATCTCTGAACTGTGCCACCATTCAGTTCTTTGGCAGACAGCATTTTCTGTTGCGTGCTATTCTTTTTATGCTTGTCACAGAGAAGTCTTTGTTTACAGGGTCATTGTGACTGTGTAGTTTCCAAAAGCAGAAAAGGCTAACTGCATTTACTGCTGAGATGATAATTCTCTGTTCGCATCTAGTGGCTGGTGGCTAGAACAAAGAGGAAGCTTGATTTTGAGCATAACTACTGCCTTTTCTTCTGATCCTTGCTCTGTTTCTGTTTCACAGGAAAAATATTGTAGCTTTTTTTTGCCTGAACTTGCTGTTGTAAACTCTTAAGTGGATTTCAGATTTTTGGGTTGCAATCACTATCTAAAGCAGTATTAGTAGCAAGGTGTTCCTTAAGATACTCTTTGGAAAATGTAGATTCGTTCCCATATATCAAAATGTCATTCTGCACCAAAGGAAAAAAAAAAAGTATTTTAGTGTCAAAATTTTAGGGGGTGGATGCTTTTAGTTATAAAGCATGGGTCCTGCAGTCTGGGGATTACTGCCTTTTGCATTTTACTTTTCCCATGCCTTGTATTCTTGGGAGCTACTGGGGAACTTCTGCAAGGTTACAGTATATCACAAGCTTAGCATGGTTTTACAAAATAATTTAATCTGGGTTTTTTACGTAATTTTTTTTCCTTTTAACCTTACTGTATGTTGATATAATTTTAACCATCCACATATTTTAATGAATGCAGCTGCATTTGCAAAGAATGACAAAGTCTGAAAATAGCCAAACATCCAGGGAAGACGTCGTGTACTGAGGAAGCAAAAAAACCTGTGTTGGCAGTAATCTCTGTGCTTGGAACTGTTTATTATGGTAAAGCATGTTCTGAAACAAGAACATTGTGCTTATCTGCTTGTATGAGCTTCCGCAAAACTGCCGTGGACTTTAAGACCACTGACTCAAGTTTGCTGTAGGAAGGAAAAGGGAAGGTGCATTGGGTTGGAAATGAGAAAAGTGCATAAATCATATCTTATTATCATATAATCTATGTTTCCTCACAAAACAGACTAAGAATGGCAGGATGTTCTTTCAGAATGGATAGTCTTCAGGACTAGTGGTGATCTTAAAACACATTAGGGAAAAGACTATGAATAATATTTGGCCTAACTGTTTGTCCTCTCATTTTTAAATAGGCTTCAATGTTGTCAGCAGAAAATGATCCACTTGGGCCTTTACCACCAGGTTGGGGTAAGTTAATTAGCTGTTGATTTCAGGAAGTGACAATTACAGAAATTTGGGATGCAAGTGTTGTATAGAGGGTTTTCTTCTTTTTTTCCCCTAGAAAGGAGAGTGGATTCAAATGATAGGGTGTATTTTGTAAATCATAACACAAAGACGACACAGTGGGAAGACCCTCGAACTCAAGGGTAGGTGTGTATATTGACTGTGCAGATGAAAAGATCTTGCTTGATTCTTGTATGTTATGATATGGGGGAAAAAAGTACTGTCTGCAACTTCTTCTGCAGTTTACAAAATGAGGACCCTCTTCCAGAGGGCTGGGAAATCAGATACACCAGAGAAGGTGTCAGATACTTTGTTGACCATAATACAAGAACCACCACCTTCAATGATCCTCGTACTGGGAAATCTTCTGTGTAAGTGAGAAATTAAATATATTTTTAACATTTTAACTTGTTATAGTTTAATAATGAAGTCTTCTCATACTAGAAAACAATCTATACTTTTAGCTGGAATTGGGCACTAAATTATGAACAAATTATGTCCTGTAAATTTAAACAATTTTTAAGCTTTAATTGTCAGTTTATGACACGCTTTGCTGTACTGCTCTAAGGCTCAATAGTTTTTATACCAATTACACCATGACTGTAATTGTTTTATAACTAGAGAGAGGAAGTGACTGAAACTTGAATATTGATCTAATGTAACTATAGTTAAATTTTTAAAGAAACAGCAACTGATTGTAATGAGTATTGTTTATAGTTATACACCCTCTAGCAACACTGATGTCTAAACAAAGTAGTTCTAAATACCTATCAAAAATTTTACATGCAAATCCTTTTTATAATGGCTTAGTCAGAAGTATTGCCCCAACCTATGGTGACTGTCTTAATGACTTTTGTGTAGGGTAGGGTTTACTTCTGATTACATGTTGATAACCTTTCATTCAAAGAGCCTATAGTGTACTGTACTAGAAATTCCTTCAGAGTTCCACAAGCAGCTGAATTTATGAAACCTAACTTAGCAGTCTTTCACTCAGTGAAGACAATAATTTTGATGTCACTCCTTCAGCTGGCTTGTGATTTTTACAAGACTGATAGAGATTTAAAATCCTCTAGATCCCTACTTTTCTCTCAAATTTGGTAAATTGACTAGCATCTTAAACAAAAAAAAAAAATCCAAGGGGAAGGAAGACTGGCTGACAAACCATCAACTGCATTTTGTTTCTGATGGTATCTCACAATAACAATTTTCCTGTATTTTTGAAATCTACATGCTGCTGTTTAGCATTGAGAGTACTGTTTGATGTCTGTATGGTTAATGTATCTCATATTTCCTTGCAGAAATAAAGGGCCACAGATTGCTTATGAGCGTAGCTTTAGGTGGAAACTTGCTCATTTCCGTTACTTGTGTCAGGTACTGATTAAGTAATTATTCACTTTTTGAAACTATTTGAATTTACATTTATATGTGCTGCCTTTTAACGTTATTGCCTTATGATTACAGTCCAATGCACTGCCAAGTCATGTGAAAATCAATGTATCCAGACAGACTTTGTTTGAGGATTCCTTCCAGCAAGTAAGCCTGCAAAGATTGTTGTGTTTGTTTATCGTGACAAAGCATAAGAACAAAAATGGCCGTAACTGGTTCAGACTAATGGTCCTTCAGGCACAGTAGTCCTCCTCTGGTATTAACCAAAGTGGGATTCTTAGGGAAGACAGTAAGAACAGAAGTAACATATATAATGCTTTTACCAAATGATCTTTCAGCTCCCAACCGCTTACAATTGAAATGCTTCTTGAGCCTGATGTGGTTTCTGGGTATTTTAATAATCCTTAAGGGACTTCTTTTCTGTGAGCTTGTCTGTGCTCCTCTTGTGAACTTCTTGCATCTACAGCATCCTGTGGTAAAGAGTTCCATAGCTTAACCACATTGCATACCATATTAACTTAACTGCATTGGATTTGCTTTTCTGCTTCTTGTGTGTTGGTTATATATGTTACAAAATATTGTTTTCTCCAGTTAAAACTGTTGTCCTGCTTTTGTCCTTCAAATGTTAAATCTGTGTAATTGAAGCTTACAGTTCTTGAGCTCTTACAGTCTGCAGCCAATGTATGTTCCTTCCTTCTTTTTCTGTAATAACAAAAATTCTTGCCGCTGTCACCACATCAAAATGTCTTGGGAGGGATTCTCTATAAGTAAAAAATATATTATTAATGAAAGTATATTACACTTATTTTGGATTAGACTAAAATACTTTTTAAAGTGATTTGCCTAAAACCAAAGTCTCTAATATACCAGATGAAATGCCTTTTCGCCTGTTTTCCTTTAATCGCAGAATCACACAGAATCCCAGGTTGGAAGGGACCTCAGGGATCATCTAGTCCAACCTTTCTAGGAAGAGCGCAGTCTAGACAAGATGGCCCAGCCCCCTGTCCAGCCAAATCTTTCAAGTGTCCAACGTGGCCGAGTCAACCCCTGCCCTGGGGAGATTATTCCAATGGTTGACTGTTGTCACTGTGAACAATTTCCCTCTGGTGTCCAATCGGGATCTCCCCAAGAGCAACTTGTGTCCATTCCCACTTGTCCTCTCAATGTGACTCCTTGTAAAAAGGGAGTCTCCATCTTCTTTGTAGCTACAGTAATGTAGGTACATTAATGATAATGGATGCCTTAGGAAGAGTATAAAAACAGGGCAACCATACAGTGATACTTTCCAGATATGCTCTCCCACTAGCTAGGAGTCTGCTGCTCAAGGATTTTAAGTCAGAGTTGGTATTTTTGTATGCAGGTCATTGATTGTATGTTCCATGAGGTGGTCTAATGGCTTGTCAAATCTGTGTAAACGTTTTACATATATGCATTTCTGTATGAATTAAATAAAATCTGAATAAGAAGGAGCCATTGTATTGACAAGGGATAATTTATATAACTTATTACAATTTTTGGGTATTTTTGCAGATTATGGCATTAAAACCCTATGATTTGAGGAGAAGATTATATGTTATATTCAGAGGAGAAGAAGGATTGGATTATGGTGGCTTGGCAAGGTAAAAGAAAATTTGTTTAAAATAGTTTTTATTTTGATAGCACTCTAGCCTTGATCTCTAATGTCATTCGGTTGGCAAAGAAACTGCTTTCTTTTGCAATCTGACCCTGGTTACCTTTTGAGTTCCCCTTAATGTACTAAGGAAGCGGAACTGGCAGCACTGGCTATTGTTATAGATTATAACCTAGCATTAGTAAAAGTGCGGTCTCAGTTGTTCATTTCTTTGACAAAGTTTAATGTTTAAATTGGAATTTTTTTAAATTCTGAATTATTTCAGAAACTTTCTATCAGAAAGTTCTGCTTTCCTGGAAGTGGGGACTGTGGAAAACATAAAGTGCTTATTTGGGAAGAAACAAGTGAGCACCAGATTGGGACTGATAGGAACAGGAAGGACATAAACAAGATGAGAGCAGTGCAGGCATGAAGTAACAGCAGACGCAGACTGTGTAGGCTGCGCAGGAATGCAAAACAGCTAGACTGCAAGTTTTTCTAGAATCTGAAGTGGAACTTGGAGGGGAAATTTGGTAACAGAAAAAACAGACAAAGTGTTTCATCTGTTGACCATATAGAAGACAAGCACTGACTACTGCTACCAGTTACTTGACTGAAATGTTACTATTAGGATGAAAATTTCAGTAATGCTGCAGATCTAGGGAATTAGAAATAATCATAGGTGATAGAAATTTTCTTGTTTGGGTTTTTTTTTTTTTTAATGTAAAGGTGTTCCGTTTTGGTTTTGTTCTGGTTTTATGTAGCTTACTGTGTCAAAATGAAGTTCAGTGAAAATGTATAGTGTTTATAAGTGAGGAAGCTTGCCTCTGAAGGTTGAGCTTCTTTGGATATGTGGGTGATTATGCTTCTGAATTACAATATCTGATAGGCTTTTGGGGGATGGCTGCAGGGAGGAATCCAGTTTTTGCTTTGCAGGGTTTTTGTTTGGTTGGTGTCCCTATCATGATGGCCCTAGGCATAGGATGGGAACCAGGAGAGTTTAAGTAATCTGTTCCAGAGAAACAAGGTATTGCAAAGAAGTGATGTTAAAATAATTTAACTGAAGAGTATTAGTCACAGAGAATAGCAGAATAAATAAATTACTAAGTAACAAATATATGAGTAGTATAATTTTGTAGTTTTAGGAATAAGTCTTGCCCAAGATTTTGTATGGGAAATTGAGAAGCAGTAAGGATCTCATTGTAACTTGAGCTGACAATTCTTAAGTAACACTGAGTAAATGTTCATGTACTGACTTGCATGTACATGATGCATGTAATACTGCATTAACACAAATATAGAAAGCTGATGTACCTGATTTATCACCTGTCTCTCAGCAGGCTAAACTAAGTGTTCCCTCCAGATTGTTACCTTGTGTTTAGCAGGACCAATCTGACATGATGTCCTGTGGCTAATTCTAGCTGTTGATGTGAAAAATACATTGCTTCTGCAGACTTCCTGTTGATGGCTGATTTCTTTGATTCTGCCCTTGTTATCTGGCTTTGATCTAATTTAAATGTCTATTAATGTGATGCTTCTATGCAGAGTTAATGTAATTGTCTCAGTATAAAACTTGCATAGAATGCTGTATGACATTCTTATGCTTATTAAAAGGTACACAGAACCTGGTTAGGTTTATCATATCCTGACTGCCTTTCTCGGTTTACTCTTTCTACTTGGCCTTTGGGTTAGAAGTGGATCATGATCCATAACTTGAGTTTTGTAGAACTGTTAGGAGAAACATGCCAGCAAAGCTCTTATTTCTATTCCCTGATCTCAGGTAAATATGTGGATAGAAAAGATGCCTCTTAAATGTGACAGCTGAAAGGCAGTCAGGTTGGAATTCAGTCCCTGCAGTTGTTATAGGATAGACTTGTAGCCTTTTTTGCGGCTTTTCCCTAAGCCTGGTAGTTCAGTTCCAAGCATTTAGGGCCTGATACAAAAACTCCTGAGTATATATGACTGCTTCTGAGGTTTCTGATTTTTTCTGGTTATATGCAAATACCATAAAGTAACAATTATGCTAAAAATCAGCTGTCCTAACACTGAAATACAAGGTTCTATTATTAGTTCTATTATTAGTCCAACAGCTGAGTTGGAAATTATGAAAGTGGTGAATAACACGTATTAGTTAAACCTCAACAAAAATTTATTTTCTCATTGTTGTGTCCCGTGGGCTTAACTGGTGCATGGTAATTTGTTAAGCCACAGTAACTCAGTGTGTGTTCTGCTGTCAGGTTGGGAAAGCAAATAAGGTGGGCTGTGGTTTGGGTTTTGTTTTGTTTTGTTTTTACCTAGGTTGTTCATAATAAGCACGACCCATGGAATAATCTGTAATTTTTTTGGATAAAGATTTGAGCTGCATGCAGCAAAGCAGGCCTGAGGAGGATAAATACGGTGTACTGATTGAGGCAAGGACTATGTAGGCAAAAATGTTACTAATACGCAGCTAAAACCTGTGCTGTTAGGGCGTGTTCAAGGTGACAATCTTAACAATCATTTCTAAGCTTTGGAAACCATTACTTTCTAACATGATGGTTTTTAATAATAATTTTTTTATAATTAAGAAGTATATAATGCCATATATTATTCTGTGATTCTAATACAACACTGTTTATATTATTTTTCTAAGTTTGCATATATTTTGACCATTTTGCTAGTTACCTAAGGGGAATGGTGATAAACATCTGTATTTGATGGTTTTTATGTGTATACATGTTTTTTTTTCCTTAGAGAATGGTTTTTCTTGCTTTCCCATGAAGTACTGAACCCTATGTACTGCCTATTTGAATATGCTGGCAAGAGCAACTATTGCCTGCAGATAAATCCAGCATCAACAATCAATCCTGACCATCTTTCATATTTCTGTTTCATTGGGCGCTTTATTGCCATGGTAGGTTAGATTTTTAAGGTTTTATTATTTGCTGTTAGCTATACATTTATTCCTGAACAGTATTTGTTTTTACAGTTATTAAAGGTTATATTAATCTCTTAGAAATGGAAGATTAAGGCATGTAAGGTTATTGAGCCAAAATATTCCCTGAGAGTTAAGTCTCTTACCCACTCAAGTTTCCTGGGATAGTGATAAAAGTTAATATGACATTCAATATAATATTTTATTTTTATCAGTTGGACGTGTGTACTTCATGCAAACCCACTGTTTGATTGAGTGTCTGAATACTGATGCTCTGAAAAATGTGGCTAGTATTTTCTGAAAAAGGCTCCTTGGTTAGACTTGGTATACCTTACTGTATCTGAAAAAAATAAGTTAGAAATGTTTTGCGGGGTACACTGAGCCTTAATATAAACATACGTGCTTGGAAACAAAGGTCAGATGCTGAGGAGAACAGAAGCTGGCAGGGAGCTGATTCTCTGCCATCAGGTTTCTCTTAAACGAAAAGCTGACGAGGCATGTTGTATCATTTCTTCTGGTATCACTGACTCAATTTTTGTAGTGAACTCCTGCTCTGTCACATTTCTTTCCTTCCATGTAGTGATACAGTCACCTTTCCATATAATCATCATGGTGTCTACAGGTAGCCCTCAGCAACATCCCTGAACATGGTGTATAGTGACACCAAAAAGTAGATAGAAGTGTACTTTCTAATTGAAGAGACTGCCATCTTCTCCTGTGGTTCAGGTTTTTTGTATGAAATTAGAATAAATACAAGCAAAGTGTAACAAAAATGGAAAAATACTTCCAGACTTAAAATAAGTTAGGTTTGGTGGCTTTCTTGGTTTTGCTTTTCTTACAGATGCTTCTTGAGAAACAAATATGTTCAGTTTTGATGATAACATCTCTGTTTCGAGGATTTTATGGCTAAGTTCCGCATTTCTGTGCTGTCATGAAAATTTATTTCATTGGGTTAACACTTTCAGTAGGCTGCCAACTTTTTTCTTTCTTTCAGAACCCTCAGCAAGCTATAATGCCATTTAGCAGGAAGACGTGGTAACGCCAGTTAGGTGCTAGAGCCACCTTCGGTTTGTTGTAGTCGTTGATTTTTGATCTTGTGCATAAGATAAACCCATAATTGAAATGTTAACTTTAGGAAAACTACTTCGTAAAAGTACAGATCATAGAAGAGAACTTAGTGTTTAATGTAATGAAAAGACAAACTTTTCGTTCCTGAAGTATTTTTTAATTTTTATTTTAAATTCTTTAAGCCGAGGGGAGAGAGAGAGACACCTGTGTAATGGTGCCTAATGTGGTCAGTTGCAAGGTTTGAGTATATTAATGGTTTGTAATGGATGGCGCTCCATGCAGTATTTCCTGGGATACCCTCTAGTGGCTTAAAATAGCTCAGGTGGTAATGTAAGTGGAAATCATTTTAAGAGGTCCAGATAGGCTTTTTGAGTGCAGTTGTTAGTTTCTGTCCTTCTCCCATTTCTGAAATAGTTGTGATTTTCAGATCATGAAGACTTCTTTTGGTTTTAAGTACTGAAATAACCAAAGAAGTTTTCAACTGAAATGGTGTTAAACATAAAGAATATACGGCTTACTCTGTAACAAATGAGCTGTTAAATGAGGTTGGCTGAGGCAATTTTTATGTTTTGCTATAAGATTATCATAGACATTAAATGAGATAAGAGCTTACTTTTGCAAAAAGCAGGAAATCGTATAGCTGGATGCTGCACTTGACATTTAATTTTTCAGTTTCACATGAGAAGTAGAGACTAGTTTAAAAATAAATACACAAATAAATAAATAAATAAAGGCCTCTGAGAAAACCTTTTTAAGCTCTTCTAAAGCAGAAAAAAATGCATGCTAGAGTCAGCCTTAGGGGGAAAATTAGAAGGTGGGGAAAAAAGATGGAGCCTTGCCTTTTTCTAGAGGAAATGGGGTGTTACATTGGTTCTTCTGCTCAGAAGTTCAGCTGTCAGGAAGGACTAGCAATGAATGTCATATGTGGCCTATGTTTAGCATGATTTTTTTAAAGAGGCATTTTAGTGAAGAAAGTGTACTTGATAAGTGTGAGATTAAAAAATGTTTCCATAGTTATAGCTGTGCTCTGTTAGCTCTCAGATGCGCTGAGTCACTTTAGAGGTTAACACTCTGTGTGTGTGTGTGTGTACTGGAAATCAGCTTACACCCTTTGTGCACGTGTGGTGAGACAAGTGTGCCCATGTTTTGTTTTGGTTTTTTCCAGTTTCATTTTTGCAGTAGAAGGGAGAATCCATTTCTCAGTTCTGTTACTCACTTATAAAAACATGTGATTCCCAAAGCTCTTTCCAAAGCAGTCTGTGATTGCATTTTTAAATTGTTTTTTATAGGCTGCAGCAGCATTGTGTAAAGGATGATTTTGCAGGATGTATGTATGTAGTAAAAAATGGCAGTAGTACTCAAGTACAAATCATAATATTATTATCATGTTGGAACAAATAACACTTGGCATATATACCTATCCACATAATAAAGAAGAAACTTAGTAACTTCTTCTTTTCATAGACTTCATTCTTTTATGAGAAGGGTTTTTTTAATTCAAAGAATTTCTAAATTGTAATGATAACATATGCTTGGATAAATTTTGTCAATTAATAATTTTTTTCTTCCCATTTAGTGTAATATTTTGTTCTTTCTAAATACCAACCTGCTACTGCTACTTGGTGCTTTTTATTATTTGAAGGAGAAAGGAAAAAAAAGAATTCAAGTCCAGAAATACTTCAATAATAAAGCAGTTCAATAAAAGCTAAACAGACTTTCTTCTGTTCAACAGGCATTGTTTCATGGGAAATTTATTGACACTGGTTTTTCTCTGCCTTTCTACAAACGAATGCTGAGCAAAAAACTTACTATTAAAGACCTAGAATCTATTGATACTGAATTTTACAACTCCCTAATTTGGATAAGGTTTGTAGATTTTTTGTTTTAAATTTATTTTTATTTGTGTGTGTGAGGTGTTTTATGGATTGTTTTGTTTATATAGAATTCACTGCATTTTTTTTCCTTTTCATTCAGGGATAATAACATTGAAGAGTGTAACCTGGAAATGTACTTTTGTGTGGATATGGAGCTCTTAGGAAAAGTAACCTCACATGAGCTGAAATCAGGAGGTTCAAATATCTTGGTAACTGAGGAGAACAAAGAAGAATATATTGGGTAGGAAGTTGTAGACGTTGAAAAGAAGTGTTCCATGTTTCTCCTGTTGCTCTAGTCTTTTTTTGACACGGCATATGATTTGTTTTTTTCTCCACCCCCTCCACTTCTATGTAATTCTTGGGACTGTTATTGAAATGGTATCTTGGTACACATGTTCTCTTGGTATATTTTGATCTCTCCTATTTCTGCTATTCCCTTCCCCCCACCCCCAAAAAAAACCCACAAACAAACAAACAAAAAGAAGTCCTCCTCGTACCTGTCTTGTTAATACATGTACAATGAGAGAACAGGTGAAACTGAAAATGAGCAAACCTATTTTCAGTCACTTCAGGTAACAGATCCAGGTGGAGGAAGACATGTATTTGACAGGATTTCAAGATTTTTCAAAACTTTGCTGTCACTGTGAAAACTGAAATTCAGAATGGTGTATAATGTGGTGTGACTTCAACTATTTTTTCGCTTCGTTCTCTATCCTGTATTTCTCCCACTCTTCTCACTGCCTTTCTTTTTCTGAACCTGTATTTCTGATCCATCTATTCAGAGTGATCTCAAAAGCAGTTGTACACAGATCCTTTTCTGTGATACAGTGTATGTCCAGTGCTGCACATAGTTTTCACTTAAATTAGAAGTATTTAATTTCTCAGTGAAATAGTTGATGTGGTATGTATTTCTATTTATTGCCTTTTTGTTTTTTAATTCAGAAGTGGCTTTACCATTTCAGTTGAAACTTAAAAAACATTAGCTCTTCCTCCAAGTCTTTGCATAAATCAGAAGCTCAAAACAGGAAATGACTGCTCTGTGTTGAAGCTGGCAATAGTCTTATGCTGGAAGTATTGAACAACCATAGTTATAGATAGGTATTATAAGCAACAATATTTCTTATTATTCTCTGCCTACATGGTAGTTTTTGCTCAAGAACAGAATATTTTAAAATCAGTGGAAATTTTCTTTTCTACCGTTGCAATGCTAGGATTATGCATTTTTTTAAAGTTGAAGCAAATTTTGCCATAACGGTGTCGTAATCCCCAAGCAGCATTATTTTCATGAAAAGGCTGCTGAATTTTGATTAGTGAAAGGTTAATAATTTTTTTTTTAACTGGAATGATAATTAAGTATATCTTTCCTCTTTTACCATTGTCTGAGTTTGGAGATTTGTGATTAATATTAGTGTGGTAGGACCTTATAGCCTATGGAATCATACAGTGTAAGAAAGTAAAATTGGAGGAAGCTTTTCCTCATGGGAACACACATGGAATCATACATGTTTGAACTTCTTCATGTTGAGTGCTAATTGATTTAATTTATGTATGTTTTTTTCTATCCCAGGCTAATGGCTGAGTGGCGATTTTCTCGGGGAGTTAGAGAACAAACCAAAGCTTTTCTTGATGGTTTTAATGAAGTTGTTCCTCTGCAGTGGCTACACTACTTTGATGAAAAGGAGCTGGAGGTGAGATTTTCTGTTCACATATTACCTTTGCGCAAAAGGTAAAAATGCTATGGAATGACTAAACGGATAGGTCAACCTGAATAGGTAAACCTGAATCTCTCATCTGTGGCATCCTTCATTTGATAGCTTCTGGAACATGGAGAATTTAACAGGAGCAGTGGGGTAAATCATGGTGAAGAGCCAGTAACTATTCAATTGGTGTTTTGTCGTGTTCAACAGTTGGGAATTTTAGATTCCATCTTCAGTTATTAAAATGTGTTTTGCAGGTTTCTATGAAAGGATCATAATACGAGGTCACAGATGGATCTATTAGTCATAGCAAACTTCTCCCTCTGTGGTAGATGGGTAGGATTACGTTGTAACAGATGGCACAGAAATTGATTCTGGTGTATAGCGATTGCTTAGTTTCACATACATAGTCTAGGATAGATCCTTCACGGAAGGACAGGAAGTTGGAGAAACCAACAGGGATTGAAACACACTTCTTAATTTCCTCAATATGTAACCCAAGGGCTGATAACAGGAACCGCTTGCATGCACCATATTTACTTCACGATTGGCTGGACCTGTGTTCACTGTTGGGGTTGTGATTTGGAGCAGGTGCAAAGAGATTTGTAGTGCTATGCTTATTTATTTCTGTGAGACCCACCAAGGTTCCCTGTATATAACGAGCAGTGTTCTGAAAGCTTCAGTTAAACAGGATTTTTTTTCCTGAGAAGGGACTTTGATCTATCCTATTTAGTGTTCAGTTTTCTAGGAGGTTTTGCCTTTAGCACTTTCGGCATTCATTGCCTCTTGTAATGAATGCTTTGCAGACTTACACTTTGCAGTGTGTTTTATCTTTACTAGTAGTAGCAGTAGCAGCAATGTAATCATCATCATCTGGGAATATGAGGCAAGGTTTTAATAGGATAGGTAGTATCTTCTTTAATATTACCTTTCCCATAAAAGGAAATTTTATATCTTTTATTATTGAATTTTTAGTCAGAAGAAACTAAGTTTCTGGCATGCAGGCTTTCAGATCAGTTAAATACATAAACAATTTTGTAGGAGTTCTGTAAACTTAAGATAAAGGAAAAATCTAACTGGAGTAAAATGAAAAAATTACCCGTCCTTTTTGGGGAGTGATAACTTCCATTTTTGTTAGCATGTCTCATACAGCATACAAAATTAACTCTTAATTTATGTATGTAGAGATGTGTATTGTCATTCTGTTTTTTAGGTTATGCTCTGTGGTATGCAAGAAGTTGATTTAGCAGACTGGCAGAGGAACACTGTTTATCGTCATTATACAAGGAATAGCAAACAGATCATATGGTTCTGGCAGGTATGTTGATCAGTAAAATTTCCAAATTCTTTATACTTTGTTTTGTTTTGTGACAGAAATGATGTGGAGGGATGCCATCTGAATGAAGGTTCCTGCTGCTTCCTTTTTTTTCAGAGAAGGAAAGGAGGATTACTGGGTCTTAGGGATCATACTTTAGGGTGGGAAATGGCAGATAGATACCTGCATTACATTTGGATGGCTAGCTCATGAATACTTTTCCTATATCTTGTCCTTATTGATTATTGTCATGGTTTGGCCCCAGCCAGCAACTAAGCCCCACACAGCCGCTCGCTCGCTCACCCCTGGTCAGATGGGGGAGAGAATCAGAGAGTACAAGTGAGGAAACTCATGGGTTGAGATAAAGACAGTTGAATAGGGAGAGCAAAAGCCATGCAAGCAAAGTAAAAAAAGGAATTCATTCACTCTTTCCCATTGGCAGGCAGGTGTTCAGCCATCTCCAGGATGGTAACCTGGAGATGATCGTTCCATGTTCCCCCCCTTCCTCCTCCTTTCCCCAGTTTTGTATACTGAGCATGACATCATATGGTATGGGATATCCCTTTGGCCACTTGGGGTCAGCTGTCCTGGCTGTGTCCCCTCCCAGCTTCTTGTGCAGCGCATGGGAAGCTGAAAAAGTTCTCGCCTAGTGCAACCATGACTTAACATCAACTAAAACATCTCCATGTTATCAACACTGTTTCCAGCACAAATACAAAACAGCCCCGTACTAGCCTCTATGAAGAAAATCAATTCTATGCCAGTACCAAACCATGACAATATCCACTCCTTATTCCATACCATTTAAGTCGTGCTTAGGTCCCACACTATCTAATACAACCTTATTAACCACCACCCCCTTCCCATCCTTTGATATAATACACAGATATCATTCTCTTAGTCTATGGACCACCCCTGTAAAATGTCCTTAAAATGTCCATAAATGTCCACAAAATGTCCATTTATTTCATTTAGTCCATGAGTTTGGGCTCCATCTGTTCTGGTGGTCACTCAGGACAGGAGAGGTGGTGTGTTGCGTGGAGTTCCTGGGCACCAAAACCAGCTCAGGTCAGGTCACTGATGTGCTTGCACTGCTTCTTGTAAGGCTTCTGCTCCGTTGGTTCAGGTGGTTCCTGCTGTAGTAATTCCTATAACATGCAACTCAAATCACAGGTTACAACAATTTAAAGGTAGAACCGTTACAATCTCTACCCCTGGTCCTTTTGGCCAGGTTATAGGTTTTAACATTGCAACGAACTCCTCCTTTTGCTGCTAGTCTGGCTAGCAACAAGGGGTGTCTGCTATAGTAATTCCCGTAACATGCAGCTAAATTCCTTGGTAACAACAATTTAAAGGTATTTCCATTACAGTCTCCACCCTGGTCCTTTTGGACCAGACCATTGGGTTTAATACTGTAATGAACTCCTCCCCTTGCCCCTGCTCTGGCTTGGACTTATCCACAGATTGCAGTCCCTTAGGGGTGTACCTGCTTCAAGTGGAGCCTTATCTAGCAGCCACAGTCTCTCCAGGGGTGTTACCTGCTGTGGCATAGACTTATCCAGAGCCACAGTTGCTTTGAGGTGCACCTGTTCCAGCATGGCCTTCTCCATGGGCCACAATACCTTCAGAGATCTACCTACTCCAGCATGGCCTTAACCCACAGCCACAATCCCTTCAGGAGTGAACCTGCTCCAACATGGCCTTGCCCATGGTTGCAGTCCCTCCAGGGATGTACATGCCCTGTCATGGGCTTATCCATGGCCACACACTTTGAGGTGCTCCAGTGTGACCTCATGCACAGCCACTGATGCTTCAAGGTATACCTTCTGCAGCATGGACTTATCCCTGGGCTACAATTCCCTCAGAGGCGTCCCTGCTCTGACGTAACCACGGCCACAGGCGCTTTGAGATACACCTGCTCTGGCATGGGCTTATCCACGGCCACAGACTCTTTGGGGTGTCCTGCTCCCACATGGACTCATCCACAGGTCGCAGTCCCTTTGACTCGAGTTCACACTGGAGTGCCAGCCTGTCCAGTACAGCAGCACAGAAACAGCAGCGATGCCCTGGCCACCTGCCAGCCCCGGCGCCTGGCCAGTGCTGTTATCAGAATGTTCCCAGGCACGGCAGAGTGAGGTGATAAGCAGTACAGCGAGCAGCGAAAGCAAAAAGCAGCCACTAACGAGCACTAGACTCTAATATGCAGAGAAGCAAGCAAGCCCTTGGCAAGCACAGAAGTCAGACGATTAATAGCTAAACAGCAAGAGCAGCTATAAATTTGATGTAGTGCATTCCAATCAAATCTGTTGTTATCTCAAACCCACCGAGCTGTACGTTGGGAGTCAAAAAGGGCTGTCGTGGTTTAGCCCCAGTCAGCAACCAAGCCCCAGGAAGCCTGGTGGGATGGGGGAGAGAATCAGAAGAGGAAAAGTGAGGAAACTCATGGGTTGAGATAAAGACAGTTTAACAGGTAAAGTAAAAGCCATGCTTGCGAGGAAGGCAAAACAAGGAACTCACTACTCCCCATTGGCAGGAAGGTGTTCAGCCATCTCCAGCAAAGCCGGGCTCCTTCATGCATAATGGTTACTTGGGAAGACAAACGCCATCACTCTGGACATCCCCCCCCTTCCTTCCTTCTTCACCCAGCTTTATGTCCTGAGCATGACACCCTGTGGTACGGGATATCCCTTTGGTCGCTTGGGGTCAGTTGTCCTGGCTGCATCCCCTCCCAGCTTCTTGCGCAGAGCACGGGAAGCTGAAAAAGTCCTTCGTAGTGTAAGCACGACTTAGCAACAACTGAAACATCTCTGCATTATCAACAATGTGTCCAGCACAAATCCAAAACAGCCCCTTACTAGCTACTATGAAGAAAATTAACTCTATCCCAGCTGAAACGAGGACAATGTAGTACTTCTGAAATGCTACATATTATTTATGATTATGATGTCATTATTATTATGATGATGATTATTATTATTATTATGTCATATTAACTGTGCCAGTCTGGCACTGACTGATTATAACTTGCATTTTGATGAAGCTGGCTAGGAAATATTTTCAGAAAAAAAACCTCCAAAAATGCTATACAGGCTCTCAGTTTCTGTGAACTCCCCTAAACAGAAGTCACAGCTAGGCAGTTCCTGTCTTGTGATAAATCACTATTTCAGAGATGCTTTTGACAAAATTCCTGTAAGAAGATGATGCAAATCAATTATTTCCTAACTTATTTATATTGTCAGGATAAGGTAAGATCTGATGATATGATCTCTTTTTAAGAAGCTTGGTACTGAAAGATTCTTAACCAGATGTAGAAGTAACTTGGATAACATTTTGACATTTATAGAACAAAAAAATTCATTTTGTTATCCAGGTTTTTCTGAGTGAAAATTCTAGTTGTATCAGCGCGCCTTCTCCTACTGAGATCTCTCCGTCTCCCCTCTCCTTTCTTCCTCTTCCGTTTGCCAGTGAACTTCCTTGCACTGATGCAGCTCTTCTGGACGGTGGTTTCTCTCACTGAGGCTGCCACATGCAGGGAGTGCTGCTGTCTTGAAATACCCAGAGCCTGTGGCTAAGCTGTTGCTGTGTTTCATCAAAATGGCATTAGCCTTCATATAAAGCATTGTCATGATTTATGTTTTAGTGTAGAATAAAATAGATAAAGCTTCTTCTTATTTGCTGTTCCTAGCCTTCATGTTGTAACAGTGGACAGTAGATATAATCTGAAATTGCTGTCTTCTCTCTCCACCCAATTTTGCTGAAATCAAGAAAGGTAAACTGTTTTCAAGGCGGAGTCTTTCAAATAGAGTTATACTTTTTAAACAGTGTTGTGGGTGTTTTGTTTTTCTCCAGCTACATTAAAGATTTTTATTGAGTAATTTGAATTTCTGTGCCTAGTTCGTAAAAGAAACAGACAACGAGGTTCGCATGCGACTTCTGCAGTTTGTCACTGGCACTTGCAGATTACCGCTGGGTGGATTTGCTGAACTTATGGGTAAGTAAAAGGTGACCCAAACTTTTATACTGTAACTGTTCCATTTGCAAATCAACCACGCTGAAAGTGTACAGATAGCAGGAACTTCAGGTGCCTCAGCTGGGATCTAGAAAGGCTTCTTATGTCAGAAATCCAATTAATACATTTATAAATTATTAGGAAATTAGCTCGTTTCCATGAGAAGAATGTTTGTATTCTGTAACACTGAGTAGGACCTAATGAGCTCTGCCTGCTGTATCTGACTTGTGTCTTACGTCACGTACGTATCACATGTGCTACTTTAAAGGAACAGATTACACTTTTAAAAATCTTCTTTTCTAGGAAGTAATGGTCCTCAGAAATTCTGCATTGAAAAAGTTGGTAAGGAAACCTGGTTACCAAGAAGTCACACTTGGTGAGTTGTTACATGTAAACTTTCTGTACCTTTAGTGGTTCTCTCTTCTGGTCTTGCATTTACCACATCAAATGAAATCTAATTTGGATCAGGTCTCTGTCTCCGTCTTCAGCTGCTTTGATTGCTCTGACAAGCCTGTACTGAAGACTTTTCTGGTTACCCTGTTCTTAAATTTGCACAGTTTGCCAGTGATCAGATCTATCAAAAGTATGACATCATCCTTCTTGCATAGAACTGAGAGATGTTTCTCTAATTCTTTATTTCAGAAAATATTAAATAACTGAATAAAAGTCGTGTTGGTATTAGGTATATCTGGATATTAGATACACTTATTATACAGTAACGTTATAAATGTATAGTCGTGAGGAAAAGTAGCTTGAAAGAAATCTCAGCAAGCGTTCAAAACAAGGATTCTTAGCCAAGAATGCAGATACTTTTTCCTGCCAGGCGTCAGACTGTTGTTGGCCTGGCATTCCTGTGCCAGAGTGGTGCAACAGGTACACAGATCAGTTTCCTGTACACACTGTGTGCAAAACAGACACACCTGCCTTTGGCGTCACTGTGACAATAATATTCATCATACTCCTAAGCTAAAAACGGGGAATTCCCCATTTTACCTTTTTTTTTTTTTTTTCCACCAATGCGTTTTTTTTTTCAAGTGATGATTGCAAGAGTTAAACATCCTTCTTGGTCTAAGACAATTTTGGGGGAGACATGGAATGAAACAGAATTTCAGCCAAAAGCCTTTTAGGGCAAAGTTTAGAGGGGGGAAAAAACCCAAAACCTTATATCCAGGCATGCGCAGGAGGGAGGAAAATTCAGCCTTTTCATGCTCTTGCTGGAATTTGGAGGGGCATCAAACTAGGATGATACCAAACTTTGTGGTGAATATTTCCTTTTCTGAGTATTTCTCTGTATCTTGGGCTGTCTTTTAGTCTTCAGTGGTTCTGTTTTTTATCTGATGTGATAAGTCTTTCGTTTCTTAAGGTGTTCCTCTCAAACTTTGTCTATTTTTACTGCTCATAGAAATGTCAAGGCAGTGAGATTGCACCAATTGCTATTGCCTTATTTCTAATTGTTAGAACATTTTTAACTTCTACTGTAGCAGTCGAGTTGTGTGGTGCTCTGTATGGGATTTAGATAAACTTAACAAAAGTTTGTGTGTTTTTTTCTGCTCAGTTTTAATCGTTTGGATTTGCCACCATATAAAAGCTACGAACAACTGAAAGAGAAGCTGCTCTTTGCCATTGAAGAAACAGAGGGATTTGGTCAAGAGTAGAAGTGGCTTCTAGTCAAAAAGGAGATCTTGCATAATGAAAGGCCCAGCCAACTAAAATTGCACACTTAATTGTATATAAGCTTTTTGTTCTGTACAGTGATCTTTCTGGAACTCTAAAAGTATAATTGTTCTCCGTTCTTCCACAAAGATATGCAAAACAGTTCAGCCTTTTCTACTTTTATTTATTGCCCTTCCAAAAGACCAGAAAAAACCCTCATAAATTTTGAAAGCAGACGAGAGACTTATTTAAAATATATATAAAAAATATAAATATATTTACTAATAGGCTCTAGTTTTATAGAGCTTTAAGCGTATGAAAAGTTGCAGCCATTTAAAAGGGCCTGGATTTGCTTTATCTTGGCTTTATTATTCAGAAAAATGTTTAAACTGCTCTGTGTTCTCTCTTAAGAAACATCTCCACGTTTGTTTTATTGCATGGCTGTTCTAAAAGGTGTTAAAGGCTTAGGCCAAACGTATCCTAACTATGTAGAAAGATGCTGCTGGTTTTTGAGACGACAGAATGTGTCTTTCTGTCAGTTTAATTTTTTAAAATACGTAAATAGCTGATATATCCCTCTCTACTGATGTAGCCAAGGTCATGAATAAAGCCTTTACTACTTGCACAAGAGTCACGTACAATAAGATGAATGTGATTTAATGTTGAAAGCAATTGGTGCCACTGTTCTGACTTATTGTAGGAGCTGAACAGAATATTTTAATTCATTTGAGCAGCATTGAAATTTGTTTACATACTACCTTGGGTTATTACCATGAGGATGCTAGGTAATCTTCAAAGAAAAAATAATAATAAAAGAGAAAATATTACACATTCTCTCTGTGGTCTGGTGTCTTACAGGTTTCTTTGCTGTTTTTTGTTTCCCTTTTCAACCCCTGATGTCCTTTTCACAACTTTGTAGAGTATATTAATGTAAACGGAGCTATAAGGGTATACAAAAGGTAATGTGAACTTTGCTGCTTTCTGTGTTCTTGTTCGGTTTCAGTTACTGGATCTAGTAAGCCCAAATAAAATGGACGTTACGTAACCTTTGCACAGGTAAAAATGTTCTTAAGTATTAGATACCCTCATTCCTCTTAAGTTCTTGCAGAAATTCAGATGTACCTGAATTAAGTATGTCTAAACCTGTCATTCTTTTATGTAGGTCAAGTTTGTCCTAAGTGCACAATAATTTAAAATCAGTTTTATTGGCATTGAGGGCGTTTGCTGAACTGCAAAGATGTGTTAAAAAAAAAAAATAAATTAACACCTTATTCACATGAATTGTATTAAATGCTACTTTTAGCAAACTGTGCTTCCTTACTATAGAGTAAAAACATGTTTAAAATTACCATTTGTATTATGCTTTAAATATTAACTGTAAATTCCACTACATTTAACTTATACAGAATTTTGTACACACATGAAAATGATTTCTTAGAATATGATTAAAAACACTTCTGTAGCATATCATATTGCACTGTTAAAAGTGTACATGCAGAAAAAACAGCTACATCTGTTCGTGCGTCTTTCCAGTACAGCCACTGAATTCTGCCAAACCTTTATTTTCGCACATGTTGGATTCTCTTGAGGCTTTGCAGTCAGTGCGCGCAGCTGATTGCACGGTGGAGCTGTTACCCCGTATGTAGCTTTGGTAACTCCGGCAGTGCAGCGGGCCCAGCAGCCTGCTACCTTACGTGGACGTTCTGCAGGAGTTACAAAAACTTCCACCACTCTGAGGGTTTTTCATGCACCAAATACCTTCTGCAAAAACTGTTTTCATAAATATAGCATTAAATTATTTTCAAGTGCAAATCCACTTAAATGATGACTTATGGTGGTTGGAATGGAGGAAGCTTTAAAAAACAAAAAAGTACGCCTGTGGCCTGGCCTCTGACGCCTGTGCGTGGCTTGCCTAAAAGACCATTAAGGCGGCTAAATGTCATAGAGTTGAACTTCATGAATTTGCACTAATGAATGACTCAGTGACCCACTACCAACTGCTGAACTTTGTGAATCTGTAAGTGAACAAAATAATAAAGACAGCACCTCACAAGAATGTAGTTGCTTTGTTGTTTTGATAATTTTAGCTGTCTCATGACTGCAGTAGTTTTTTCCTGTGGGTAAGCGTTAGTAAGCAAGGAAAAATCCAAGCCCAGTGGCCTTCTGTACATGTATATGATCTGTTAATTGGTTTCAATGGACTGAGTGAAAGCACGGCTCTTAAGGGGGGTGTGTGAAAAAACCCAAACCCACAAGGGTTTATATACTTGTGTGTGTGCGTGCGTAGAGTTAACTTGGACTTTTTGGGAATTCCAGTGATACTGCATTGTAACTTTTCCTGTCTGCATTCCCTGTCATTCAGCTGTACCTGGGGGAGGGAAGACAGGGAGAGAGGAAGGGCAGCAGGGGCTGGAGCTCAGATGAGGGCACCAGTGAGGTAACACTACTGTGCAGTCCATGCGTTCTATTTGTTCCTTTCTTCCTGCAAGCAACTCACCTGCTCTATAAACACTCAACAATCTTTACTTGGTACCTGGAGAGCCTCCCTCTGTGTGCAGATACTGTTTTCTGCAGCAGAAAAGGCACAGATGTAAGGTGCCTCTGTCACAAAGCTACTAGAAGTGGTTTTGTGTATGGCAGGTGTTTCTGTAGTGCACAAAACCAGAAAAGTCAAAGAATCTCTCTGAAACACTACATGTCGTGCACCCCAGGACTTCGGCATACTGAAGACTTCATTTTGATGCTCTATTAATTGAAAAGTAAGAGTTACTTGACTGTAGTAGAGAAAACCATCTTTCAACTAGTGTTGTGATCTGAGGCTAGAATTAAAGCTCTAGATTGTCTCTCAGCTGTGGATGCTTACTGCCGACTTGGCACAGGCTTGGTTTGTTAGTCTAAGCAATTAATGTCTGTCTTTGTCTTCCTCCTATAGATGGCACTATCCTTTTTTATTAAAGCAAACACTAGGTATTTATAGCCAATTTGTTCTCGATTGTTAAGATTTTCTACTGGCAACGTCATCCGTACTTGATTGCCTACCATTTTTTCATTATTTGGTCCACTCTCTCTGGGTAATCAGAAGCTATTGTTTGGAAAGTCTGTAAATACTTTCTATGCTGGATGTCTAACTTAGATTAATTTATTTTTCTGGTGAAAGTTCCTGCTACAATATTAGCAAGATGAAAGTTTTACTTTACCTCTACAAAAAGAAGTCTGTGTGTTGCCGAAGCGTAGGTCCCTTCTAACGTACTGGGAGTATGCGTTCCTCCTGTCGTAGTCACAGGGAAGGAGTGCGTATGTCCAGCAAACAGTGTGTAGCCACTAAGTCCTTAGACTTACCATAGAACCATACAATGTCCTGAGCTGGAAGGGACCCACAAGGATCATTGAGTCCAACTCCTGTCCCTGCACAGGACAACCCCAAAATTCACACCATGTATCTGAGGGCATTGTCCAAGCACTTCTTGAATATTGTCAGGCTTGGCGCTGTGACTGCCTCCCTGGGGAGCCTGTTCCAGCGCTCCACCACCCTCTGGGTGAAGAACCTTTTCCTAATACCTAACCTAAACCTCCCCTGGCACATCTTCCTGCCATTCCCTCAGGTCCTGTCATTGGTCACCAGAGAGACGAGATCAGCGCCTGCCGCTCCTCCTCCCCTTGTGAGGAAGCTGCAGACCGCCATGAGGGCTGCCCTCAGCCTCCTCCAGACTAAAAGTGACTTTAGCTGCTCCTCATACAGTTTCCCCTCTAAACCCTTCACCAACTCTGCGGCCCTCCTCTGGACACTCTCCAGTAGCTTTATATCCTTAATGTACTGCGATGCCCAAAACTTGCACCCAGCACTCCAGGTGAGGCTACACCAGCACAGAGCAGAGAGGGACAATCCCCTCCCTCGGCTGGCTGCAATGCAGGGCTTGATGCACCCCAGGGCACGGTTGGCCTCTTGGCTGCCAGGGCACACTGTTGGCTCATGTTCAACTTGCCATCAACCAGAACCCCCAGATCCCTCTCTGCAGAGCTGCTCTGCAGCCTCTTGTTCCCCAGCCTGTATGAACATCCAGGGTTGCTGTGCCCCAGGTGCAGAATCCGACACTTGCCCTTGCTAAACTTCATGCGATTGGCAATTGCCAGGCTCTCTGATTTGTCTAAATTCACAGCCTATCAGTGTGCAACTAAGTATTGATATTTCACAGACAGCATCTTACTGCATGTGGTGATGCCAACCATAAAAGGATTTTCTTAGGTGTTCCCTACTTCACTTTTTTTTTTTTAAACCACAGCACTTTTAGCAAAGTCAAACACAGGCATTCAAGTGTATTTAAGACTGTGCAGCCTCACTGAGAAAGCTGTAGGAGCATCTAATAATATAAACATATATTACACTTGAAGGGTGTTGTACCCCACAGAAGGAGGAGAATGTTTTAGGAAAAAATGGCAGGCTTATAATTATGTCCTGGTCCTGTACCTCCTTTCTTCAGTTGTGCTTGTCACGTTTCTTATCATTCCTCATACATAACTTGTAGCTGAAACAGTAGAAAAAAAAAAATTTAAAACCTGCACGAACACTGTCCCAGCATTACATACAATACACACCCTGTTTGTCCATGAAGCCATTTATTCCCATGTAAATCAACAGAGAAGGTCACATAACAAAACAGATCTTCTGGTTGACAGTTTAATTGAAATGAGATTGAGACAGCAGGTTTAGGCTATAATTTTATGAACAGCTTCAATAAACCAAAGTAGTAGTTGGGGTCATCTTCCTATGTTGCTCAAACCTGAGGCTCTGAATTCCCATTATCTTTTTTGTTGTTATATAGAGTTAAGCAACTCCAGCGCTTCTTTCTGTACCTGAAAGAAATAAATATACTCAGAACTCTAGCAGAACTTACCATGCAAGCACCCAAACGGTTCACCACAGTGCTGTAAATTCAGAACCTGCCTAAGACTAGTCATTTTTTTCTTCTGTAATTCAAGATGCTCAACACTTGAAATATGAATGGGAATAAAACCACTTAAGCCAGTGCCTTCAGTGTAATTAACTTACTATACATTCTAAGCTTATTTGGGTTGAGTACACATGATTAGCTTTTGATTTGCTGTAGTCCAATCGCAGCATGTAGTCAGTTGTCCTATTTCTGACCATAACCAACCAACCTGGGGTTCTCAAAACTCTGGACAGCAGCTAAGGAAGAGTGAGAAGACAGCTTCTGAGACTCCCTTTGTCTAGGGATTCTGGGTAAAATCTAATAAAACTTGAATGTGACCTCCAACATCTATATTAAAACCAAAACAGAACAGCAACATGCTTCTGGCCCTGCCAGAGCAAGCCGTGCAGACATGGCAGATACTCAGAGGTAAAAAAAAAAACTGTTCAGGGAACCTGCCTACTTCTGCCAAATGCAGAACAAGAACTCCAGCTTCTTTGCACACACCAGTTTCCTTCTTACGGGACGACCAAGTCTAGTTCCCAATAAATTTTGCATTTTACACATTCACCCAGAGAACAGAGAAAATACCAGCACTCTCATTTCAGCAGCTCTGCACCCTTCAAGGGGATAAGGGAATCGGTGCTTGTACCAGGAGGACAAGCACGGCAGCAGCAGGTAAGCGGTTTAACAACTTGGCTACTGCACAAAATCACTACTGACTCCTTTTGTGTGGTTTCTAAAGAAAGGCAAGCTTTTGTGATCACTGGTTGCACGTGTGCCTCCAGCTACTAAGAACTGTCAGAAGAATTGACCAATTCCATACATACCTGTGACCACTACTACTTTAAGAGTATTAGGAATTATTAGGAATTGGGAATTATTAAATTCCTATACATTTTGCAAAGCAGTGGAGGGATGGAACCCTCACTCATATTTCTACTGAAGGATAATTACTGAAGGTGCTAGCTTTTTAGAGCAACAGTTTGAGCCTTATTAGAGAACCTACAGACATAAACCTGAGTAGTGTTTTTTCTGAGGCGTGACATACAAAATTGTACCGAAGTACTTCTTACAGTTAGGACATTCAGAATGTCACAACACATTTGGGTGTTTTCTGTAACAGTTAAAGCCTGATCTCACACTGCAGCTTAACACTAAATGAATTGCAAGTCAATCAGCCATAAGAAAAATCAATTGGAAGTCAGGCTGTTAGTCCTGATGCTACCAGGATTGCTTACGAAAGGTAACGGTACTTGCTGTGGTTTATACTCAATGCAGGTCTAATGGATCACCCTCCTGGAACTACTCTGTGTGTGTTCAGGTAGGAAGCAGATGCCCACCCATCTGAACCGGGATCCTCCTGAGCCGTTCAAAAGGGTAATTAAGTGCCTAGCGCTGGAGATCTGCTGTCAAAGAGATGTTACTTCCGTTCATCTCAATTCCCTCTGGGCCTGGAAAGGACCACGATGTTAAGTTTTATGGATCTAGCAAGTTTGATACATCCATGCTTTTTTCTTCCTCCCGTGTGCGTGGTTTTCAGCTCTTCCAAAGAATGTTTTCTACCTTTCCAGTTTTAGGTGTATGAGAAGTGAATCTGTGCTCACACAGACATCTGTTAGCTCAGGTGCCTGCCTTAACTTCAGCCCCACAGTTAAGGGCGGGTTGTTGTTAGCACTATGAAAGCATCATGAAGACAGCAGAACAGTTCATAATAAACAAAATATTTCCAACCATTGTGTTTAGAGACAGTTACCAATATACTAGAATTTTTTGGTGTCTAGATGTGATCCTGGAATATAGGTGCTGAACTACAATTTACTCCGAGTTAACTTTATAGCACATTCTACTGCCACGATGCCACACGTGGGTTACAGTATGTAGTTGCACTGTTAACCACTGTTAACTTCCTACCTGTTTGTCCTCTTCTGTATGTGCAGGATAATCCTTCGCTTTGCTTAACCACAGAAGGGCCATCTTTTTATTGTTTAACTTCAAGTATGTCTTCCCCAAAAAGAGCAAATTTTTGCTGTAGAAATTTGGGTCAGCTGTACAGAGACAGGAGAAAAGCTTTAAATGAGAATGAACTATCAAATACTATCAAAGCCACACTATAGTGCCGCTCCTTTAAATACTTTGGAAAATATGAGCAGTATCTCGGCTTTGGATCCAAAGGAAGCCAATATAAAATTTCTGGTTTCTAGGTTTTGGTCTCTCATACAGTTAAGTTATCTAGCAGCTTGTTAATTAATATACTAAATGAAACTAGATTCCTTGCCAAGAGCAAAGCAGTGAGCTTACCATGTAACAGCTTTGCTTTGCAGATTCTGTGCTTTTCTGCACCTAGTGGGTGCTACAGGCATCACAACCAGCTCAGC
Organism: Phalacrocorax aristotelis; assembly: GCF_949628215.1. Lineage (NCBI taxonomy): Eukaryota > Metazoa > Chordata > Aves > Suliformes > Phalacrocoracidae > Phalacrocorax > Phalacrocorax aristotelis. The sequence goes on from NC_134277.1 coordinate 138,699,935, forward strand.
AGGTACAGGCAAGGAAATAACGAGCACAGTTCCTAGCTTCAGACCATGCACATACAGGCATTAGCTCAGCTTTGGCTACACAGGAAGAAAACTTCCAACTGTTTGTATCCCCATTTAAATTTTTTTAAGGAGATTTAAGAAGTTGCTTTTATAAAGCATGCTTTGGCTATCAATTGTTATTAAAGACTAGTCTTGCCTACTGTTCTACTTCTTGCACAAGCTTTCTCTGCTGCTGGAACTAAGGTCAGGATTCAAAACATGGAGGTGTTTTGGAGGCAAATTTTGATATAAGTCCACAATTCCAGTTCACAGCTGCATTACTTGACATCTAGGGGAAGACACAAAGTGAACTTTTCCTTCAAACTTCACTGATGTAACTATATACAAATCTTTCATAGAAGACTGCCTTCCCTTCTCTTCCTTTATCTTTCAGCCAGTCAGTTTTGCTTATGGCTTCACTCTTGGAGAAATAATTGGTCTGTATTTTCTTCTACCTGCGGACAGTTTTACTGCCAGTTAGATTGGCACTCTGATCCAAATAGCTTCTGAAACAATAAAAATGTGCCCTTTCTCTGTTGTTCTGTTTAGAATACAAAGGGCTTTTGAACTGTAAGAAAATTTAGAAAAAGTGACATAAAACTCCTTTTTGCTTGCTTCTTCCCCCTCCATTCCAGCTGAATGCCTTGGGGAAGAGTACTTTGTAACTAATGAGCGTAAAACTTCACTTGAATGCTTATTCTGAAAAAAACCCCTCATGTTACACTCCAAGTGATGACAGTAAGTGTGTAACATGCTTCAAGCATCTCTGATGAAGCATTACAATGTAACAGTCTAGTAGTGTGCTGACTAGCACAATAGGCCAATATGTTTATCAGCAGATCATATGCTATTAAGATAATACTGAAAGCTAGAGATTTACTGCAAGTCATCATTTATAGAAGATACTATTCTGTCCAAAAAAAGCTAGAAGTATTACCTTCCTCTGCCATGTGGAAGTAACGAAGAGCCTGCAAAAGATAAGGTTGTGTTTTTTAAAATGGAGAATAAACTGAACACAGTAGTCAAACTAAAGCCTTATCCACAAGCTTAACATAACTGAAGGACTTCCTGAGCCTATTTTTGTTAATTCAGCGTGCAACTGATAGTTCTAATTCCATGTACAATCAGATTTTACATCAACAGAACTAGTACATACCCAACTATTCCCCTGCCACTTCCTCCGTAAGTACAGTACCTCACATTTGTCCCTAGCCCATCGGATAATTTTTTTTTCCCCAGACTTCAACTTTCTCAAGATCATTTTGGATTTTATTTCTACCACCCAGCGTATCTGCAGTTTCCCCAGGCCAGTTCTCATGTATAAATTTAGCAGATGAAACAAATCTTATTGTTCAGGTCATTAATACTTCAAATACACAAATACTGCAAAGAGAACTGCTTTCCTACAGAGCACCAGTTAGTATCCTCATACTTAAGAATAAACCTTTATGAAATCCGCACACATTTTTCAACCAGTTTCCCATCCTGCACATCAGAAATTTCAGTCCATTCCTACTTCTTCCTGATGTTACTAGCTGGAGGGAAAATACTGTCAGAAAACTTGAAGCATGGACTTATCTACAAAACAGATTTTGTACTGAAACTGGAGAAGTCTTACCAGTATGGCTCAACTACACGTTCTGGGACAAGACTGCTTCTTCAGCCACTTTAAATGCTACAGAGCCCGATGCTCAGGCTGGCATGATTCTGCAGTATTCAAAATCCTGGCTGACACTTTGTATTCTTCAGAGAGTGATTTTCAGCAAAATTCATAAGCTTGATATTCCATTAAGAAGTTTTATTTCTTTTTCAAACAGAGCTTAAATTGCTTTCTGTGTAACAGCAAGCAGCCTTCTACAATTACTTTCTAGGGACTTCTGCCCTCCCCACATTAAAAGAACAAAACATAGTGAGTCAGTTATTGGTTGATCTAAACAAAGATTGTAACAGCTGCAGCAAACTTACCTATTACCAATTTAATTTTCAAGTTTCTATATATGTACAACTATTTAAATAAGATGCATACTGTGTTAGACACCCTAGAAGATACACATCTGGACAGTATGCTTTAGGCTGTATGACAGCAGGCATTTTCATAGCAATGATGAAGAAAAATACTTTCAACTGAAAAAAACCCACACCATATGTAGCCAGGGGATGAGAAGGTATTTGTAACAAAGTGAGCTGTTGTTTTTTACATTTAATATAAAGGGAAAAATTCTAACAGTCTTATTAAGTAAGAACATGGTATAACACCACTATATAAATCACCAGCACTGGGACTAGTACAGACAGTTATTTGCAATAGATCGTAACAGTAAAGACAAACTAAGTTACACAGAGCTTGGTATTTTCTGCCACACAAACTACGTGAAATAATTTTCACTATTCTGTGTGTGTTACAGCTGAAAAAAATAAAGAATTTTGTGCTTTTAGATATCCCTCACTCTCTTATTATATTCTTATTTTATTAATGACAGTTGTAAACTGACAAGTCCATGCTTATTCCATAAGCAGAGGTCAAGCTTTGTCAGGGAAATTAGTAAAAGTGTATCAGCAGCGTTGTAGGGGGAATAATTATCTGTGAAACATTTTCATACTGTACCTCTTGAAATGTGGAGGTTGGTGGTGTAGCAAATAGTGTTGCAGCTATTTTTCTTTGGTACCATGGCATTTCAGCAAAGGAGTAACACCTGGAGCAAAAGGAAACATTGGTATATACCCTTCACATTTTCCTCTTATTTTCGAGTAACGTTTTCATATCTCGGACACCAGAATTATTGTTTGCCGAGAGTCACAACTCCAGCCACACTGCAAGTTCTATAAGCAAGTTCTTACAACTGTACAACAAAAATAGCAAGATGCTTGAAGTTGCTGCATAGCTCTGCTAAAGAAGTTTTCGTGGGGCTTCTACTGGGAACTGCTATTACATGAGACAAAACTGGAGACAGTTATTAACCACAAGACAGCTTTTGAGCTTGAAAGATTTTAACGATTCATGTGTATTTGATATTGTGCTAATATATGTGCAAAAACAGGGCACAACTGAGTAATGTCATTGCCTTACCTCAATACTACCTGTTTTTTCTCAATTATTAATATAAAGCAGATATGCAGCGCATTCCTGAAAGACTCTGATCTATAGGAATAAAAATAAACCCAAGAATCAAACTGCTGTTTGATAGGCTAGGCTATTCTATGCTGTTTGCCTATCTACTCAGTAACAAAGGTTATCAGCCATCTATCTTAGAGATGCTGAAAGGATTAAACATTTGTTAAGTACTTCAAATACGTAGAAAATTGCAGGTGCAAACGTTAAATATTGCTATTTTTTTTATTTTACACAGTGAATAATATTTTTATACTCATTGTGGGAGGGTAATTGAGCACTCTAGAGTAGGTGAAAAATTAATAAATGCACATACGGAAGTGTTCAGAGGAGATGGGGGCAAGGCATGGAATACAGAGTCTGAGCTGAAATTTTACCATCAGATGTGCCTTATCAGAAATGCCAATAAAAGAAGTTCAATCCAGGATAGACTAGAAAGACAAAGGAGAAAAGTGCTCAAGAATTGACTGGTACCAAAACCCAGTTTCAGATGAAGATTCTCTGGGATTCAGTAATGTATACATTTAAATATACAATATGGGGATATTTTAGTGCCAAAAGCAATAATAATCTCACATTTCTAATCACCTTTTCTGAATCTCCAGAACAAGCTTCCTATCTGAAAACTGACCTTGAGGCTCATTCAGCTGGTAGCATACACTTCTGTTAGAAATCTGGACTACTGCAATTGTTAGGTCATGTGGGAATGAGTGGTGGACACTGAGTAAGTCTGTAAACTAATAAAAAGCACTGGAGCAGCAGACTGTAGTTTACTCTGATACTCAAGAGTCCAGAAAGAAACACAGAGAAGGTGGCTGTGGTTTTTAATATTTTTTTAAGCTAAAAATCCATTGTCTTTATTTATTTTCAATTTCTCAATCTCACAGTAGAGATTTCCTGTAAAACAATGTATCAGCTTCGGTCTCTTTCAGAGAAATAACCAGAATTGCTGTCTGGAGTCCCCCACTACCACATAAAAGATACTGCTTTCAACCACACTGCTTCCACAGAATGCCTTGGTTAGTATGGGAAGTCGTATTTCCAGTCCCTTTGCCTGCTAGGTAACAGCAATTCTTAGTACCAATTTCACCTAGCACTGAATTAAATTTCAGAGATTTTTGTTAATGAACATGCATGTGGCTTTACTTAAATACAACTTTTACAATACCAATACAGTATCGTGACTGATAACAACGGAAGTATTTTAGGAACACATCTATCTTTTGATAGCTTTTCCCTATATGCAGATTGCATTAACTTGCAGCCATTGCTGAAATTCAATGTAAATTCAGTGTTGGGTTTGTCTCCACTCACAGCAGTAGAACAAAAGCAGTAGTACTCACACTCTCTGATACCTGCTATGGAAACGTGCTTATGTCTGCAAAATGAGTTTTTAATAGTTCCATGCAGTAAAACAAATAAATTGAATGAACAATTATTTTTCATCTTTTTGAACTGCATAAGAATTAATAGCCACACCTTTTCAAGGTATGACGTCCTATAACCCTTCAAAAGGTTTTCATGTTTGCATCAAGTGACGACAAGCCACTAAATTATTGCAAGTATTTCTGCAATTCATGTAACACATTTTACATTCTGGCATTTTTCTTTGCCACACACTAACTTTTGTTTGAAAATATGCCTTACCAAATGCCTATAAGATGAATTGTTGTAGCATCTTTTGGATTCAGTTCAATGGCTCTCTAGTGAGAGGGAAAAAAAAAAAACCACAAGATGTAAAAAGTTTTTCTGCCACACATGGATTAAAAATACATCAAGAAATGTAGACTTGTTATCCTACTTTAATTAAACCAGACTAACAGTGTGTAGAATTTCAAGGCAATATAGTATTTATTCAGCGCACAAATAAATCAGCTCACCTCCAAAAACCTGAATGCACTGACAGATTTCTAAGCACTTCTGTTTAGTAGGTCACATGAGACTTGGCGTGTTCAGATTTTGGTATCATTTCTGGTGATATCAAATTAATAGTCCTTTATCTTCTACAGTATTTGTCCTTTACTGCCACAAAATCCACAGTTAAAAGGACAGCCAGACATCTATTTCTGAATAGCACAGTTACATTTTATCTAGTCCTAAGAGGTGTGTCCTGGTTTCAGCTGAGATAGAGCTAATTTTCCTCACAGTAGCTAGTAAGGGGCTGTTTTGGATTTGTGCTGGACACATTGTTGATAACATGGAGAGGTTTTAATTGTTGCTAATTAGTGCTTACACCAGTTAAGGACTTTTTCAGCTTCCCATGCTCTGTACAAGAAGCTGGAATGGGGCACAGCCAGGACACCTGACCCCAGCTGACCAAAGGGATACCCCGTACCATATGACGTCATGCTCAGTATATAAAGCTGGGGGAAGAAGAAGGAAGGGGGGACGTTTGGAGTGATGGTATTTGTCTTCCCAAGTAACTGTTATGCGTGATGGAGCCCTGCTTTCCTGGAGACTGCTGAACACCTGCCTGGCCATGGGAAGGAATGAATTCCTTGGTTTGCTCTGCTTCTGCGAACAGCTTTTGCTTTACCTATTAAACTGTCTTTATCTCAACCCACGAGTTTTCTCGCTTTTCCTCTTCCAATTCTCTCCCCCATCCCGCCAGAGGGGAGTAAGCGAGTGGCTGCATGGGGCTTGGTTGCTGGCTGGGGACAAACTACAGCAAGGAGTCAAAACCACTTAAGCGATTTCAGGACTCCCTTCTACAGGGACTTAAGTTTACTGCCAGAGATAATTGGGGCATTCAGGACTGTCACAATAACCCAAAAAACAAAGTGTCACCAGGAGATTTGAAGAGAAGTACGCTTGCATATTTTCACCAAAAATGAGTTCACAACTGTCACACAATCTACACACTGCACGTGTTAATGCTGTCGTATGCAAAAAGCTGTTTACAGTACCTGGAAGTGCTCTTTGATAACAAAGGCGTTTCCAATTTTAGTCTTGATTCCTTCAAAATCTCCCACATCACTGAGGCAAATTCCATACCACTGTAATTCCAAGAACAAAAATAAAACATTTAATACAGCACTATCGCTATTAATAGTAGATATAAAAAAAAAACACTCAAAAAAAAGCCAAACAGAACAGCTGCCACCACCACTAATGGCAACACGCAAGGAGTATTTGTTATGAGTCGCTCAGGCAGCATCAGAGCAACCTGCTGGTCTGCATGCGTAAGGCAATCAGTGTTCTCTTCTTCTCCAAGACGCCAACACAATTGAGTATACTTCATTACCTCTCTGCCTGGGAGAGAAGTAGCACAAAAAAAAGAGAACAGAACAAAGCTGAAACAGCACGATGACATTTGTTCCAGCTTCCACTGGCAGAAATCAAAGAACAAGATTTCAGCTAAGTTATTTTGCTTGGCTAACCTTGTGCGCTGCAAAATTTGATTCATTTTTTTCAAGTGCCTTTTTCGCACACTCAAAGGCTTCATACGCCAGTCGTTTTTTCTCCTCTGCAGAAGTACCACTAAGCTGAGCTAGATCTCGTGATGCCCGCGCCAGCCGCCATAACAACTCTGCGTCATCACTAGGTATGAATAGAAACATTAACATTTTAAAGCAGTAATGGAAACAAAGCAAGCAAAGGTCTTAAACCAGTCTTTCAATATGCATCTCAAGTGGGCAATATGACAACAGCATACCATGTCTCATTCTATACAACCCCTAGGTAACAAACAAAAAATAAAAGCCCTCCATTATAGACTGAGGATACCTTAGTTCTGCTATTCTGGTCTGTGAAGCAAACATATCTATAGGAAAGGACTTTGTTTTCCCAAAAAAGATGCAGATTTACTAAAGCCAACTGTACCACACTGGAAGGAAAACAAGGACTACTTTGTTCTTAGCTAGACGGTATTTTTTATAGCATTCCATTGATACGATATTAATGTTTAGTAGGAATGTTTAAAATATTATGCATCTTTGTCCCTATAATTGTACCTCAATAATGAAATTCTTCCTAGAGCAACAGTGAAAAAACATAGTTTAGCCGTACCACCACGACATAAAGCTGTACATTTAAGTATTTATTTACATCACTATATCAAATGGTGTATGTTATGATAGAGCCAAAGATAAGGGATTTTGAGTTTTATTATTTTGTTAACATATTGTTTTGAAATACTGCTTGCACTTTACTATACTTTTACCTAGCTACCATTTTAATTTCAGTTTACTATTTTAATAGACTTAAATATTTAAGTTTAAGAAGTCTTTCAGAGGTTCTGGCTATGAAAGTCCCCCTCACCCCATCCCACCCCCCAGCCCCAGAATACTGAAGTCAAAATTACCAGAAACCAAACATATTAAAAAGCTTACATGAGTTATTGCTAAACTCACAGTATCAATAAAGCCAGTTTTCTATCCAGAGTAAAACTGAGTCACTGCTCACATTGCAGCAGTCCTGCTCTAATTAACACAGTAACATAGAACTAGCAGACTCATTTTTCAGCCAAGTCACAAAAATGTTTATTGCTACCAGAAGCATTACTCCTCACAGAATAATTTGTGTTGTTATATACCTAGTAGTAAGCTTACACCTTGCTTATGACATGGTATCCCTCACAGGCTAGGGCCGCCATTTAACTTCCCAGGCTTTATACTTGTGCCCCTGGCAAGAACGAGGAGGTGGGGAAGAACTGAAAACAACTGAACAGTTGACTTCCTCCAGCAGAGTTCTAGAAGTGAGATGCCTTGTCTCCTCCAAAGGATTGCACTCTCAGTTTGCAATGCATTTTGTGCTCTTCCCTTAAACAGCTTGTCCCAGTTCGCTTATCAACAATGTTTTGTGCAGTTAAGGCATAGCTACATGAATAAGGAACTTTTTTTGTTCAAAATCAAATCCTAACATGAGACGAATAAAAACAGAAAAAAACAGCTGGTCAGCTACGAAAAAGCAATGAAAAAGTGGCTCTCAAATTTTCAATACCTAAATTCTAGGTAATTTGATCACTTAGTAATGTGTAGACACACTATGAGCTTCTGCATTGTATTTTGAAGGACTCTTAGAGTAACAAAACAAACAAGCAAAAACCCCTTTGCAGGACTGAAGAACTTGGCTGTTAACCCTCACCTTCTACAGCTACCAGCCCTTTCTTCGTTCATTTTTCCATCCAGAGGAAAAAGATCAAGAGTCATCTTTTCCTACTTAAGTAAGGATGAAAGCAAGGTTCTCCAGCATACCACAGTGAGAACATTAGTGAGAAACTGATACAGAAGAGCACAGGAAAGAAGTCACAGTAGTATCTCAATGCAATCAAGTACCTATTTTTATGCTGAACCAGCAACCGATAGAGCTTTTCAGTTTCTCCGCTCCCATACAGGTAGTCTGCTTGCTCTATAACTTCTTCCACTTATGAAGGAATTAAAATTGTGGAAACAGAAGAACAAATTACACATAATTAGGACATTACAGCATAAAGAAAACACTTCAGAGCAAGACAACCTAGCTGAAAACACAAAGAACAAATGATGTAGTTCCTTTTTAGGCCATTGCTCCAAACAACTTATTCGCACAGCAGAACTGGATAAGCTCCATTTACAAGGAACAACTAGTACAAGAAACAGTGCTGAACACATGCCTCTCATGGAACTACAAATCCTAGAATATAAATCACTGAAGATTAGGAGAGCATGCTGGATAATTTTTAACCCTGCCATCTCTACCTGCCTTCTATCAAACATTTCAAAGATCAAATAATGGTCTATGTGGACTCTGGATTCTAGTCATGGTACATCTTCAGTGGCCTGCTATGTTTACTTGTTAAGACTCCCTGAACACTACTAACATATCCAACAACTAAATGCTCAAAACTCAAACCTCTGAGTACATTTCCCACCAGGTGTTTCACATAAATTATTAGACCTTTATTTATTTTTCAGGTATTTCTTTTTGCTCTCATTTTCACCATATCTACTCCTTGCCTTGCATAGAAAGCACACTAACATTGCTTTTCTTGGCAACGTAAATGCCAGATTCAAGTGAAAGCACTAAAAAAAAAACACCAAAAAAGACCAGACACAAGTAGTGGCATTTATGTTCCTCACAGGAAATTTTATTTGTGTACTGAGCAGCTATCTTAAATCTGATTCACAGAACTTACTTCTTTTTCACCAAATGAAACAGTTCCTTATCTGTTCAGAAGTCCATTGTCTGAATTTTTATTATTGAAATAAAAGCATAAAGATCTAAGATGTTCCTCTCTGAAATGAACACGTTATCTGAACTGACTACTATCTAATCAACACAGTAAGCATAGGTTTCAGCTACGCTCATTCTCCATTTAGTTAGGCTTACTCTCAAACCCCCTTAATTTACCATCTAACAGAAAAGTTCTAAGTTTGGAACAATGTCCCCTTTTAAGATAAAGTTACTTTTCTTCCAGCAGCGAGACTATCTTTATGCAATCTTGAAAAGGACATGTTATCACTTGTTCTATTTGTTGCTGGTAGGTGAAGCAAGGCTTTTCTTCTCCCTCTTCAGTGTGACAAAATACAAGACATTACTCGATTTTGTTTGAAATGCAATCTCAGTGCTGCTTGACCAGATTGAATGGGAATCGCACTGTGTTCATATTGAAAACCTGAACTAAGAAAGATTTCTAGAGATTGATTAAGGTTTGGTTTGCATTCATAAGTGAGCCATATCTTTCTCTGTAAGTTTTTTAAAGCTTGAGCAACAAGTTAGGTATCATACACCCTGTGTCCGTGTTATATTCTAGACAGGATGAGCTACTAGATCTGCTTTCAGTGACACTTGAAAGAATCCCTTGTTAGAAGTCCTACAAGGCTACCCTGAACCAATTCAAAAGCATCCGATCATGGAAACACACCGCATGCGGTCTTAATGGAGAAAGTCAAAAGCATTGCACCATTTCCCCCTATAATTCTGGAGTTAAAAATATTAAGTTTTGCCTTAGAAAAACTTATGTACTTCAAAATATGAAAACATTACCTTTGAAGCTCGCATGAACCTCAGCAAAGCCACAAATCAGCTTGTGAGCTTCATAAACGAAAAAGGACCCTGCTGAGAGTGCAAGCCCCCTTTGAAGGCTTTTTCTAAGCACCTGCATGGGATCATAAGATAGGTATTAATAAACGTTGTCGCTCCGAGTTAAAAGAGCTTGTCTTGTCTCCAGCACCAGTTATATTTCAGATTGTGAATAAAACTTAAAAAAAACTTTAAAAAAAAAGAAAAAACTGACTGAAAATGACCCATAAATACGCAGCAAGCACAAGATAAAAGGCAAAAAAAAGCAAAGTTGTGGTTTCCAAACGAGCACAGGGATCGCAGTTTTTCCCAGAACGGATCAGGCCGTCGCCACCCCCCGCGAGGCCGGAGCTCCCACTGACGGTGGGGAAGTCCCGTGGGGCGAGGGCGGCCTCACGCCCCTGAGAAGCGGCCGCCCCACCACCCCGCCCCGAGCAAGCGGCGACCCGGCTACCTCGCTGCCGCAGGCCCCGCGGCGGGGACCGGGCTCCCCCCGGCCCCAGGGGCCGCCCGCCTCCCGCCGGAGCGGCCTCCCCAGACAAGCAGGGCAGCGGCGGACAGGCCGCACCAGGCCCAGCGCCGCCATGACAGCCGCCATCGCCACCGGAGGAACCGGTCCGTCCCCCAGCTCTGCCCGGACAAGGGCAGAAACAAGGGCAACGGCCGCCCGTTCCACCCGCCAGCCATTGAGCGGCCCCGGGACCCGCGCCACGCCTCGGGCCCGGCCAGGTCACCGGCCCGGGGCGGGCGGAGAGGTGGATGTGAGAAGCGGCAGAGGTGGGTGTGAGGGGCTGGCAAGGACCCGGGGGTTCTGCGCATGCGCCCTTCGCCAGCGGCGGCCCCGGGGCGGGGCGCTCCCGGCTGGCGTGGGCGTGAGCGTGGGCGTGGGCGCGGGTGACACAGGAGTCCGGGGTCCGTAGCCTCGGGGCGGCTGCCGCCGGCCTCCGCAGGTAAGGGAAGGGAATGGGAGGGGAGGAGAGGGAAGGGGTCCGACCGCGGGCGCTCAGCAGGGGAGCAGCGTTCCGTGCCCTGCCGCTGGCTGGCTGGCTGGAACGGGGCGGAGCGGTTGGGGACCCGGGGACGGCCTGTCGGGGCCCCGCCGCCTTTCCGTGCCTCGGGAGAGTCCTCCTCCCGCGCAGGGCGGTTCGCTCCCCCTCCGGCCAGGGGAAAGGGAGTCGGTCCCTTCCGTGCCTCGTCCCCCCAGGCTACGCCCGCCTCGGCCGCCTCACCCCTCCGGCTGGCCGGGGTTGCCGTCTTGCCCGGCGGGGAGGCAGCTGGGGCCCTGCCGGGCTGGGCTGAACCGGGCCGAACCGGGCCGGGCTGTGGCGGCCGCCCCGCCCCGGCTGCAGGCGGCGGTTCGCAGCTGTCCCAACCGCCTCCTCTTGCGACACGTCCCCTCAGGTGCAGGCCCGCTTCCTGCGCCCGGGGACCGGCGGCTCCCTGCGGGGGGCTGGGCACGGGTGTGCAGAGCTCCAGGAGTCGGTCGGCTCTCGCCGTCCCTCAGGTAGCGAAACTCGGTGAAGTTAAAGCTGTTCGCCAGGACTTCTGAGTCCCGGGCGCCGCATCCGTGGCGGCGTGACGCCGCTCTGGGCAGCGCCGCAGCCTTCCGAAGGGAGGCTGGCGCGAGTCGTCGTCGTTCCTAAAATAATACGCGGTTATTACTGAGCTGCTGTTCGAAGGCATTGTTGTTTCTTTCTTTCTTCGTTGCAGTCGCATCGTAAATCAAAGATAAACCTTAGCTGACTTGCGTGTTGTCATAATTTACTCTTCCACTGGGGAAAAGTTAAAATATGAAAGCTCTTCACTTCTGCTTCTGTACTCATATCTTCAAAGTGTATTAGGTATCCTCGAGGTAATATGCATCACCCAGCCTGCAGAACTTACATTTGTTTTCTTGGGAGTTTTATGCCCCAAAATGTTCAAGTTAAAGATATTTCGGTGGTGGTACAAAAACGTTTGTTTAGTAAAAGTAGTTAGGGTCAAACTTAATCCCAGGTTTTTTTTTTTTTAACTGAAGTTTTAAATTTTAACTTACATAATCACAAAGGCAAGGTTTTTCACAGGGCATGCAGAACGCCAATAAGCATTAGAAATAAAAAAAAAAAGTAAGCAAGAAAGATGTGTAGAGGAGCAAGGGGAACCAGACAGGACTTTTTGGTTTTCTGTTACGGTGTTAGAAGTAGTGCAGTGTTTTTCCAACAAGTATGTTTTTGTTAAATATCTCGGAATTAATCTATACAAATCCTTTATATGTGAGCGTTGACTACTTTTAGTTCAGTTGTTGAAAGCAAAAGTCCGTTTCTAGTAGGTTGAATAACTAAGCCATTATTAAATGTCACCTGCCAGAATTCCAGGGTAGCAGTGCTGGACCACAGTGTTTTTGCAGCCTTTTGTTATGCCCAAGGCATTAATTTTTCTCCAGAATTTGAGGCTAGTGGGAAGTCATAGTAGCTGCTTTGTAGAAACAACACCAAAGATCCTTCTTCGAGGGGTAACAAAACTAAAATCTCAACTCCTCAGATAGGTTAATATTATTACCTGGGGTGGATTTTAGTTTTTTTTTTTCCCCCCTTATTCTCATTTACTGTCATTACTATGATTTCCTCTAGGAAATACCTTTAGGGACAAAGTTAAGTAGTAAGATATGTTTTTTTCCTTTCTTATTAATTCTGTTTCTTTTTCAGTCAAAATCAGGGTGGTCTTCCAACATAAGCAGTACATGATCATATTTATTATTTGTAGGCATTAGTTCCTTTTAAAGCCAACAAAGTTACTTCTATTCTTAGATCAATTAGGCTAAGGTTATTAACGGTCCCTTCTAGCACCACATTTGAAGTTGTGGTGTGGCTGCTGGAAACAAGTAGATGGGAAGTAGAATTATGGTGTTCTTCACTGTTTTATGTTTAATTTCTTTGGTTTGTCTTTAACATTGCATTAGATGATATGCTGATGCTTAGATATTTAAAAATGGCATTACTAAGCGTTTGAAGGACTTCTGAATGTAGGTGTTTTGGGGCTGGATTGCTGGGTCTGAGCTTCTGTTTAAGAAATAGTCTTAATGGTTTGGATCACTTGTTTCATACTTTCTTCTGTGGTTGAAGGAAGGCTGTATCTTTTGTAGATCCTTCCCATCCTGTAGCTGGATCGAGTGCACATATTCATTCAGTGCTTTATCCAAGGCACCCTTAGGAGCCAGCTGAATTAGTTCTAGCGGTGGCAACTTGCTTCTGGTGCTTCTCACATCCAGGAAGGTTATTAAGAAGTCCTCATGGTAGGTGATGAGCACATGTGCAATAATCTGATGGTTCCAGGAAGTAGCATGATTGCTGTGTGGCGGTGGTGGGAACCACTGCCTGTATATATGCAGAGCATATGTGATACCCCCCAGGCACAGTAAATGCAGAGTGCAAGTAGCTGCTGTGATACAGAATTGAAGGACAGCTGACTGGAGAGCTCTTGGTTTGCCTATGGGAAGGTTTAAAATACATCTGGGCTATAGTAAAGTGTAATGTTGTGATTGTCAGTTTGAAGTTAGTGTTATTGTTTATGCTGAAGTACAAAATGATATGCCAGACCATTGTGGGGTAGTGTTTTTATGGATCTTTCTTAGTCAACCTTTAGCAGCGTAGGAAGCATAGGTCTCTTGGAGCATAAGCTACATTGGGAGCTTGAAAGCTGCTGATTTTGGTCTACTTACTTTAAAGCACTATCAACTTACTGGAAAAAGAGAGTTAAATGAATAGGACAAAAAAGGTAATCTGATCTTGGTTCTTAAAATCTTAAAGGGCTTTTCTTGTTGGACATTTTAAATATCTAATTTATGTTGTACTTTGTTCTCCAACAAAGGCTCTGAGTTTCCCATAAATAATCTTTACAGTGCTGCTGCCATGGACATGTAAAGCTGTTGAACAGGTTATTTATTTTACGAGGAACGGTAGTTCCTCAAAGTATATGCATTTGAACATGTTACTTTGTTTGATATATGGGAATAATAGTTCTTGGTTTTAATTTCATTTCATTTCACGTTTTAATGCTACTGTTGAAGCTTTAGCCTTCTCTGAGAAGCCCAGAGGCAGACCTCTGAGGTAAGTTACCATAAACTCATTTTTAAGAACTGGTATTTGTCAATGAAGTGTTACAACATGCAGACTTGAAATGGACTGTAAGAAGGATTAGTCTAAAACATGTGATCACTTGCATCTTCTTTCTGCAATAAAACACAGCAAGTTTTAGTGAGAAACAAGTTTTTCTATCTTCTGGATAATGTTAATTATGTATAGTCAGTCTGTGGCTCTACACAGAGAAATTGCAATGAAGAATACACGATTTAAGATACTATTCAAATTGCATAGTTGTTTTCCATAAAGTAATTGACAAAAATATTCTGATAAAACATATATGCTGGAAATATGTTTTCCCCTGGTTTAATGCCATCTGCTTAAAACAACTAAATTTTGAAGTCAGGAGATCTGTGTTTCTCTCTTTTTTTTGTTCCGGGCACAGTATTACCTTTTATAGTTTAGCTTACTTGGATCAAAACATCACCCAAAATTCTTAAAATACTTTTGTGTTAGGAGGAAGCTGGGCCTCAGCATTAAAGGTGTGCCTACATGGTGAATACACATATTCAGGAATTAAAAGATCAACAGAAGCATATTTAGAAACAGCTGCTTCTAAGTCATCTTGTGAACAGGCATCCTAGAAGTCAAATTAATAGTTTCTTGTCTGTGCAGTAGGATTTTTTTTTAACAGAATTCTACATATGTTCTTTGGCAATGTAACTTAATGTTAGATTTTTATATACAGGAACTATTTACAAATAGTTGCCAGACTTATTACACCAGTGTGTTACCAGTCCAGTAGATAAATATTTGAACTGCTTGAGTATAATGAAGCTTGTATAAATAGATTATTCGTTTCCCATAGAGAAAACAAAGTCTCCTGTCTCACACACTCATATGCCTCAGATTTCTTAAATACTAGCTCCTATTTTTGTTTGGCATAATCCCCAGTAAAAGGAGTTCTGTGATCACTAGGGTTTTATCAGCATAATCTCACTTGTTGAATTAAGAATGATGTAATTCCTTCATGCATACTAAATAATGCGTGTGAGAAGATAGAGCTTACAGTTGAGGTTTCGTGTGATTCTTCAAATACCTACAGAACAATTCAAGTTGAGATGTATTACTTTGAGCTGCTTCTGTTATTCAACTTGTGAGCACATCAGCTGGTGCCACACGAGAATTTTATCAGCTGTATTGCCTGTACAGAGAGAGAAAGAGAGGAGCCAAAATTCAGATTTAGAGGTAGGAGTTTTAGAGAAGTCTCTGCTTTTCAAATGCAGTGATGAAATTATGTTACAAAACAGTCTTAGCCTTTAACTTTCTATGAAATGTCAGTTCATGCGAGGTGGTCCATTTGCTTGAGAATTGAAGGGTTACCTTGAGATTTTTTTTTAAATACACACTTATATATGTGTAGTCCAAGACCACTAGAAACTGTGTCACTAGTAACCCAATCAGTGAAAGAAGGGTCCGTTTGTCATAATTTCATTGCCACCTTATTGCAGCAGATGTGTCATTTTCTGGGAATATGTCATTCTCTGCTCTTTGCATATGCAGCTGTTATAAAGAGAAGCTAGAGGACCATCCTGAGATTATGGATTGAGCAGGTTATATTGTCAGATGGGTGTTGTCTCCCCAGTTATTTTCATTTAAATCTTGTTTTGTCCTTCTTTGCGCCAGCTCTTCACTGCAACCCTTCTTGTGAAGGACTGTTGCAAGAAGTGCTGTTACTGCGTGGTCTGAGATGCAATAAAGGAGGCTCTAAGGAGCAGAGGCTGAGAGATCTTTACCACAAAATTTCCTATTTGCAAGAAATGGTATCTTAGTTCTGTCTGAAAGTGAAGACACTGAACAGTTGCATACACTGAGTGTACAGGACAGTAAAGCTTCATGTGCATTATTAGAGGTTTAGGCTTGGTTCAAGGCTTTCGTTTTTATATTCTCTCCAAATAATTAATTTCCATGTTGTCATCTGCCCAGGTTCATGGGAAATACTTAATAATCCAAGAAGGATCGGAGCACTGCTTGTATATGGTACTGACTGCTTCAGTCTGGCACACAGTTTACATAAAATGCTGGAGTGTAGCATTACATGTAGAAGAATAGCTGATCGGGAATAGACTTTAGCAAATACTGAAATGTTTCCCCTGCTTTTTCCTGTGTCCGTCTGGGCCCTGAGGTAACTACGAAAAATGGATTTTTGGTCTATTGTCATGAGTAGTTCATAGGAACTAGGCAACATTCTATGACAGCAGTAGCTGTCACAGGTTTGAGACTTGTGACTAAAGGCAGTGATACCAAACCCAGCCAGACAAGTCTTTAGTCTTTTCGTCTTCTTGTAGTTAAGTATTTCTGCTTGTCAGATTGGGAAGCACCTGTAGTTATGAACATATCATTGTACTACTCTGGAAGGTTATCTGGGCAAGCCTGTACTCCTCTGGTATTGCAGCATTGACAGGATTGCTGCAGTCTGACAGTTTCCAAGTGCTCTGCTAGAAGATTATTCTGATAACAGATCTGTTCCTTTCCAAGTAGAATGCCATGTTTTAAGTTTCTGTTGAAAAGCAGGAGTTGACTGGGTTATTTGGTGGATGCCACTTATCTTCAATAGAATCATTAGTGGAATTCAAAGAACATTATCATCGGTGGAACTGCAAGACAAGACTAGTCCTTGACTTACAGTTTTGCTTTGATAATGACAGCTCAGGCAGAAGGGCTTGTAATATACTTAGTTGACCTAATGATGCCCTTGAGCAGCCTAGGCATGGCATAGGATCAGGACCAAGTATCTCCCTTGTGACCGTGCATCGTGGCCATGCAGTTCGGAGTCTGGATGTTGCTAATTCTGCCATACAGTTTATGTAGTCGTCTTCTGTCCAGAATTATTGGTGTGTTTTCAAAAGCCTGGTATGTTCCTGTGGTCAAAAAAAGCTATTCCAATAAAAAGGACTATTGAGCTGTTGTCTGGCCACATTCTGGTGTGTGTTACCTCGCCTTTATGGATTACCTTCTATGGAGGACAAACAGTTGATAGCTTGAGAAAAGCAGAGATTTAAATTATATTTGGTCAAGGGGGAGCATAGTTACTTTCGTAACAATAAATAATTGAATAAATAAGTCTCCTCTTAGGTGAGGTCAGTCAAGGCTCATCCTGCATCTGATACATCACTACTACATCTGATAGTGTGTTATAGAATGGCATTTCAAGATGTAATGCAGTAGTGTGGCTGAGATTTATTTTCACCATCCTGAAGAGACTGCAACTTTCCAGACTCTCTATTCCACCAGGTCTTCAAAAAGAGCATGATTACTTAACTAACAGTGACTCTGATCCTTGAGAATGTTTATCATCTTGAGGAATCCTACCACTCATCTCCCAAAACTGTTTTGGAAGTTTTCAGCTAACAGAGGCTTTCAGACGTGAGGAGAACTGGGTGGAGCTGGAGTCACAGAATTGTAGAATCATTAAGGTTGGAAAAGACCTCTAAGATCGTCAAGTCCAACCATCAACCCAGCACGACTGTGCCTCCTAAACCGTGCCTCCTAAAGCATGACGTGAAGTGCCACGTCTACACAATTTTTTGAACACCTCCAGGGATGGTGACCCCTGCACCTCTCTGGGCAGCCTCTTCAAATGCCTGACCACTCTTTCAGTGAAGATTTTTTCCTAGTATCCAACCTAAACCTCCCCTGATGCAACTTGAGGCCCTTTCCTCTCATTCTGTTGCTAGTAACTTGGGAGAAGAGACCAACTCCTACGTCGTTACAACCTCCTTTAAGGTAGTTGTAGAGAGCAATAAGGTCCCCCCTCAACCTCCTCTTCTCCAGAATAAACAACCCTCAGCCTCTCCCCATAAGACTTGTTCTCCAGACCCTTCACCAGCTTCATTGCCTTTCTTTGGACGCACTCCAGCAAGTCGACGTCCTTGTACTGAAGGGTCCAAACTGAACACAGTACTTGAGTTGAGGCCTCACCAGTGCCAAGTACAGGGGCACAATCACTTCCCTGCTCCTGCTGGCCGCACTATTCCTGATACAAGCCAGGGCGCTGTTGGCCTTCTTGGCCACCTGGGCACACTGCTGGCTCATGTTCAGCCAGCTGTTGACCAGCACCCCCAGGTCCTTCTAAACCAGGCAGCTCTCCAGCCACTCCTCCCCAAGCCTGTAGCGTTGCATGGGGTTGTTGTGACCCAAGTGCAGGACCCAGCACTTGGGCCTTGTTGAACCCCATACAGCTGGCCTCAGCCCATCGATCCAGCCTGTCCAGATCCCTCTGCAGAGCCTTCCTGTCCTCAAGCAGATCAACATTCCCGCCCAATTTGGTGTCATCTGCAAACTTACTGAGGGTGCACTTGATCCCCTTAACCAGATCATTGATAAAGATATTAAACAGAACTGGCCCCAATACTGAGCCCCAGGGAATGCTACTTGTGACTGGCCACCAAGTGGATTTAGCTCCATTCTCAACTCTCTGGGCTCGGCCATCCAGCTAGATTTTACCCAGGGAAGAGTACACCTCTCTAAGCTACAAGCTGCCAGCTTGTGGGAAACGGTGTCAAAGGCTTTACTAAAATCCAGGCAGACAACATCCACAGCCTTTCCCTCGTCCACTAGGTGGGTCACCCTGTCATAGAAGGAGATCAGGTTGGTCAGGCAGGACCTACCTTTGATGAAGCCATGCTGGCTGGGCCTGATCCCCTGGTTGTCCTGCACTTGCCTGGTGAGCTCACTCAAGATGAACCGTTCCATAACCTTCCCCCGTACCAAGGCAAGGCTGACAGGTCTGTAGTTCCCCAGATCCTCCTTCCAGCCCTTCTTGTTAGATGGACGTCACATTGGAAGCCTCCAGTCATCTGGGACCTCCCCTGTTAACCAGGACTGCTGGTAAACGATGGAGAGTGGCTTGGTGAGCTCCTCCGCCAGCTCCCTCATTACTCTCGGGTGGATCCCATCTGGCCCCATAGACTTGTGAGTTCCCAGGTGGCTCAGCAGGTCATAAACTGCTTCCTCCTGGATTATGGGGGGTTTATTCTGTGATCTGTCCCTGCCTTCCAGCTCCAGGGGCTGAATACCCTGGGGATAACTGATGTGACTGTTAAAGGCTGAGGCAAAGAAGGCATTAAGTACCTCAGCCTTTTCCTTTGGCTTGGTGGTGATGTTTCCCCTCCCCTGCATTCAGTTTTAAAGGGAGTCATTCTTCCTTTTGCACAGTTTGGGATTACAAGGATTTGCGCAGCATATGCAGAGCTCCAACAGCCATTTAAAAGACTTCTGAGTTCACACGTGTGAAGCATCTGTGTGCCCTCTGCAAGTTCTGTAATGACTTCAATGTTGTAAGAGAAGTATCTGTTGAGTATTTACTGTAGTGAAACTTAAATAAAACTTGATTTTCATTACAGTAAATACTGTTTTGGGTTAATGAGATATGATTTTTTCTCACTAGTATGTGTTTTACTAACTTTTAATGTTTTTAATGTAGTGAAAATTGGACTGTATATAACTATTTACTGAAAAAAAAATCAGTCTTTGGTATAATGGATAATTATGTTGTCTTTTTTCCAAGTAAAAGCACAAAATTATTTCTTGAAATGCATTAGAAGTATTACAGAGCTCTTCAACCCATTATACATATATTGATTTCTGATCTCAAAACCTCTGAGGAAAATGCCTTCCATTATTTTTCATTTTTGATTTCGCAAAACTGGAAATGGAAGAGATTAAAGCACCATCTCAGCATTTGGGAAGTTTTGTTTTTGTGTCTGTGTTTCGAGTTGAGTATCCTCCACTGGATAAGTGCATGTTCTTGTTATAAGTTGTCTTTTATCTAATATGGACACAATTACTAGGTCTCAAAAGAGCGATGTGTTTCAGGGAAGGGAAGCAGCTTTTTTATTCTTTTCTCTGTGTTGAAAGGGTGCTTTTTGCACCGCACCTCTTCTGCTAAATCTGCTCTTTTCCCACCTTAGATGCATAGTGGGAGAGTCAGTGACATGGAGGAGAAGGAGAAGTAACAGAACTGACTTTCATGTGAGAAAGTACTTGTGATGTTAAGAGGAGTATAAGCTAAGTAGAAAAAGCTGACCAGATTTTTAGGTTGACTGGATGCTATCTGTTTATCAGTGATTTTTGGGAACGTTCCTTTAACAAAGCAAATGTGGCTACAAGCCCTTTCGGGAACTTGTAATAATAAGGAGTTTGAAGGAAGTAAGAGCAAGATCATCTTGACTGTTTTGAGAAATATGTCTCAATTCAAGTTTGAATTCTGTTGAATTTCATTAAAACCCTTTCTATTTGCTGTTGCAGCATCAGTTGGTCATTTTGTCAGCAGAAAGTTGTTTTTATGGAAATAGCAATTAAGGAGTCATGCACTGGTCTGCACTGGATTCTATGGGCAAAGCCCTGACTGTTAATGAGCTCTGTCTGGCAGCCAGGAAAGCAATAGGGAATGGAAAATACCAGCATAAAAAGAGAACCAGGAAAAAGGGGGCAGACTGCTTTTTAAAGGTATGATTTCTAAGCCTGAAAAACATTGGTCTAAAAACAATTCAAATACCTAGAACTCAGAGTTTCACTTTTTTCCCCTCAGGGACAATGACTGAAACTTGGTAAAGTCATGGGAGCAAAAGATACTCAAAGATGGAATCATGCTGAGGTGTTTGGGGAGGTACAGGAGCATTTCCCTGATTCTGGCATGCTTCTTAACAACAATGTATGTGCATGGATGTTTGAGTGGTTTCTTTACAGATCACTTATATTTACTTCAGTCTCCAAAAGAATCACCTCTAAGACAGCAAAACAAAGATGGAGAAGGCAGTGTGTGAAGTGTGCTGTAGTGGAATACAGGAAGCCTTGGGAAAATTCCTTCAGACCACAGTGTTTTCTTTTTCCCGTTTTCAGTTCATCATTCCTCTTTTCCATTCCTCTAAAAAAAGTTCCTTTTCACCAAAAGTCATACGAGTGCAGTGAAAGGAAGAGAAATGGGTTGGGTTAAGTATAGTTTCATGTTCAAGTACACTATATGTGTATGATGGAAGTGAGCTGGCTAGGTAGAAGCAGATGCCTTCCCTTCCTTGTTCTGTTTAGTGTCAAGGGCAATTGTACTGTAGAGGCTCACCTCCTAAAGAGATGTTGGAAATGATCAACTATATTCCTGAAGAGTATAATTATAGAGATTTTTTTTTTAAATATAGAAAATATCTGCTGTTTAGATCTAATTAGGCTTGGAAATGCACTTTATCCCAGAGCGGGATTCATAATGGATGACGAAGTTTCTGTAGGTTTGTAATATCTGCTGGTCTTCTCGGTTCCAGTGGAGAATGATTGAGATACTTAAAAGGAAATGTGAGAAAGTTTTCAGTTGTCTTTTTTAAAATGAACCTTCAGAAAGAACTTATTCCTACTTGTCAGTTGTTACTTGACTTCAAAGTTGTTTGTCCCTATTATTAAAAATTGTAGTTGTTTCTGAAGATTTACTAAAGCAAAATCACCTATGCCTGTTACCTGCTTAAACTCCTTTTTTCCAATTCTGCCATGCTCATGGCTTCAGCATTTTGTTACAAAGGTTTGGTGGGGGAGTATATCATATGATTTGTTTCCTTATTCATTGAATTATTATTAATATCTACATTATAAGATATTGGCATTTATGTGGGCTTTACAGGATGTACTTTAAAGCTTGTGAAGTTTTATTGCCAGCAGTTCAAACCACTGTGCTTTCTTTGCAGTGTATCCTATTTTCCATTTGGTTCCTCAAGCATTCTAAGAAACCTGATCTTGATTCTTAAATGCAGATTTTGAAATGAAGTTTTATACCTATGTGGCAAAGTCAAGAGTATGACAGTAATACTGTAATGTTGGTACGTCATAAATCTCAACATTTGCATTTGGAGCCTCAAACCTCTCTCCTGACAAGCTAACAATTCTAATGATCAGTCAGGTAATTAATGCATTGTGACAATCCTGTTGTTTGCTTTTTAGTCCATTTTAAAAATAATCTTTTCTGTTCTTGATTTCTAGCTTAACAAATGGCGGCACAGTGTGTAACAAAGGTGGAGCTGACCATTGCCTGCACCAATCTTTTGGATAAAGATGTTGGTTCCAAGTCAGACCCACTGTGTGTGCTTCTCCAGAACACGAGTGGTCAGCAGTGGTATGAGGTACAGTGTAATGCTTCTCATGAATCTGCTAAAAACACAGTCTAACTTGCTGGACCTTTTAAAACACTGGAGCATATGATTTCATTAAATTATTTTAATTTTTTACCAGCACCTCTGAATACTTTTCATTAGATTATGTTTGTAGTAGTTATACAGGTAGCACGCAAATACTCATTTTCTAATAAATCCTTATTAAAAAATGTCAGATTTTTAGCGCTGTTCCCCCAGCCCTGTGTGGACCAACAGAAGAAGCCTTCCAAATGCTTAAATGTGCTTTTGTAAATACAGTACTCCAAAACTAGGTTCTCATCCTGGATTAGACAATACACCATTCTTATGTTGGTCTTCCCTATGCAGGAATAGATACTCCTTACAGGGAGCAAAGAAAAACAGGTCCTCAAATATCTCTGACTTCCAGCAATGGGTTTTGTAATGTAATGTGGCTATTTATATTTGACGAAAGGTTTGTAGGAAGATACAGTTTGTAGGAAGATACAGCTTTATGCTAAGAACAGCTTTTGAAAGTCTTTAATAATATGTTATTTGATTTGAGTACTTGTTTGGCTGGTAAAATACTGGATAAAGTGGAATCTTTCTATCTGCAGGTTGATCGCACAGAAAGAGTTAAGAATTCCTTGAACCCAAAGTTTGCCAAGAAATTCCTAATTGATTACTATTTTGAGCTTGTTCAGAAACTTAAATTTGGAATATATGACATCGATAACAAAACCTTTGATCTGAGCGATGATGACTTCTTAGGAGAATTTGAATGTACGCTGGGACAAGTAAGTATGAAGATGATTTCCCTTAGACTTAAGGAAATATAAGTTAATGCAAATCATTAACCACTTATATCTGAAATTTATCACTATGTTCTTCTGTAGCTGGGGTACTCTTAAACTGAATAGGATTCCAATCATCTGTTTTTTCAAGCCTCAGTTCAGTGTGCATACGGCTTATTTGCAAAAGGTCTTTAGATGATGCCCTGAAGTGCACTCTAGAATGGTGACTGTTCAGATTGCTGTCTGAAAGTAAGTGGACTGTCAACAAGCACAAAGCAGTAATTGCTGTTTATTTACTCTAATACTCAAGTTCTTATTTTTATGCTCTATAAAAAGAGAATTGGCGTATGGCAACATAAGAGTGTTCACAAGGGCCGTGTTAACCTTGTAATTTGCTTTCCAATCAAGGCAAGCAGTGATTCTGGTTCTGCCTACTGTTGCTCTCACTCCCATTTCTGTGTCAAATTATCCTATTGATACTATCATAATTGGGCAGCTTGTTTTTAATTTGTTGTTTCCAATGGATCCTTCTAAGACACTTTCTCAGGAGAGTCTTCTTGGGATTTTTCCTCCCCTGTGTCTAAAGTATTTTTATTTTAAGTGCATTATGAAGACAGAGGCATTGTGAAATGAAATTCAGTAACAATTTAAAATTAATCATTCATTCTTTAAAGAAGGACCTGCAGAATGAGTAGACACACTTCTGAGAAAGCATTGCTGAAGAGGATAAAATAAAATCAACTAGAAACACTGCAGGGGGAGGCTGACATATGTTTGCATGACAAACATTGTGTTTATAATTCTGTTTATGAAACGTGGCTTGCATGTGTTTTGAATGGTATGTATGAAAAACTTCAGAACAATTTGCGATTGGAACTTAAGGTATTATCTTTGCCCTTGTATGTGTATCATGTTGCTACAAGGCATTTTATTTCATATTGCTCCTGAAACTCTGCATGTGTTCATCTGCATATGTATTTTAAAATTTTGAAGCGTATCAAGTAGTACCTATTTATTTATAGGAGATCGTGGGAAGTAAATGTAATGCTATCACCTTCATGTGGAAAGAAAAATTCCTAAAATGAAAATACCTCAATATCTCATTTCATTCCTTTGAAAATCTTTTGAATTGCACTAATAATGCTTGATATTCAAATTTTATCTTGGCAGGTAGTTTCTAGCAAGACTCTAACAAAACCATTAGTGCTTAAAAATGGCAGACCTGCTGGAAGAGGAAGTATTACGGTAAGACAATTAAAACAGTAAATCTCTTCATGTTTATACTTAAATGTTTTGGTGGTGGTTTTTTTTTTTAGTTAGTCAGTAGCTTGAACGCGGTGTGCCTAACCTACAGTGCTGTAAAAAATATCTTAAAGCATTTTTTTCTGTATTCCACTACTATTTCTTTGTCACCCCAAAGGACAGCAGCCCACCTTCTGCTTCTATAAGTCTCATTGCATTCATCAAAATAACTAGGCCATTTGATGTGCTACTGTTTGGGCAGTATCTTTATTTGTCAGTGTTATCATCTAGTGAATCCCAGTGTCAAATCAAATTGTTCCTCCCTCCCCAACCCCATTTTTTAATGCTTCATTTGTGACCAAACATGATTTTTTTTTAGTGGACATGTCATAGGAGTGTTGTGAGTATGTGAAAACTAGTAGTTGAGTACAAACCAAATATTTTATTTATTTGACTATCTAGATTACAGCAGAAGAAGTGAAGGACAACAGGGTGGTTGTATTGGAAGTAGAAGCAAGGAAACTGGACAATAAGGTATTTAAGTGATTGCTGTTTCTTTGATAAAGTAGTAAAGAGAGATTCTTGTCAAAATAGGAAATGTTAAAATGTTCTTTGTTATTTTTTCTGAAATAATTAAATCCATTAAGATTTTTCTTACACTGAAAAAGAAATTGAAGAAAGATTGCTTCGAAGTAACTTCGTTGACTGTTTTGAAGTTAATTATAACATATTTCTAAATAAGACAAGTGCATTGCAGGGGTATTCCATGAAAAGCACACTTCCATTTAAATGTAAATCTTTACATTTAATCATAAAGATAACGGAGTTTTCCATTGGTTTCAATAGTTGTGTAAATGATTACCTGTTATTGCTCTCAAAGAAATGGTAGAGTGTACTTGCAGTGTATAAATCTGTTATAGTAAACATTTTGGGGGTGGCTAAAAATACTGTATTTAGAAAGACACATTTGAAAAAAGTTAATGGAAAAAAATATATTATTGATTTAATGATAATTTTTTTTAACTGGATGAAATAATTAGGTTCCTAACTACGCATCATAGTACTGATTAGTATAAGCATTCTTTTGCTTGGACTGCCAGGTATTTCGTATGTGGACACTTATCCTAAATTGACGGGCATGCTCTGTTTTCTCCCTCTCTTTCACAGACTTGCATTTCTTCATATAAGGCTTTTGTTCCCTGAATATTTAGTTCACTTGTTGTTAATCTACTAGTGTTTTAAATAGTGTTTAATGGCATTCATGCCACAGGCTGTTCTGGGATAATTACATGTTGTTTAAATACAGGATTTCTTTGGAAAGTCAGATCCTTATCTGGAATTCCACAAGCAGACTGGAGATGGAAACTGGGTGATGGTTCACAGAACAGAGGTAGGATATTTTCAGTCAACAGCCTAGAGATTAAGGTTATTTGATTTCCAGTGTGTCACAGCACTGAAGATACAGTTCCTTACAAAAAGAAGAGAATGGTCTGATAGTTGACTTGCAGACTAGTTAGAAATCACCTCAGCTGTTCCATGGATTTTCTGATAAGACGGGAAGTGAACCTTACTCTGATTCTGGTTTATGCCATCCTATTTTAAAGGAATTTTTTTTTAAAAAAAAAAAAACAACTTTCTGCAATCTAGAAGAAAACAAATGTTTTGAAAAGGTACTGCATACTCAGTGCTACTCTAAGGTTAGAACTTGGGCATTCCTGTGACTGTGTTGTTCTTCTGTCAGTGTCACCTAGCTGTACCATTTACTAATGAAAGTAATTATACCGAATGCTTGCATAGCAAGGGCAAGCCAAGGATAATGCTGAGTGAGGGAAAATGTGCTTGAGCAGCAGCAGCCTTCCACCCAGGAGGAGGTGGAGAGGTCCCGTGGCAGCAACTGACAGGGTGGGAGTAGGTTCCAAGTGTCTTGCTGTAGTGGAAGCTCAGGCCCTAGTCACAACTGAGGCTCTGTGTACATTTGAATAGGTGACTGTATTAATTCTGAAGCATGGATGTTGAAGAAATATAAATCCTTTTTGTGTCAGATTTATAAAACTAGTCTCCCTCATGAGGTGGTTCTTCTGCATAAAATGTATAACATGAGGATTTCAGTCATTGTCAATTTCAGTAATGAATCCAGAATTTGCTGTTCCAGCCTAGACCTGTCTGGAGGATTAGTTCTTTAACTTACAGATTTTAAAAAGCTTTTTATGTTACTTACTACTATTTACTGTTTTCATTTTCAAAAGAGAGTTTTCTTTCTCTGCACTCCTACAGTTCTGGAAATATAAGTATTACTATTATTAGATATTATTAAGTATTGCTTGTTGTGTGTAGTTCCTTGTGCTTTCCAAGATCATTATTTGGTGTATTTGGCATATTACAGATACTTTACAGTTGACAAATTCTGCATATCCTTCAGATTATTCTTAAATATCACTTATTTAGCATTCAGCTTGAGAGACTGTGTGCAGTAGGGTATCTTTTTATCTTCATGCACTGTTTCTGCTTAACTATACCATGAATTTCTCGAGGGAATATTTCCATAAGTGGCATTTCAGAACAAATGTAAGCTGGAGTGAATTGCAGCCTCCAGAGCATTGGTGTATTCAGAAATTCCAGTGTAATCTTTTTCCATTTTTTTTGTAAGTCATGCTTTTATATATGTTTATGTGTGTGTATACGTGTGTGCTTATTTAAAAAATTTATGTAATGATAAATTGAATTTTTTGCAGTGTGTAGCTGAACGATATAGTAGATCACAGTGCAGTTAGAAAAATATGGAGGTGAAAGATACCATCATCTTTGGACAATACTACTGCATGTTAGGAATGTTTAGTTTGTTCATACCCTATATGTTAGGGTTTGGATTGCAGAAGGTGATTGACAGCAGCATTAGTCAACTGTTTTTGCTTACAAAAATCATGGCACAAAGGTATTCACAATTACAGTGAATACTTTCCACTCTTGAGAACAATACTATTACTATTCTGGCTTCTTTTTTTCACAGGTTATTAAAAACAACCTGAATCCTGTTTGGAGGCCCTTTAAAATCTCTCTGAATTCTCTGTGTTACAGTGACATGGATAAGTCAATCAAGGTAGTGTATGTGATACATGTGTATGAATCAACATATTTTAAAAAACAGGATATGTAAAGATTTGTTATTCTAGTTATTGCCTCTTTTTGTTTCTTATTCTTATTTGAGTAAGTCAGAGACACGTGCATGTTCTACGAAAAAAAAAATTCTCACATTTGTGATGCATTATCTGGTAAAAGTTGGTCTTTGAAAGTCTGGGAAACCAGTTAGACATAAGTAGCTTTCAAATGTCCAATTCAGTTTCTCATTTAGATTATGCAGTTTTAGTGTTGCATTAGCCACTATTGGTGGTGTTAAGATACCGTATAGTAAAATATGCGTGGTAAAGGCTAGAATATGCTCTGCTCTGCGTTATGGATCTTGTAATACTTTGTTACTGGTGTGACAGGGAACACTAATGAAATTCTTAATATACTACCTGATGCAATGAATTACACTTAATATACTAGCTGAGGTAACAGATGTGGACCAGATGTACCTTGTGGATACCAGATGTACCAACTGTTCTCCTCAGATGAAACTTTTGGTCAGAAAGTCAACCAAACTGGTGAAGTGATAGTTTTAGCAGGACTGGTCTTTAATTCTTTGTATCTTCAAATCTTACCTTGAATAAATGATGTTTAACTTCTGAATTCAGGAATTCCCTTCAGGGGAAACTAAACAACCAATCAAAATACCATTTATTAGCTGTTATGAACATGTTAGGAACCTGATATTTTAGCATTAAAAAAAACCCAAATGAAACAAACCACTATACTTGCCGTTCTTCCTCTGGGAAGGAAAAATGAAAGCATGATCTGCATGTGACAGGTATTAGCCACATGACTTGAGGCAGTCCTGGAAAATGCTTAACAGCCACAGGGATCTGGGTGTTACAAGCACCTGTATTGATTGGAATACATAATCATAAAGCAGGCTAATGAACAGCTTTACAAGCCCAGAACCTGCTTCTTTGCTGCTTCCTTCTCATTCCTTTCTGCTTCCCTTTTCCCCAAAATAGCTGTGACAGCTCTTAATGTTTTCATAGGCTGTAAATACATTTCTCTTTTTCAGTAAACAGCTATACTAAAACTATAGACCATTGATTAAAATATATCTATTCAGATGGAGTTTTTCTCAGCTCTATCATAATTTTAGTAAAGTCTGTTCTTTGGAATCTTCCCTCAGAAATGTATGTTCATTTCCAGAGGAAATTGATTTTACTTGAAGCTGTTATGGACTTGCAGACAGACAGTAGGATTATGCCGTAATTTAGAAATCCAGGAGCTATCACTTCAAACATTAAAATGGAGGCAGTATTGTATTACAATGTTGTTGAAGGATTAAACAATTCTTTTAACACTTTTATATGCGCACAGTTCCGTACCTAATGGCCTATTTGTCATAGTAAGTAAAACCACCAACTTTTCCATAATGAGTGGCTTTTCACCTATTTAATGGCTTAGTTTGTGTATCCCCAGCAATGCACAAACCAAGTTGATTCTTTATCTTCTGGATTTATTGCTATATTCCATGTGTGTTTGCAGTCAGTAAAGTCTTTCTGTGTTGAAAATGTGAGCCTTTCATCTGGAGCAAGCATGCTTGGTTCTGCTGGGGAAAATGTATATGCAATTTTATCACATGGTTCCCTAGCTCTATTGTCTGTCCAGGAGAGCATACATGGAACAAAAGAAATATTTCTGTCTTGCCTGGAATAAGTATTGAAAATCGGCCTAGATGGTCAAATATATCAAGCAAGACAAATTTTAAATCTTTAAAAAGGAAAAAAGAAATAACTGTGCTAACTGTGAACAGTTATCGTAACTTTTGGCTCAGGAAATGCCTTCAATTTTAAATTTCAGGTATTGAAGCACTTGGCTGAGTATTTGGCTTAATTTATGGCATTCAAAAGAATTTTTACACAGCATCTGCCATGAACATTAGTCTGTCAGTACTGTGGTTGCTTCTGTGAGATTTAAGTTGCTATCCCGTGCATGTGCATGCATTTTATTTGTTAGTGCATTCAAAATGTTGTAGGAGTAGCGCAAACTGCAGCATAGAGGCATGTTTTGCACAGTGTAGAACTTGCAATCTACTCGTCAAATTTTGAACTTCAGCATTACTGTTTGTTTTCAGAAAGTTAATTCCTCTCAGAAGCTCAAGTATATGTTGGAGTTGTTTGCTTTACTTTGTTATTCCTAAAGGAAGTGGCTAAGTAATCAACTAAATTCTTCCTTGAATATAACGTAGAATTTTTTCAGTCCAAAAGACGGACATAAAAATAGTTGTTCAGTTTAAGCCATATGTATTCAGAAAAGTTTTTCTTGAAGTTTTGGTTTTGATTCCAGATAGTGGGGGATTCCTACTTTGAGTCTTGATTGATTATTATTTATAGTTAAATTATTTTAATCTGTTTTTCTGTGATTTGGTTAAGTTAGCTATCTTGTCTGTGTCACTAAACTGAAATAAAATATTGGAAGTGGATGGAATTAGCATATGCTATTACAGGTAAATACCTAGCTTTTCATCTCAGAAGGCAGTTGGGGCACATTCATAAGTTGAGCTTTTAAAAAAAAAAATTGAGGACACTATAAGGTTAAAGTTACAGTGGTAAAATTATGCTCAAACTGATAGGTTCTCAAACAGAAAAAGTCTATTTTTCACTTGTTACGCCTTCTTTGATGGGTTGGGGTGTTAAAATGTGAGTTGATTGAATCATAAAAATTAGCATTAAACATTGAATACAGGAAAAGAGGGATTTTTAGTTGACATTCAGATCCAGGAAGTGTGGATCATAACCACTGTTTAAGTTTGCTAATCTTAAAAAAAAGTAAAATTCAAGTCTTGTTTCTAGATTTAGGGCTGGACCTTCGTATACTTATAAATTCTGAGTTATCATGAAGATTAATGAAGTAATATAAAAGTATTAATGAAACTCTCATGATCACAGAATGAATGATTTACTAAATCTTAGCTGGATCCTCAGAGATAGTTAAATTTCCTTAATACCTCCAGAAAACTAAGTCTCTTAATCCACCATGGCAGTACTCCCAAAACATAGTTCAATATAACTGATGTTACCTGCTTATGCAGGACCTGACCCTGCTTAGTATTCTCATTTCTCTTCCACTTCAGTGCAAGATCTGATCTGAAACTGGGTATATTGACTTTTACCCAGTCTTAATTCGGAATCTTTATATGCAAGTTTATGCAATTTTAAGACTGCAATGTGAAGAAAAACTCCATGATATAAGAGATATAGGAATGTTTTGGATGTTCAGGTTTGCCTGAACTAGAAATGCCGTTGCAGTGTTTATTGCTTTTGTAAGGCCATTTCTGGTACTAACGCTAAATAATGCTTCATTTTAGGTTGAGTGCTATGACTACGATAGTGATGGGTCTCATGATCTCATAGGAAGTTTTCAAACTACGATGTCAAAACTAAAGGAAGCATCTCGGTCCTCACCCGTAAGTCTTACAGAGTCTAAAATGCCTGTGTGCTCTTGATGAGCCATTTTACTCATTTTGGAGCAAATCTTATGTCACTTGACTTGCAGGTATCGAAGCTGTGTTAGGCTACACCTTAAAAATGCAACTGTAGTTGAGGCTGTTTCAGCATCTACATTATGTGTTCACTTTCCTACTCTTAATATCTTGGTTACAGTTTTTAATATTACATATCTGAATACCCAACTGTCAGCACAAATCAATTTCACTAACTGTAAAAATACAGAAATCAGAAAATTTAGAGTGTCAAAGACAGAATGCAGTACAATTGTCACTGCAGTTAAAAGGCCAAAGCTTGTGATATTTTTTCCAGATTTTACTCAATCCCATGTTTCAAGCATGGTACTTAGAAACTGTCATGCATAGTTTAGTAAATATGCATGGGAAGCCTGCTGTATGAGTATAGGCTGGGAGAGCTGGGTTTGTTCAGCCTTGAGAAAAGGAGGCTTAGAGGGGATCTCATCACCGAGTACCAGTACTTAAGGGGTAGCTTCAAAGAAGATGGAGACTCCCTTTTTACACGGAGTCACATTGAGAGGACAAGGGGGAATGGACACAAAATGCTCTTG
This sequence comes from Phalacrocorax aristotelis, assembly GCF_949628215.1. Lineage (NCBI taxonomy): Eukaryota > Metazoa > Chordata > Aves > Suliformes > Phalacrocoracidae > Phalacrocorax > Phalacrocorax aristotelis. Next base: position 138,731,481 of record NC_134277.1, read on the forward strand.
GAGGTTCCAGTTGGACACCAGAGGAAAAATTTTCACAGTGAGGACAGTCACCCACTGGAATAATCTCCCCAGGGAAGTGGTTGACTTGACCACGTTGGTCACTTGAAAGATTTGGCTGGACAGGGTGCTGGGCCATCTTGTCTAGACTGTGCTCTTCCTAGAAAGGTTGGACTAGATGATCCAACCTGGGATTCTGTGAAATATGAAAAAATTCAACATTTATGCCACTGCACAAAAATGCTATTGAATGTGATACCTTAGATGGCTTTCCTTTAAAGTGAAATTACCCTTCCTGTTCTTACAAACTATAATAATTTACAACCTTTTAATAGACAAGGTTTACATTTAGAAGAAGAAAGGTGGCATAACAACCCTGGCATAAAAGCCTTTGTTTTATGGACAAGTATGTTGTCCAAATACTTTACCATGTTTTCCTTTCTGTAAAATCCGCCAAACTGCTCCTGCAATAATAATAATAATAATACGAATGTGATCTGTTGAGTGCCTGCATGTAGTTTTCTAACATCTTGAGCATTGCATTTGTACTAAATACTTCAGAGCTGTTGAATGTGAAGAGTCAGCCTTGACTAGCGTTTTTTTGATTGCTGCTTTGTGCCCTGCCATACTTTTCTTCTAGATACCTGTTTCTGAATCCATTTTGAATTACGCATGGTTTAGTTTAATGCCTCAAGGTTTTGTACTTTTAAGGAATTTTGGACTCATATCGTACACGTGTAATTCATATGCTCCCTAGTTGAATCTCTTAGGTGTTTTTCTCTTTTTTTTTCTGTATTTTCAGGGGCCAGATGGTATCACTTTCGTTTTCAATGCTGACAGTGATCCTTCTTATTATTGAATTAAGGAGTGCAAAAAAAAAAACCAAAAACGTTTTCCTGCTTTTTAAATGAAAATTTTATTAATATTTTAACAAGATGTTTTCCTTCATTAGTTAAAAAAAAATTTGCACTTTTGTTATAGAGCAGTATCATAAATGAAACAAACCTGGCAGGTTTGTACATTCATACTTTCAAGCACATATTTTTTGTAAGAACTGTGATAGTTTGAGTAGTGTAAAAGCTCCTTGAAAACAGAAATACCTATTTTCATTGCTCCCCTAGTAGCAGAATAGGTGCGGTCTCTTTTGATTTTAAAGAAAAGGTATTTTAAGTTATAATCTGCCCGTGGTTGTTTTGGAAATGCTTTAAGAAGGTTGTTTTGATAACTGTGGCTATCCCTATTCCAAGAAACTTACTGCTGTGTCAGTAAGATGAAGCAAATATAAGAGACAGCACAAATTATGTTCTCCAGTTTTCTTCTACTTTTGAACAGAACTAATCTGTAATCCTGTGTGATCTGAATAATTTGATGTTTGTAAAATATTTCCAGTGCACATTAGAATTTGACTTTATATATTCCAAGTGTTATCTTTAGCTACTCCCACAAGTCTGACATCAGCTGCACCTGCAGGAGATCTGGCACAGCTTCTTTCAAGTTTACTTGAGGCACACATAGGTGTGACTCTGTATCCTCAGTTGCTGAAAAAGCTGGTCTCCTATGACTGGAGTGAATGGGTGGCTTTTCATTCTCCAGAGACCTGCCAATTTCCACACCCCTCCCCCTGTTCGCTTAAGGTGTGTCTTCCCCCCAGGCATGCTGTTAGTGTGCTCTGGTTGGAGGATTATAAAATGTAGTTGAAAGATTGTACATGCTAGTATCCCACGGCAGTTATTAGTGAGCACCTCACCAACTGACGTAGTACAAAACCAAGTCTCTGAAAGACAATTCCCATCAGATAGAAGTGATGGTGGTGGTGAAATGTCAAAAAAAAAAAAAAAAAAAGGTAAAGAAGAGGCATGTAGACTTCTCAGTTTTTGACCATGTTAGTGCATTTTTTTGCTTGCGATTAATTGCAAGATCACTTTTTAAAATTTAATTATCTTAAACCAAAGCAGCGGAACACTGTTTTCTGGCACTGAGCCAGAAGGCCGGTCTGGAATACCTCCTCAGGCTATATGCACCAGACATGCTGCATTGTACCATCATGACTGTATGATGGCAGGAACTGCTTAACCTGGCTAGCTGTTGATTGCACTTGGAGGTTAAGGTTTTGGTTGAGTTGATGAAGCCTCAGCAACTGATTTTGGAAAGTGTAAACCTATACCCCTTATTTCGTACATTACTGCCACAGCTGCTGGACACAGTGGTGCTTTGCCTGAATCACCATGTCTTTACCAAAAAGAAAGTTGTTAGCAGAATTCCCAGAGGGAAAATGGTACGGAATTTCTTTGTCTCATTGAAAGACAGCTGTCTAAACAAATGTTTTTGTAGGCTTTTGGGAAAGAGAGTATTTCTGTCTTAATAATGGGGTTTTTCTTGCTGATTTTGGCCAGGCTGGGTTTAATTTTGCTTGATAGTGAAATAAACTGCACTTTTAATGCAAGCCCAAAGTATTAGTCCTAGAATAAAGAATTTTTGAATTTGTTGCATAAATGATATTTATAGTGCTTCTGTTGGATTTGTTTGCATTCATGCAGGTTGAATTTGAGTGCATCAATGAAAAGAAAAGACAGAAGAAAAAAACCTATAAAAACTCTGGCATAGTGAGCGTTAAGCACTGTGAGGTCAGTAGTGTATTCTGGTATGACTCTGTTTTTAAGTATTCAGGTATAACAACTCTCATCTATTATACCTTTACCCTCAAACTTTAAGAAACTTTAAAATGTCTGGAAGTTCCAGCATAGTAAATGTTTGAGGGCTCTGTTGCATCGTAAGGAGGCAGATTGACAGCTGAATCACATGCCTGTCCTTGCCCGTCCCCTCACTTTCTCTTGAAGATGCCATCTGTATGCCAAAGGTTGCTTACCAATTTCTAAGGCCATTCCTGAACCACTGCATTTCCCAACTCACCATTTTATGGTGAATTAAAATCTGGTAAGTGTGTCATAAATATGCTGTTTTATAAATGATAGTGCATTTGGAGCTGCTTTGTCTGCTTGTAGTTTTGTAAAAGGCCTGATTCTGATGCACTCAGTGTGTGATGGCACACGCTATAAATATCATCACTGCAGTGGTGGGTGGGATATCTATAGAGTAAAAGTAGTTCTTTGCATGGGTAAAGATAACAAATCTGTAACCTCAAAAGTTGCTGCAATAATACTTAGTGGTTTTCTCCCATTAAAAAATAAGTTAATTTCTGTCTTTAACTTCTATTTTTAGATCATAGTAGAATGCACGTTTCTTGATTACATCATGGGTGGGTGTCAGCTGAATTTCACAGTAAGTTAAATTATTTAAACTAAGTAGCTTTTGAGTTTTGGAACAAACCGGAGTATATAATTACTGTGCTCTTCATTTGATTATTGTATATATTTTTGTTGTTGTTGTTCTGTAGTGTGGAGGGGGGAAGCCAGTTAGCCAGAATCCATCTACTCTGTTTAGAAAAAATTATTTTCTTTACTCATGGCACAAAGTTCTGAACCTATCATTACGGTCATTAGGAACTAGCTGAGCTGTGTAGATGGAGACCAAGGAGAAATTTACAGTTCTCTGATTTACTTCAAGTTTCCTTTTCATAAGGGCTCCCCCTGTCCTCCCACCACAGGTTTCACTTTTGTCCTTGGTGGTGGCTTTCAAGGCCCTTTGCTTAATGAAGGCAACATACGGAACCAATTAGATGTATTAGGACCCTTAAGTTACGTAAATCATGAACCAAATGCAGCATAAGTCATGTAAGATGTCTTCACCTTGGTGATATGCCTCATCACTAAAGCAGAGAAGACACAGTGAGGTCAGAGAAGGAACTATCTCCAGGCTTCTGTGGTGTCTGGCTAGCTGTACTTCTGAGAGAAAAGATGTGTATGGCAAGATGCAGGATGAACTCAATTTAACAGCTTTTGAAGAGCTCCTGTGAATGGTAACTGAAGGTAAATGCAGTAAACCTGATAGGTGAAAGCCATTTCAGCCCTTCTGAGAGGTGCAGAGCTTCTGCTAGTTTGGTAGTGGCGTTGATTATTAAGAATGTTAACATTCCAAGAAATCTGCATCGAAGTATTGTGCCCGTTAGATTTTTTTTTTTTTTTTTAATGTCCTGGTAACTACTGTTTACAACTCTTCCATGATTTTCACTTCAGCTTTGCCAGAGATAAGAAACATAATTTTACCTCTAACAGCAATTTGATATAAATACTGCATTTGTAGGTGGGGATAGATTTTACAGGCTCCAATGGAGACCCTCGCTCTCCAGACTCTCTGCATTACCTCAGCCCTAACGGAGTTAATGAATACCTAACAGCCATTTGGTCTGTAGGAATGGTCGTTCAGGACTATGATACGTAAGTTTTAGATATTTTATTTGAAGCATTTTTTAGAAATGTGTAGGTTTTTGTGGTAGTTTCTTAAACCAGTGTTGAAGATGCCAGCAGCTATTTCAGGATGAAGCTTCTGAGCTGAAATATAGAGCTAAAAAAGACTTCATAATCACTGCACAATCGCATAATCACAAGCAGAAGCTTGTGTTTACAGCACACAAGCAAGGCTTTTCATCTGTGATGTAAAGAGCAGCATTAATTTAAATAAATGCTTGCATTCTTGCCAATTTGGTGTTAAAGATTGGTTTCAGTCCTAGAAACAATTACGGGGGGAACGTCCGTTTAATTTTGCCTCTTAATGCTTAATAAAAGTATTTTTAATGATCAAAAGCAGTGCTGATTAGCGAAACTTACTGAACTATGACAGCTATTAATGGAAGGCACTCACTTCATTTTTCTTTAAAATTGCTTTTTTAGAGATAAGATGTTTCCAGCCTTTGGATTTGGTGCACAAATTCCTCCTTCCTTTCAGGTAATGGAATATGTAAATGCACCACATAAGACAACTAAAAGCACTTACTTCAGGGGAATAGTGTATATACAGTCCTGACTCTGTCTTTTGTGTATTGACAGGTGTCACATGAGTTCCCATTAAATTTTAACCCATCAAACCCGTTCTGTAATGGTAAGTCTGAGAAAGTAACGTCAGACCCAGAAAATAAAACGTCTCAGGTGAAGGGATAAAAACACTTGAAAGGTGAACTGTGAAGCATGTTGTTCTAATTAAATAATGAGTTTAGTTGTGTAGCAGGAAAAAAATCTATGACCATTTTCCTAGTTATTAGAAATAGCATTTGGTCTCTCCTCTGTAATGATTCGAGAAAGAAGTGTTCTAAACAGCTAGGGCACAGTACAGGTAAGCTGGGAATGCCTCTCTCATGTTGTCAAGCCACTTCATTCTACTTCACTGCTGGTGTGGAGTTGTCCAGTTTGAGTACGATGCTGGTAGTGGCTGTTCAGCATGGCCTCTACAATCACACTACTGACTACCACAAGCTGCCAGGCGAAGAGAACTGTTGTCATTCAGTTACACATGCTTGAGCATACAGTATTTGGCCTTTCTATCCACATAAAGCCAAGCATGTCAAGTATGTGCATTAAGCATTGGTCAAGCTGAAGGCCTCCATTGCTCATGAATTATTTATTTTTTTCATCATGGTTAGTTTTAAATCTTGGCATCCTCACTTTAAATAACTGATATTATTTTAGGAAGGTTGAGTACTTCAAAATATCTGTCATGGTTTTAGCCTGGGACATGACAATATCCTAATTCTAATAGGAAAAAAAGATAATATGGTCTATTTGTGTCCTCTAGGAATCCAAGGCATTGTTGATGCATATCGGGCTTGTCTTCCTCAAGTGAAATTATATGGGCCAACAAATTTTTCTCCAATTATAAATCATGTCGCAAGATTTGCTGCTGCAGCTACACAACAGCAGACGGCATCTGTAAGTTCTTTATGACAGTGTGTGTATTTTTCTTACTTTTTTCTTTTCCTTCTAGTTTATATATATTTTTTTATCTTTTAAGCTTGTAAATGTATTTGTTTCAACAGCTGGCCATTTACCTTGTGAATTGGTGTTTGGTACCCTTAAAACGAGATGAGTGTTAACTGGTTTTTGCAGGTTGTACACAACAATTGTCTCCTAAATTAACTAAATAAACTCTTCAGAATTGAAATATCAACTTAAAAATACATGGCACCTTTATGGTATCTTGTATTCAAGGCTCTTGCAGTGCAATACAGGTGTTAAAGTCTAATTTAAGCCTTTGCATATAGGAAAGTGATTTTAACCTCAGCTGAGAAAAATCAGCTAGACCTTGTTTCATATGAGATAGCTGAGAGAGAGAATTAAGTAAGGTAATGAAGAAATAGAGGATATAGCTCCTGACACCTGTGTATCAACATAGATAATTAACTGCCCTTACTATAAAGCTTTAGGTGCTGTATGTGCTGTGCCCTCCTCCCTGTTAAAATTGTACACTTGAGTTGTTGACCATAGCAGGAAATAGGAAGTCTGAAGAGCAAGTCGAGTGTTGAATCATTTAGATAATAATCCATACAAGTTCAGCAAATCTGAAGCCATATATATCCTAAATCATTGACGACAGCAAATACTGGTATCCCAGATGTCACGTAAAATCAGAATATTGGTTTAGCAATTTTTGCATATAAAAGTACCTGTGGAAGCCAATTAGGAAGAGAGCTATGGATTTTCATATGCCAAGAGGTTTATAAGGTTTTGCCTTGGTAGTCTTTCAGTAGAAACTGACGTATGTAAGGAAAGTAGCAAAACCTCTTGCATTTTTTTTTCCGAGAGTGCAATATGCCTAGCAAGGAATATATTTTTTCTGCCTGAAAGGACGCACTGAAAAATTTTACTGCCTTGCCATTTAATGCATATTGTAGATATTTTGGGTTGGGTTTTGGTTTTGGGGTGGTTTTTCTTCCAGTATAAGGGAAGTATAAGAAGAGAGAAATAAACCCAGTGTGATGTGCTATCATGATGCTGGTCACAGCCTTCTCTGATAGTGGTTGCTTTGTAGGTGTTCTTGCTGGAGTGGGGGAATGGAGTAGTGGGGAGCAATGAGAAAAGGTGATACTTGAACACAGCAGATAAAGGAAAACCAATTTTTTTGGAGGTGGATAAGGGAAGGTGGAAAACAAAGTACTGAAGAGGAAGACTTCTAAGAATACTGGCAGTACCTTTGGAACTTGAATTTGTGCTGCGCATTAATCGTCTGAAATGAACCAAGTGAGAGAAGACCAGAAGTTCAAAAGCATTTGATAGTTTCTGAACTTTGTATTTCTAGGTTGTTCTTGATACTTTGATTCAGAGCAGAGGCTAAGGTGCCAGCTTTTGGAAGCCCTGGCGGTATAGTGGAAGCAACTTGAGTGGTACTTGAATAAATTACAGAAGTACTGCAAGGTGGTCTCATTGGCTTTAGTAATTAACTTTGCAGCAGCTAGAAAATGTGAGTAAAAATGGGCATGCTGTTTTTCAGCACAAAAAGATGTGTTTTCATCTATATTTAGGATTTTAGGGATACACTGAAAAAATGAAGGCCTGTTCCATTACCCTTGGTAGCGCTCTTTTGTGCATCTGTGCTAAACTGAATGAAGCAAAGGGTAGCATTTCATAAAGGCATCGATAGACCAGAAAGGAAACAAATACAGATTCACAGATGTTATCTGTCCAAAACCTCAACAAACTGCGTTCAATTCCAGGTCAGATACTTGGAAGATGGGTTAACTGTTGGTTTGTCCGGGGATTTTGGAGAGGAGAAGGGTGATACCATTGGGTTTTTGGAAGGTAGTTGTTTAAAGAGGACTTCTTTTCAAAGATTGCTTACATTGTCCTTATAAATTTCCTCGGACTGTAGAGATGAAGCTTGACCACAACTTAGATGTTTGATTGTAAAATTGAGTTGAGTGCATTGACCATGCTCAAAGCAACGACAATACATAGTCTGTAAGTGCATTTTTCTAAGTGTACATGCCTATGCATTTCCTATTTCTTTGTCATAACACAGTGTTTATTGATTTGACAGCAATACTTTATACTTCTGATCATAACGGATGGTGTGATAACAGATCTTGATCAAACTCGAACTGCCATAGTTAATGCTTCAAAATTGCCCATGTCCATTATCATTGTTGGCGTTGGAGGAGCAGACTTTGATGCTATGGAGTTTCTTGATGGTGACAATGGAGTTCTTAGGTCCCCGTCAGGAGAACCAGCTGTCAGAGACATTGTCCAGTTTGTGCCATTCAGGAAGTTCCAAAATGTAAGTAATCTTACTGGTATGCTTAACAAATATTGTAGCAGTATGGTGGGTTTGCTACATGTAGTCTAAGCTTTTGTGGTGTCTCAAAAAGGAACTCTGAAGTCTGAGATAAGTCTTTATCAAATGCTAAAAAAAAAAAAACAAAAAAACTTCAGCATCTGTAGAATTTCCATTAGGTGACCTGATTCATGTTTAAAAGACTCAATTTCTGGTTTGAGCACTGCATTTCTGAGAGATTGCTGCAAGAGAATGACCTTTGTAAATCTCCTTCAGACTTGATGACACAAATAGATGTGTTTTTCATTTGGAAGGAAGAACTTACTCTGTTCTTTTTCTTACGGAAAAGTGTTTTTGCTTGTGGATGGTCATTTGTAAATGTGGATTAGTCTCACATTTTAGCGCAGTGTTAAAATTAAAGACTAAACAGGGAGGTCATAATCAGTAGAAATTTTGTGTGGGCACAATAGTGGTGATAGTTTTCATTTTTATTAAAGCACATATACCAAAAAAAAGGCGGTGAAAGAATAGAAATCCTGATTTTTTGCTGTAGACCCAATAAGATATGGACAGGCTAATATAGTCTGGCTTTTAAATGACATCTTGCTGGAAAAAGTTGATTAAAAAAAAGAAAATTCCTCAGGAAGGGGAAGATAAGATCAGCATTTTTATTTCCATCCTAATATGTTCCAATTTTATTTTGTTTCTTAATATTAACCCTGTTAATAATACTTGTTATACCTCCTTATTTAGTCTTTCTATTTTTATTTTTACTTTTGATACAAGCTCTTTGTTTAATCTTAGAGCAACTCAGGCAAGTTGAAAGGAGAAAGAGAGCAAAATCAATATAGAATATGCTTACTGAATAGTGCACTTGGATGTAGATTAACTAGGATCAATATTCATTATAAAATTATATATTTGAATTCTTTGTTTCTAGAAAAAGGGGTGCTTTCTTCCCCCCGTGGATATTTAGACTTACAGTAAAAACAGTATCTCTAAAAGAGATGCTTTTAGAGCTGCTCTGTAGCAATACAGTTACTGTGGATGGCACTTGGTGCAAAGGCTTGCAGACAATTAGACAAGCCCCTGAAGGGTCATCTTAAGCAGGTAGTGGAAGTGTGTTTACGTGGCTGAAGCTGGAAGCCTGCACTCCGTGTGTGTGTTTCATAGGACAAAAGGTGTCTTCAGACATGGCAGCCGTTTGTGCACCCAGCTCCTCTTACTTCACTGGAATAAGGCAGCCAGCTGGTTCCTGGGAACAGGAGCGAGAAGGTAGAGATGTCAGGAAAGTTCCGTCTGTCCCACCGCAAGGGTGCTATGTAAAGTCCTCTGTAAAATGTCAGACTTTAAATTGCTCTTATAGAGGCCATGCTTATTACCAGTCTTAGGATCTCCTTTAACAGTTGTTGGAAACTGAACCTTGGTGTTCTTTTTTTATAAGTCTCCAAAAGAAGCTCTGGCGCAGTGTGTCCTGGCAGAAGTCCCTCAGCAAGTGGTGAACTACTTCAGCACCTACAAACTGCAGCCTCCTAAGAATCCTGCTGCAAAGTGAATGGGCTGAGCAGGGAAGCTGAAACTTTGTGCTTGCTTTACTTGCTGCATCTACAGACTTTAGTTCTCAAGATACTTCTGTGTACATACACCTCCGTATGGTAATGTCTGTTAGCTTTTGCTTGCAAATCAATGCCAAGTGTGCCTTTTAAGGGACAAAACTGTAGTTGTGTTAATATTTGATGTTAACTTGAGAGATAGGGCTTACATGCGTGCATTTTATTTTGAAAAGTAAGAGTGGAAAAAAAAGAGGTTGAATGTGCAGAGAGAAGGGGGAGAATGGCTGGAAGTGGATCAGCTGCCTGTTTGATAAATATGGCCCGTGGGAGTGTTCAGTTACTTTTGTGGGGATCTACGCTGAGAACTGCAATTTCTCAGTCATCATAAAACCAGTCTGAAATGAAAAAGAGTGTATGTCACCACCAACAGATAAAAGTTTGTATGTGCTTCAACAAACTTGGAATACCTCAGGCTTCTGTGTTGTAACAAAATTTTGTCACAGGAGTTTCGTAATTAGACGAGTGCCAGAACAGGGTGTAAAGGCCCTCGTTGCATGCCAACTTCACATTAGCCACTTCAGTGCCTTTGGCCAATGCCTGGGATTCAGGGCTGTGTGAACATGAGCCAAACAAGTCATTAAAGTGTATATTCTTTTATAGTATGCAGTCTCTTTAAGGTAGTACAAGAATAACTAGGGTAAATCAAGGTAAACCTCTAACATCTCAGAAGAATACTATTGGCCTTTAAGGCTAGTACTGTAAGGCTGTAAGATGTGTTTGTTTCAGAGTGTGTTGTGCTAGAAAACGGGAACTCCAGAGATTGTTTTGCTTGGAGTTTGTTTTGGATTTGGGTTGGTTGTTCCCCTCCCCCCATAAAACAATAATGACTATTGATCTTTAAAGGTCTTTTTCTGAAGTGGGAATTCATTTTTCAGTTCAAAAGTTTTGTCTGATTTATAACTGCATATTTTCAAGCAAAGACAGTTCTTGAAAGTGCTGCCTAATTTATATTGGTTTTGTCATATTTCAAATCATGCTTTTTCATGAGCTCGCTAATGAAAAGTGCCTGGAAAAACCCCAATTTTCCCTCTTCCCTCCAAGTAGGAAGACATAACAAAGTCTTTAAGCTCTAATCCTATAATCATATTGCATTTCTCTTGGTTTATTTTCTTGGCTTGAGTTTTCTCTTCATCGTTTACACCAAGTGTAAATCACGTTGTGTTTGCTTAGTGGACAGATGAAGCTTTCTTGTCTCCCAGTTGCACACTGCTTGCTGAGCCTCTCTTCTGATCCTGTCAGTGCGTGTAACGTAAGTGGATGTAAAGGCCTCATTTACCACCTCTAAAATGCCCATCTTGAACGCTAATTTTGCAGTTTCATATTTGAAGTGGTTTAGAGGTAGACATCCAACTGATCTGATTTTGGATGGTCTGGCTGTAACATGTACGAACAGAATGAGCTAACGCTAAATTTAGCATAATTAGGCGCTCAGGATTGCAACAGGTCATAGTGTAGTTGCTGGAGTTGCTCTGTGTGGTTTAATCTTTTTTTTTCCATTTATGTATAATCCTGGCAAAATCTGAGTTCACATGAACATTGATGGGTGAAAGATATATGTATTGAGACTGTCTTACACAACCTGTAAAACATACCAAATGTTTTGTAGACAGTTGACTAGTTCTCAGTCATGAATGAATGTGTTGTTCTCCACTCCATTTTCCTTGGTGGAAGGGGGTCCAGTTTCAGTAGTGGAATACTAAGGAAGAGTTTTTGTCTCATATTAAGCCAAGCTCTTTCTTTTTTCAAATCTAATTCATGTGTGTGTTTATAGAAAAACCTAAAGTCATCTTTTTATCAGTGTAGGGCAATGTGTTACTACTTTATACGTAAATTAAAATGAAGTGTCATGCCAGATATGGCACACAAAATATTAAGGTCAATGAAGTAGTTACAATGAACCTAAATCACACTGCTGCAAATTGATATAGTATGGTTTTTGAACTGTAAACTGTTTCATAGCTGCATGCTCCACATAGAGAGATAACGGGATGCAGTATTAATGCTTTGTCTAGATTCATTGCTGCGGATGAGTACTGCTGATAGGAGTACAGGGCACTATTGAAGTTCCTCTGAGCTCTCTGCCAAGAATATAATGCTGCATCTAAGTTCTGTACCAATTCTATTTCAAGTTGCCATGGAAGTGCCTTTAAATGCATTTAAGAATGTTAATAGCTATTATTGCACATATAGCTACTAAACATAAACATATTATTAAACATATAGCTACTAAATATCTGCTGCATATAAAATACATAAACCCTTTTGTGTTGTCTATTCTGAATGTAAATTCTGAGTTTCTGCAGTAGAGAATTCATTATCTCTCATTGGAAGAGTGCCTCCATGTTGTTCAAGCTTCGGGAATTAAATAGCATATCAATGACACCCACTTCTCAACGTGCCCTTCTCTGTGTAAAGAAAAGTGTTTCAGACCTGACAGCGACAAGAACCATTTTCCTGTTGTAACTTGTCTTAGAGGTATGCAGCTAACAAACAGCCCGTTGGAAGATCCGGAAACTCTCCAGTTAGGCTGAAGCAATGTTCTGAGTCAAGGAATGAAGCAGACTGTGAGTCAAGGGGAGGGGTGGGGAGTTATTTTGTAGTTTTGCCATTTTTGTTTGTTTTTACATGTAAAAAATGCCTTATTAGCTTGAGGGTGACAAAGCAAAATATTGTCAAAGTTTTGTAAAGGGAATGTGCTCGTAGGTCACTTGCACCACCTTGTGATAAAAATGATGTACAGCAGTCTTCATAATCAGATGCTTTTTGCCACTTAATTGTCGTAATATATGCATATGTACAGTAGAGAAATAACCTGTAAGCAGAATTTTTTTACTTTCCTATGTATTTCAGTTCTGATGAAGTTAACTGATTTAAAATTCCTATGCATTAAAAATATAATTTCAGTATCCTGTTCTGTTGTACTTTTGTATTCAGCATTTTGTGTGTAATGATAAATGCTGCTTTTGCAGTTTGTGTGATGAGCATTCGACAGGCGGAACAGATCAGATTTATAACAAGTATTATCAGATGAGAGGAAAAATGCTTTTTCACTCAGTGGTTTTGAATGTGCAGTGTATATTTCACAAAGGATCACATACGGGCTTTTAGCAAGAAGATAAATCTGAAATGGGGCGGGTTTGGCAGTGACTGTTTCATGCTCTTTGCCTCGTTAGAGTTCTCCCATGAATGCTTATGTCATACAATTATTACTAGGTTTTCCAAATCTTTTTTTCAGAATAGTGTCCTCATTTTAAGTAGAGAGGCATGGGGATTTGGTTATTTTTAGTTTTCAGATACATTGTCCTACTGCACCCTTCAGTTTCTTGACATTCAAGTGTAGTTCAGTCTGAGATGCTTTATTGGGAAGCTTCAGAGATACGTGAGGCATAGCATTGCAGTGGAGCGTGATGCCAGACAGAACCTTAGTGAGCTTTGATACGGGAAGTTGCATTTTCTAGGTGCTCTAGAGTAATTCACTCAACTTCTCTACCAGATTCATCCACAGGGTAGAATTAGTTCTGGAAGGGTTTAATACCTCTCACAAAAGGAGCAGCACTTGACCTTTCTTGTGTAGTTTCTTCTGGTGAAAGCCCTATAAGTAGTTCCAACTTAGATTCCTGGACTGCTCCTGCCCCTGCCCACCCATAAGAATGGAGGAATTCTGGGAAGGGGAAAATACTCCAATAACAGAAAAATTAAGATATCATGAAATCGTGACCTTTAAGATCATCAAATCTGACCGTTAACACTGCCAAATCCACCACTAAACCATGTCCTTATGCACCGCATCTACACCTCCAGGGATGGAGACTCCACCACTTCTCTGGGCATCCTGTTCCAAGGCTTGACAACACTTCAGTGAAGACATTTTTCCTGATATCCAATCTGAACCTCTCCTGGCACAACTTAAGGCCATTTCCTCTTGTCCTATCACTTCTTATTTGGGAGAGGAGACCAACCCCCACCTCACTACAACCTCCTCTCAGGTAGTTGTAGAGAGCGATAAGGTCTCCCCTCAGCCTCCTCTTCTCCAGGCCAAACAGCCCCAGTTCCTTCAGCTGCTCCTCACAAGACTTGTGCTCTTGACCCAGGGAATACCAGATGAATGTTACTTCTGTGCGGCCATGTTCATCTGCAAATACTGACATTTCTCCTGTTTTATTCTGGGCCTAAGGAACTTGAGAGCTGTGCGTAACTTGGTAATTTTGCAGACAGAACTGACAGGCTTTCCTGCAATCCTGAGCTGTTAAGAGCTGTAGCAAAGCAGCAGCTCGTGGGCTGCCTTGTTGCTGCAGTGTAATGCTTGCTGCTGTAGTCTCAGCCCTTACTTTGTAATATATGTCAGTGTGTGATTGATGAACTTAAATATACTGACAGTGAAGATCTTTGAAGCTACCTGACAACTGTTTGTGTCAGCAGAAGAGGATTGCATCTTTTGCAATGAGAAAGCTTTACTCATTAATATCAAAATGTTAAAATATGGGGGTTTATGTGTTTTTTCCCCCTTCCATAATGTTTTGACAACTCTCTGAATAAAAAGATGTGAGAACCATATATTGTAAGGAATTCATAGATCACTATTAGTCACAGAAGGCCTCATTTATGAAGCAGTTCTGCAATATTTCTAGTTTAGGGATTGTATTGAGAAGTTCCTGGATGTGCAGTAGATGAATAATCCTTTATGATGCATCTTAGCAGTTTCTAGCTCTGTTGTGGCATCCTTTTTTTCTTACATATCAAATAACAAGTATCATATAATAAATAAAGACAGTTCTTCCCATGTAGCAGTTGAGCCTTGACCTCACGGCTAATGTGACAGAACCTTCTTTGGAGGCAGATTTGGTTTTTGATCATGTCAGAGGATGTGTGGAACATACAACATATGGAATTCAGTCATCCAGCTTTTACTCAGGCAAAGCTCCCACTGAGTCTGGTTGGGCTGCCAGCTTTGCCTGTGATTAAAGAAGTTCAAAGGCTTTAAAGAACAGCCCTGCAGAATCCATAGCCCACAGGATCATATGTAGCCTGCAAAGCGAATGTTTGCTTTTGGCAGGATGCCTTCTTTGGTTGGCTGGTCAGCCGAGGAGCCATGAAGCCTGCCCTTACGGTTTCTTGGCTTGGCCTCTGCATAATGGTTTCTAGTTCCCAGAGCTGTTCGTCCAGTGGGGACTGAAAGTGGAAGGGAGGGAGAGAGAGGAGATGGAAACCCATGGAAGAGAAAAAAGTAATTGATAATTAAGCGTGAAACACAGCTTCAGCATTTTGTTTAATATTGCCTCCCATTCTGTGATGAGCTGATGCAGAAGGTTGACAGTGTGGGAGCTCCTTGTTAGGAAGCTGTATCCCTCTCAGCTGTGGTGCTCATAAAGGGTTTACTTTAGTACACAGGTACGATGTAGCTCAGCCCCATTACTGGGGCAAAGGGCTCGCTTTGTACTGTCAGTCGAGGTCTGTGATGGAGGTGAACAACTGGAGCATTGGTTGAAACTATGCGCCACAGAGCCAGAAAGTGTAAATCCTGCTTTTTATAAAATAGCCTTTATTTTTAAAGTGACCAGTTTAGATACCAAGGTTCTTAAAAAACTTAGCCAGTATCAACTGCTTGCTCTTCAGAGAGCATTATTAATGCCCAACCCCTTGAGGAGATCGAACGTGTAAATTGGCAGCCAAAGTTAAAGGTCAGCCCTGGGGTGGGAGGGAAATATCCGTTTGTTCACCAGAGTCAAAGACAATTGGAGCCAATGCTCGTGCTTTCAGAAGGCTGGTGATAATTCTGCAATCTGCTCCCCCCTTGTGTGTTTTGTCACTTTATCTTTTGACAATGGTTTTGTTTTGTAGCCCTCTGTCCTAACTTAAAACACCCAACACGCAGCATCACAGCTTTCTGCACTGAGCCACGCCGGTCACAAAAGCAGGTCACTGATTACAAGTATAAGGGGAGGAGAGAGAAGAGTTGAAAGAAACGTAAGTAACCGCAGCAACAGTAGGGCAGTAACAAGAAAAAGGATAACTATGGGAAACCAGAAAATAAAATAGAAAAGAACACATACGAAAATTAAGAGCAAACTGAGCAACAGGAACAGCAATAAGAAAGCAAGGATAAACAGGAGAGGATAGAGGAGAAGCAGGAACAAGACAGAGTAAGAGATAAAGGACAGCATGGATCAAACAAGAAAAAAGTGGTCCTGAAATACAATCTGAACTCTAATTCCTACTACACGAGAAGTTCTCTCTTCAGGCTCAAGGTTAAGAGGCAAGTATATAAATAAATTGTCCAGCTGTCTCAGGAGAGAGGGAAAGAAGAGGAGTGGGGGTAGGCTTTTCTATTAACTAGTGTCTACGTTCAATCTTTTGTACCCAAAAGCAAAGTCACGCTCGCCCTCTGAATTCAGCAAGACAACAGATGGGGCCACGGCCCAAAGCACCATCTATTTCTTTTTTTTCTCTTTAACTTCAACTGTAAGGATCTCTCCTTCTTCTGCTCTGGGAGATGGAGACATACTAATGATCAGAGACTCGTTAGTGGTGGTTCTCTGCATAACTGCAGGTGGTTTAGGCTTAGCGTCTGCATTCGGCTCTTCCTTTTCTGCAGGGGGTGCAGATGAGGCTGCAGGCTCCACGGGTTTCTTCTCCTCAGACTCAGGTTTACCCTGTGCTTCAGCTTGAGTTTCCTGGAAACAAAAAGTTAAATGTTTTCCAATGCTGCAGAACAAATTCAGGAAGTGTTCTATTATGTATGCACAGTGGAAAGGCACGGCATGGATACTGTGATTAATGGTATGCAACCTATGTAAATTTGTATTTAGATGCTAAATATCAGTTTCTAAATGAAAAATGCCATTTCAGAATCAGAGTGTCAACATAAAACCTAGGAAAAGCTTGTGGATAGCGATAGTATCTGCTTCTTTTTAATACAGCAAGATGAAACAGGCGCGTTTTGGGGCACACAGCCCTTCCTTAGGTCTTGCCTTCCTCTTATACTAATACAGAAGGAAAAAGTATTATGTAAATCTTGACATATTGCCCAGTGCCCCAGTTCCTTGGCCATACCTGTTTGCTATTAAGTTCACAAATACACATTAAATTGAGCAATGTTTCTGTTCCAAACATAGTGTTGTAGTCATTGTATAAGCAAAGTTCTTTATTTAACTTAAAAAAATAAATAAAAACACTGCCAGTTCAGCTATGAAGACAGAAAAGAGTTCTGCCACTTTTGGGTAAATATGTTGAACTGAGCAGGTTCTTATTAACATTTCTCAGAGCAGAGTGTAATGTAGGAATGACTTTCACCAACTATAATAACAGCTTTCTCATAAGTGCAATGCATTAGAGATTTTGTCAGTTTTAGCTGTGTGGGCTAAACTTTAATTTTCCTCTTCAGGATATGTGACAACCAAAGATCTGACTTTGACTTGGAAAGTTCACCATGTGCTTGAGTCAGCTGGATCAGATTTCTGTTTAGGATAGTTCTGTATTTACTGTTGTTTACATAAAATTGAAAGATCAGATGCCCTTAGGGTCTTTGTAAAGTCAGTTTTGTCCTTACTTTCTTTGAGGATTTTTGGTTGCTTGCTTTTTTCCTAGCTTTTTCTTTGCTTTTGTTTTCTTTGCATAGAGTCCAGGTCCAAGAAGATTGGAGCCAAATTTTAGAATTAGAGTTTATAGAGATTAGGTACAGTGATTATATCTCAGCTACTGGGAGTTTTTGCTGTTGACTGCAGTAAGGTTACATTTTCATCTACTCTGTTTGCCCAGGCTCTCTCATTATCTTTCCTGTTTCTCTCTTCAGCACCTGGAATAATCTACTCTATTTTCTGTGGCATTACCTGAATGTCTTGTTCTCTCTTCAGCTGCAACAGCCTAGCAAGGCCTTCTTTTCCTTTACCTCCAAACATCACTTTAAATAATGTGGGAGTTTCCTGTTTCTTCCCAAACAGACTGCCCAAGCCGTGTGGCTGTTTCACTGGTGGTCCTGGAGCAGGTTTCCCCTTCTCCTTCAGCAGCACTCTGGAGACAGGAAGGAGCAAGAACACGCAACAGTGCTGTTAAACCAAGCAGAGTTCCTGCAAAGCTAAGATGTCACATTCATGGATGAAAGTCTGGCAGCTTTTCCAGCCGATTTTTTTGATCCCAGGTCTAGTGACAAAAGCCAAGCTGGAAACGGTAAGGATTTTATCCTAAGCTCTCACAGAGGTGGAGGCTACAGTTCTAATATGGACTTAGATTCGTAGAATAATTTTGGTTGGAAAAGACCTTTAAGATCATTGAGTCCAACTGTTAACCTAACACTGCCAAATCCACCACTAAACTGTGTCCCTAAGCACCACATCTACCTGTCTTTTAAATACCTATAGGGATGGAGTCTCAACCACTTCCCTGGGCAGCCTGTTCCAATGCTTGACAACCCTTTCAGTGAAGATGTTTTTCTTAATATCCAATCTAAACCTCCCCTGGTCCAACTTGAGGCTGTTTCCTCTTGTCCTATCGCTAGTGACTTGGGAGAAGAGACTAACACCCGCCTCTCTACAACCTCCTTTCAGGTAGTTGTAGAGAGCAATAAGGTCCCCCCTCAGCCTCCTCTTCTCCAGACTAAACAACCGCAGTTCCCTCAACCTCTCCTCATAAGACTTGCTCTCCAGACCCTTCACCAGCTTCATTGCCTTTCTTTGGATGCACTCCAGCAAGTCGACGTCCTTGTACTGAAGGGTCCAAACTGAACACAGTACTTGAGTTGAGGCCTCACCAGTGCCAAGTACAGGGGCACAATCACTTCCCTGCTCCTGCTGGCCGCACTATTCCTGATACAAGCCAGGGCGCTGTTGGCCTTCTTGGCCACCTGGGCACACTGCTGGCTCATGTTCAGCCAGCTGTTGACCAGCACCCCCAGATCCTTCTAAACCAGGCAGCTCTCCAGCCACTCCTCCCCAAGCCTGTAGCGTTGCATGGGGTTGTTGTGACCCAAGTGCAGGACCCAGCACTTGGGCCTTGTTGAACCCCATACAGCTGGCCTCAGCCCATCAATCCAGCCTGTCCACATCCCTCAGCAGAGCCTTCGTACCCTGGAGCAGATCAGCATTCCCACCCAATTTGGTGTCATCTGCAAACTTACTGAGGGTGCACTTGATCCCCTTAACCAGATCATTGATGAAGATATTAAACAGAACTGGCCCCAGTACTGAGCCCCAGGGAATGCTACTTGTGACCGGCCACCAACTGGATTTGACTCCATTCACCACAACTCTCTGGGCTCGGCCATCCAGCCAGTTTTTTACCCATAAAACAGTATGTCCATCCAAGCCATGAGCACCCAATTGCTTACCTATATCCTGGAGAATAAAAAAGTGAAGGCTCAAATTAAGGTGTCACAAAGCAGATGAGAGTTTTATAAGGTGAGAAGTGTGGAGGGGGATGGATGCCTCATACCTGAGGTGGAAGTCTCTTACCTGGCCTTCTGGATGCAAATTCAGAGAGCATTTAGTGCTCAATTTGGAGTCCAGCTGATGCTTGTGAAAGTAATAGTCTACTAAACTAACTCAGCATGGTTCATCTCTCATAGGTCAAGTTAGACAGTGGTACTTATTTTGGGTCTTCTTCAGTAGAAGATACCCTGAGGATATAAAAATTACTGCCAATCATGTGGCAGACTAGATTTTCACACCCTTCTGTAGCTATACTGTTTTGCAACCATAATGACAAGAAGTGAGAATGAACGATGAGGGTAAAGACTAGATGACAGTTCCAAGAGAGATGGAACCAGTGAAAAGCAGAGGCTTCCCATACTTTCAATTTCTATTAGGTTACTGTACAGTTTTCAAGGCATCTTTTCTATCCTTGCAAAAGCCCTGACTTAAGGCCTTTTATGAACAAGGACTATATGTGCAGTCTGAAGTACAGTAAATCACATAATACTATAATTTTCTTCAGCGTCTTGTACTTTGTAACTTTGGGAATTTCGGAAGTGAAGATTTAACTTTTTTTTTTATTTTGTTGTAATGAATTTAAAAAGTACACTTCAGCAGCTTGCATGGGTTTATTACGTAAAGTCCATACGGTGACTATCAGGCAGGTGATAATAGAAAAAAGTTCTTGGTTGCATATCTCCTTTGAGTTTATTTCAGGGAGCCCTCTAAAGGTGTGGGATGGCCAGTGCCACCCTACTGCGGATTCTAACATAAACCTTCCAGGGCAGAGCAAATGATAACTTGATTCCAAACTGCACAACTGCAATATATACCAAAACAGTGCACAAATCTATGGGTGCCTAGTTTTTCTAGAGACATGGCTGACCATACACAGAGCACAGGAGTTCTGGAAGAATTAGTGGATGCCTTGACAAGTGAGCAGAATACATGGCCTCCAGCACAGGGCAGGTACTGCATATCTTTAAAATTAAACAGGATGACCTGCATATAGGCTGATATCTGAAGAGGGCTTTGGGCCCAAATGGGAGTGCAGATACGAAGGATGAATGATTATTATCCATCTGTCTGGAGGTTATCTGGAGGAAGCAGAATTTAATGGCTTGGCAGGATACGTTTAGGTTGGGCTAGAAAGCAGAAGAAGGTAGTGTGGGACAGAGAGACAGAAATAACAAGTAATGATAGTCACACAACTGTTCAGAAAGAATCAGGAGAAAATCCAGGAAGGATGAATGCTAGGGACCATCAGTCAGTGGATTTGTTCCACCTTTCTACCTGCTGATGCTGGTTTTGAAAATTGGGCAATCGGCCCATTCTGCATCTAGGTTCCTTGTGCCTCAGGGACGCGCTGATTCTCAAGATACTGTCGTTTGACAACCAGGGCTGTTGAAACATGCTGAATGCAACCATCTGCTAGCACTTCCCTAAACAAAATGTCACTCCTGTGCTATGTTTAGCCTTCTCTGGTGGAATTTCAAGTCTGGGAGCAACCTTCCAACCTTTGATAGCAATGCAAGTTAACAGCTGAGAATAAGAGTGCTGAAGCGTAGTAATAATGACAACCTGTTTCATGTATTTGGACCTTTTGCAAGGTAGCAAGGTAGTAATGTTGTCATAATTTTATGAAAAAATCTGACAATATTTTGCCCTTTCAAACCTGAGGAAGTGGTGATCCTAGCAAGCAACAGCCAAAGCAAGATGAAAAGCAGATTGGATTTAAAATCCCATTTTAGAACCCATTTGAACAAAATGCACACACCTCTAATCTGTGTACTTCCATCTTGTCAGGCCTTAATTTAAATCCATTCCTAACTACTGCTAAAGGTTTTGGAAATGCATACAAGTCTGTGGGTGCATTGAAGTATATCTCTGTAGAATTAATTTTGAGTGTTTGGTTGCATCTTTGAAAACCTACTCCTTAACTGACATCTGTCCTGCGGTTTCTTTCTTGACTGTGTAAGGAATCCTGATATGCATCTCTATCTCCTATTTTGTTACCTTAAATGCAGCAAAGAAGGCAACCACATTCAGGACACTGTTCTACTTATCACATTTCCACAACCCTTGGAATCCCTGTCAAGACTGTGACTTCCACTAGGTACTACCAGGCAAGCCTGACCTCTAAATGCAAATGTGTTTACATCTGTTACCTTTCCAAGAAAGGACTGCAAATCTGTCTAGTAGCCACAACTGTCCATTCTGCAGCTAAATAATGTGTTTTAAAAACTGTTATTAGAACATACTTTGCTTTCTTCATGAGAAGTTTTTCTGAGTCAGGATAGTGCACCAAGATTTCATTGAGTGTTTTCTTGTCCAGAATGAAAAGGTTGGCAAAACCATGAGCCACCACGTCGGCAGTCCTTCGATTTCCCCCACCTGCAGCTAATAGGCTGGAATGAAAGGAAACATCATCAGTCGTATCATTACTTGCCCTAGTGAGGAATTAAAGTCATTGTAAAGCTCTCTTACATACCCAACTGTTCTATCTGATGTTCTGTAAAGTCCTTCTGCAGTTGGGATTAGAAATACCTTCTAATTGTCACTACTGGTTTGGCATATGTAGGTGCTAAGGACTGTAAAAAGTCCTGCTAGATAGAGATGTTTCTCCCAAGAGACATCCGCTGCAAGGACTACATTCATTCTAGTCCTCATGTGACCTTGGCATTTCCTCAATTTTATTGTTGAAAATTATTTACATCAGAAGTAGAGCAGCACAAGTCTGTTATTACTGAAAGTTATTTACAATGAATGAATGATTCTTCAAGAATTTTAATCTTCCTAAGTGAGTAACTTCTGTGGGACACTGGTTTTCAGTTTTCTCACATACCACAACCCACATTTGAATGTTGGCAATTGAATGATATGGATTAGGAAGGTCTTTCAAGCTGACAGTTACAAATGTGTCTGCCAGAAAAAGGCGGCTATTTTGTTTTGCAAGTAAGGCATTAGACCAGTTTAGCAAGCAGCAGTTGGCCGTAGGAAGGATATCCAAATTAGATGTTGTACAAATAAAAATTCAATTGTTCATCTTGCATTAAGCAAATGAAATGAAGACACTTCACTTCTCAGCTGTGGAGATAAGCAAAAGAAGTTGCATTTTGCTCTTAGTATTAAAATTGCTTTATCACTGTATTCAAGGAGATCTACCCTAAAATTTGTCCTTTAAATATTTCTCGGTGAGTTAGTATTTTTGGAGAATATTTAGTAATCTCTAAATTTAAAAGTTATTAATAAATGATAGAGTGGGCCCCATAAAACAGGAATTACTACTTATCAAAAATATTAATATATAAATATTGGATTTAATATTAAATATATTTCTAGAACATACTTATTAATATTAGATCATACAGATAATATATTTGTTTTATAAAGGATAGTATGAGACCTCTGCAATGGCGTGTACACAGGTATTTTTACACATACACATACCTTCCCCCAGTGTTTTTCCGCAACCCAAGATAGCAATCAATAGATGAACTCAAGCTGAAAATGCAGTATATCGTCTTCCTTTTAAACAATTCTGTACAATTCCTCAGATAGAATAAAACTATTTGCACAATAAGAAATGCAGCTAAAGAAAATTGCAAACAGCTTTTGAGTTCTGATGAATCACTTCTCAACAAGTCATTGAACAATCATTTTCAGGTTTCTTAACAGAAAGCTCATTTTATCGAGGCAGACTAGGACTAAAGAGATGAATTTTTTCATTATGGTGATGATGTGAGGTGAATTTTGCAAGTAAGGCAGTCCGTGCTCAAACAGAGTCATCTTTGACTAAGGACAGCATTATGGACTTCAACATGGAACCTGTTTTGGCTGGTGTGCTAACAGTTACGTGATAGACCAAATTTTAAAAAATAGCTATATTTGCCTTGCAATCGTTCTTCATAATGTAATATCTATGTTAATAGAGAAATTTGCCTTTTTTACCTTACATTTTTTACTCCAGTTGTTAGCCTGAAATGCTATAATATTAATATGAGATGATAACTTTTGAATTCTTATGCTAGAAAATTTAATTTAGAGGTATAAAGTTGTGAGAATGATGACTTATTTTTTAACTTTTTTTAATAGCAGATCTCTGTTGGAAGCTGCTGTTCATTGAAATTAGCAAATGGATCCAGGGAATGGTGTGCATATCAGCTGAACCTGTAGGGTTGTTGTGTCTCAGCTCAGACCTATGTGCTTACGGGGAGAACTGGTAAGTCAGGAAAGGAAAGTAGGTCTGGATCTTGCTTCTGAGCAGGATGTCAAACACCAAAGGGCAGAGCTGCCACTTTGTGGAAAATCCTGAGCCAAAGTAGAAAATGTAAACTTTCACAAAGCTAAATACCCCCTTTAGTTTTGGGTTTGGGTTTTGTTTTTTTTTATTTTTTCAAATAAAAGTTAAAGTTACAAAAAAGCTGAAAGGCTAAAGCTGAGACCAAACATTTAGAGATCTTCCTGTCAAAAATTTACATTTAATGGCAAAATACTTTAATTTTTCCAGAATTACCATTTTCTGATAGGAAATTTTTCTAGTGAAATAACAGTAAATGGATGAATGAGGACATCTGGCTTAAAGCGTAAATTTCTCTGGGCTAATGAAGTGTTGTGTTATAGTTTAATTTCTCTCTTTCTCAATTGTTTGCGCAGACAGGCTCTCATTAAGGCAGCAATCTGTTTGCCTCTGATTCTGAGATTATTTTGCTTCCTCAAACTGATATTATCCATACAGGAAAGTAGTAACGAGGGTAAGATGTTAATTGGGAGGCAAATCCCATTACTTAATCTCTTTCTGTAATAATTTTCTATCATGAAATTGGCAAAGGACTTGTTTGACATTAGTCTTGCGTCGGCCTTCTAGTATAATTTGGGGAAATTTTCTGAAATAAGTGTTTCTTCTTTTCTTCAACTCCTTTGCCCTCAGAGACTTTTTAAGCATCATTTACGTGCGTTTTGAACAGAGTGAAATTAAATAGCAAGTGTCTTACAAATCATGCAGTTAAACCACTCAGAAAGAGGCTGATATATTCCTCTAAACAAATCTTGAATCAGAAATCAGAAGGAAATTGGTCTGATATCAGGTGATAACCACACAATGAATACTGAAGGGAAAACCTGGAAGTGCTAAATGAAGCAATATTTCATCCATTACAGAATATTTTTTTCATTTTCTTCTGCTATACAGTATTCAGAAGACCTTGAAAAAACTTACCTAGAGAGGTGTTATATAAACTCTATTTTCTAACACTTCGCCGCAAGGGAGAGGAAAAATCTCTACCCATACACTTAGTGCTTCATGTCTTTTCTTCAGTTTTAGAGATGTCTGCCAGTTGCTGTGTATTTTCTCCTCAAGTTTATCCACTGCCTGTCATTTATATGCAAATTACATGTGTCTGAACTGGTATGCTGTCGCAGTAGGCCAATGATGAATAAAACAAGGCTAGAAGTGTAGGTTTATAGCACTGCTGAGGGTTTTACTGGCCGTATTGGCAATTATGTGGAGAGTAACATATACTGGGAAATGAATCTTTAAAGGCCGTTGTGTAGTTCTCACATGGAAACAAGTACTCACCTGTGTTAGATCAAAAGTTTGAAAATCCCATCCTTGTTTTAAAACCAATCATTATAATTTCTCAGTTTAAAAAATGAAGTCCTACCTCCAAGTACAAGACTAATAAATAATTGAAAACTGTGTGTGTGTTACATATCTGGGCTGCTGTAGCTTTGTCTTTTATCTTTTAATTATTCAGCTCTTGCAGAAAACTGGTGCACTCTCAGCCTTTGCACATAACTTACAATACAGCATTTTGTTTTGAGGCTTTGCTCAAGTATTATATTGTCACACAGAGAAACACCTTTCAGATAACCTTCTCTCAAAGAGCTGATATAATTTCACTTTCCCACTCATGAAAAAGGTCTGTATCTATGGGACATATCAGGTGTTTTCCACTTGAGGTCTAAGCAAGTTCTGTACGCACATCACTGGATAAATGGGAATCTTTCCCTTACCACAAAGGGAGACACAAGTAGAAGATAAATGTAAACCTGGCACAGAGCTGATTGCCGCTTTTCCAAAGGCAGATTAAAGCTACCAGCAAGAGGATTAGCAATAACAGGAAGGCAGCTGGAAGATATCAAGAATCCCGTTTATCACATGCAGCAGCACATGTATTTTATTACTTTTCCTCAGGCCAACCTCAGCAGGGGATTCAGTGCCTAAAATCTAGCACTTGGTTGGATAATTGGGGAATATGGCCCATAAGAGTTAATGGATTTTGCATAGCAACCACATGGAGAATATAAAAAACCTTTGTAACCACCTGAGAAAAATTTTCTCGTCCAGATAAAGTCATACCCAAAAATCTGTTCTGTCAGCTTTTTTCTTGTTTTGTACGCTCTTAAACAAATACATTTTCAAATGTGGATGCCTGATTTTTGGCAACTAATCCCTACTTCAGCTCCGAAATGAACCAGGCTTATTTGCTATTTTAGATTTTTTATCTCCTTTGTTGGAAATTAATTATAATTTTTACCATCTGCTATGTAAGGGCACCCAGTCTCATTCTACAGGCAATAAAATGCATTTGGTCCTGCTGTACTGCAGACCTCAGAACAGGAAGTTTTGTTAAATCTTTTAAACGCTGAATTAGAAATCTGTCTGTATATCCCTGTGCACATTGCCCAAAACACTGGTCTCAGATCTTGCCAGAGTAGTCTCCGATGTTTCACTTAGATTTTCCTTCGCTTATGTGTGTCTCCTTGCTCAGTGTCATCTTGGTTGATCCTACCAACTTTCCAGCCTCCCCATGGTAGCTGTCACGCTTACCACAGAGAAGTTAAACAACCACTGATTGTTTGACCAGTTCTAAAGAAAGTGTTAAAAATAGTGTTGGACCTACCTGATCTCCCCAAATACAGCTCCTGCTCTTAGTGTAACCAGGACTTTTGTACCATCAGGGCCTCCAAGGACTTGAACTTCGCCCTGTTTAATGATGTACATCTCTCTGCCAATCTCTCCCTAGGCACACAAATACATAAAAATCCCATGTTTTAGCAGGGCAGTGGGTTTTTTTTTGCTAGAATAATCTGACAAAGTATTCTTTAAATATCTTTCCACTCTCTCATAAAGAGGTTTACTGGTATTATGGAGAAATAAATGTTTGTGCTACTTTTCCTAGCACTAAGCACAAGGAATGGCTTTGGCAGATCTAATTGTGATGTGGAACAATATTTGAACAGGAGTAGGACTGTCTAGGCCAACCTGGAAAAAGAAGACTAGATAATCATCACGATTGTAGCAGTCATTTGCATCAACTATTCTGGTGGAAACTAAAGTACTTCAGCAGTGTATTTAATAACAAAGAAGTGCAAAAAAAAAAGCCTATGCTTTATGGCCTAAAAAGCTTCAATCTTTGCGCTGTTATTTCTAATCATCGTCTAATTTAAAAGGAAAATAAGACTGAACAGTCATTCAAAGCTTTACTTTTATGTAATCACTGGATGATTTAAGAGATTATTAGTTTATTTATTATCCTTCACATGATCTACTAGGATTCAAAGCATGACATCACTATATGCAATAAAAAGCAGGCAAACTGGAGTAATGTAATGCACTTGACAAACATGATTATAACGATCCTCACAACATCTCAGTAAGACAGGCAAATAAATATTTTTCTACTCATGCAGCCAGGGTAACGGAGGCAAAGCAGCAATCTCATTTTAAAAGTGAAAAGGGAACAGCAACAAAGCTAGAACAGATTATATAGCACTTGCACTTCTTATCCCTTCACTTGCACCTCCAAGCCTGCTTGTTGGAGCCTCCTTGGTAAAGTACTATGAGGCCAACATACATCCAAGGAGGAGGTAGTTCCAATAGGGTTTTATTCCCTACTACATGTTGCAGCATTAATAGGATTACTGTGGTTGTTGGCCACATAGTAGATCTATACGAGTGAGCAGCCTTTTAGCTCTGAATCAAGGTGGAATAAAATGATGCTTCCATTTCTTGTAATCCATCCTTTCTGAGAACTGCTTGCATCTGACTGCAGGATCAAGACAGTGAATCTGTTAGTGTCATTTATTATCTCTGTTGTGGCAGAGTCCCAGATGCAGTCTAAATCTTTTCATGCTGTGCACTGTACAAGCAAACACACCAAACTACTCTTCCACCCCTCCTAGCCAACAGCAATTCTGAGATTGGTCTTTGAAGGGACACACCTGATCCTTCAGTGATTCACAATTGTTTAACTTCACTGTGGAGTCAGTGGGACTAGCTCAGCTTTCTGGAAGAGGATCAGATTCTTAACTCTTGGAGGGAGAAGGAACTTAGTGAAGATTCTGCACCAGAACTGCTAAAGACAAGTTAAGGGGTTCTGATGGTCACTTGCCAGAACAGTAACAGTACTGATACTTCACCCTCCCTCATGCTTTAATTACATCCAACACTGCCTGTGAGTGTGTTTACATGCATTTTGAAAAGAGATTTGGGCTCACTTGCTCAGAAGCTGAGCTGTCTGCCTGTGTTACTGTAAGGCCATGTTTGAACTGAAATGTTAAGAGAAGATAGATGTCTTTGCTAAGGGACAGTGAAACAGCATTCAGCTGGAAGTGGAGGTGGCTCAGAGCTGTGAGTGAAGGTAGAGCAAGATCAGATCCTGCTGTAAGGACCAGTATGGGATGCAGTGTATTTTCTACATTCTTGGATAATTCCAGTTAAGAGTCTCTCAATACACGAATGAAGCACATGCAAAGTGTCATAGATTGGGGTCTGCTGGGTAGGTTTGTATGTATATTATGTATATAGGTATAAAAAAATTAAAGCTTGCTCCATTTTAAATATTAAAACTTCATGAAGTATCATTAGGTAAGCCATATTTACACTGAGTACTTTCCCATATTGCTATACTTTTATGTTTGATAATGTAAGTAATAAAATCCGTGTTCGAGGTTGAAACTTGAGAGCACATTTGTTATTATTACACAGAGTACCTTAAAGACTTTTATGCTATTTCATTACTCAGGATTACTTTTATTTAAAGGACACTGTTAACTGATAGCTGAACTCTTTTTCTAAATTACATACTACAATTTTGATTTGAAAGAGACAAAAATGCTCACCTTTTTGCAGACAAAGTCACCAGGTAAATACACAATGGATTTCAACCTTAGCAGCATGTCGTATATCATCTGGGTATCGCACCCCTGTTAAAATAGTTAGAATTGATTGCTTTATTAATTTGGTAACACAAGAGATTTTTGGGCAGCAAAACCCAACAACACATGAGTGATCCAGGGATTCAGTTCCAGTGGAATGCAAACTCAAAACATCATAAGTCTCAGCTTTTAGAGCAGAGAAAAGACTGAAAGAATTGTCCTTTCAGATACTTATAAAGTTCCCTTTAGGTTGAACACCTCTTCATTTTTTGCAAAGTAAGCTTCTGTACATCTAAATTTGGTGTGGAAGCTCATTTACTGTTATGTTCACAGCTTCATGGGTCTCTTGTGAGATTTTTTTTTTTTACTTATCCAGAGTGAAATAAAACCCAGATCATGTCAAATGTTGGTATGAATCTATTAAGTCCATGTCTTCAGCAAATATGGCAGAAATCATGAAAATACGTAATGTTTATACAGAGATATCATGGGTTTTTTTTGCAATTATCCTAACAAACAAATTAGTGTTAAGGTTACTGTATGTTGAGACTACTTCTAAAAATGCAGTGTCTCCTTGGTTCTCTTGTCAGAAATCCAGTCTTAAGTACCACATTTAAGTTGTATCTCTGGAAAGCTATCATGATAAAAAAGAGAAAGCTCCTTTGCACAAAAAGTTACTAAACGGTAGCATTAACTACATCAAAGTTATGTTGCCAGAACACATAGCATCAGTGATCTCTCGGGCAGTGCCAGGCGGTATATGGCAAGGCAAAGTGAACAGTATTAAAAACTACATTCTTCTATGTCAGACTCTTGAGATTAGTTGCACTCTGAAATCACTTATAGTCTGACCATAACATCAGCTTTAATATGTTGTTACAACAGGACTATGTCTTAATTTAATTTGCTTTTTTTTTTAATCTCTGCTTTGACACAAAAATTCAAAGGCAGGCAGTTGGCTTTGTCCTGTCATGTCTCCATTGACTGAAACATTTCTTAGACCTATTTTGCCTTTCGTATTAACAAACGTGTTGTTAAGTATTGCAAGATGCACAGAACAAGGTTTCTGTCTCAGGAATACCACACAATTCTGCGTTTGCCTGTGAAACTACTTGCTTTGAATAAGTCAACTTTATTGACAATGGCAAAGTTCACATCAATTGCAATGGCCAATTGCATTTTGGTTGGCATCTGCTCCAGTAATTCTGATTCATCTGTTAAAAAAAAAAACAAACAAACTCTGTTAGTTAGAAAATATAAAGGAAGAATGAAAGAATGTCCATAAAAATGAGCATTGTACAGAAAAACAACTTAGTGGAGCTATTCTAGCGTTTATGAGTTCAAATGAGGAAGCTGCTAATATGCTTTTACTAAGATATTGTCTTTTCAGTTACATATCCTCTCTAAAGTTATAACCAGAATGTTATATAAATTAATAGAATCTGTGAAATAGTAAATGTCATATTGCTTTGGAGTTTTTTATTTTCTAAAGTAAACTGAATACCCTCCTCACTTCTCGCATGCAATTCAGAAAAGAAGAAATATGAATTTCACCCTATATCTGTATTTATACAACCACCCTCACTTGGGGTTGCTACATAACTGGAATTGGAAAGCCTTACCCAGCATTCCCTGAGAGTCCCACGTGTATTCATACCAGGTTCGAACACGATTTTGGACCTCTCTTGGAATAGAGTAAGTGTTCATATAGGAGACAGTGTTGTCCATACAGGATCGGTAGTAGTTCTGTCCTGCTGTAGCTGCTCCAATTACATCTCTCATCTGCAAACATCAGTTGCTGTCACTACACATTTCAGCAAAAATAGTCTTGATTTGAATATCTTGTCAACAACATATAAAAAGAATAAAACATTTGTTTGCAAAATCATTGATTAATTATTCATTCAGACCCATGTTTTGAATAGGTGCTTCATCCGCTTTTTCAGAAGCATTACGTATTTAATCTAATTCTATTGGAAAGTCTGTATTTATGATTTCAAAGCAATCGTTTGTGGCTTTTAGCTTATTCTTCTGTCTCATATTTCTGGACATGGATGAAAAATATAGACAATGCTTTTCTTAAAGATCCATAATGAAGATATTGCGTCTTTGGTGTGCAGTACAAATTGGAAGTGAAGCAAACTGGGCTAAATTTCTGTAGTAACATCAGCTGGCACCACTAAAATTAAGGTCCTGCCACTGTTCAAATAGTAATGTCAATCTAGATCAGTCCTAAAAAAGCACTTTTGGCTGAAAGTTGTCCTTGAAGATTTTAATGCAGGAGCATCATTTAGCATTCCAACAAAAACATAATTTAGTTTTTAAAAAGTGGATGAGTTAATGTTCATAGATATTTCTTCTTCAAAAGCATAATTATATAGACATGTTTTTAGTCAAGTGGTTTCATAATGCAGTGGCCAAGGGTGAGCGTGCCGGTGGGCTGAATTCTGCTCTTTATTACAGAGATGCAATTGATTGCAGTTGGAATAACAATTTTTGGGCAAACCAGGAATAACTCAGTAATTTTAAGAGCTCTTGTAAACAGGAACTATAACAAAGTGCAGTGAAGCTGTTTCTGCATTAAGTCTTGAGTCTGCTAATGACTATGCTGGTCACAAAAACTAATCTGCAGAGTCTTCTTGGGGAATGTTGCTTTCATTGACAGCTATATCAATTTAGGATAAAATTATACATATGTAAACTCTGAAGTTTAACCCAATATACTTGAATTCAATAGTTTTCCAGAATAAATATTTTATATTAACTACTTTATTTTATTTTTGGTAATTCTTGTTTGGGGATGAATTTTAAGTCCCATAGGCAAGACTCTGTTTTGTGATGATTATATCTTCTTGCACTTGGAAACAGCAAGAGACATGCAATTTTTAACTGTTTGACTGAACTTTTCAAATCCTGTATTCAAAATAAAAATTACATTTCAGTTTTCATCTTTATTTTTTCACAATAATTCTTCCAACAACACACATGTACAAATCAAATGGTCTGGAATGATTTCTACAGGAATCCGTTATGACAGAGTCTCAGGTAGGAACCATGGCATTTGTTTTTCTGTAGGCAAGGTATTTTAAAACCTATGGATCTAAAGCCCAAGTTTAATCATTACAAGCTAGAAATATTTCAGTTATGTTTTTTTGAAATATAACTGATTTGCTGTACTATGGACTTTTTTTTTTTTTCTTAATTCCTGCTAAATGAGAACCAAGAGAAATAGAAAACAGTTAATTTTCAGGTTAACAAATGTATTGTAATTTATAGAAGAGAGCAGAATCCTAGTTTGACAAAAAAACATGGGATTTCCATTAACAGCATTCTATTGGCAACGTATCGAGCATGACTTATTCAATAATTTGTACATATTGATATCACACCTACAATTATAATTTTTATATCAGATTTAACAGTACAGTGTGAATGTTAAGGACCTGTATCCTTGGCTGTGAGGAAGAAAAAAGGAATTATACGTAGTTTCAAGGATCATCCCTGTCCTGCAGAGTCTTGGCTTTAAATCAGCTTGTGTGCAAAAGGGCTACAAAACTGGGAAATGATTAAACACATGTATTTGTCAGAAGAATAAATACAGATGTCAGTAAAATAGAGGGACATTCAGATGGAAGCTGAACTTTTTCCCAGAGCGAAACTTCATTAAATTGAATATATTATCACTACATTACAGTAATTTGAGTGTATCTAGTTATGGATTTCTTGATGTACCTGACCAATTAAGCTGGAGAAGACAAAGACCCCCAAGAAAAAATTCAGCAGTTGAAAAACTATCTCAAACAGGGTGTGTGGTTCTGGAAGGCCACCGATGGTGATCAAAGTACGAACTGCCCAGTAGTAACACCTCAGATACCTGTGGATACAGACAGCATTTTTGTTATTGACTATAGGTCCTTAGGTGGTTGAAGTTAAACATGTATCTTCCTGAGTTGGGCCTTTCAGTCCAAAAGACCTTCAGCATTTTTATAAAGGGTTATGATTTTACAAATGGTACAGTTACGTAAATCATATTCAGCTGAAAGTTCTCACTGACAGCAAAGTAAGAATATATGGGAAACGCAGCGGTTACTTACTGTTCTCCAGTAACTCTATGCAGCATTACAGAAGACTTCTGTAACAAATTGCCAAGGTGAACATTCCAGCGTTAGAACACTACCAGTGAAGATGCCATGATATCAAAAGCAGTGTAAAAGTGTTAGAGGCTTCCCAGAGTTTATCTGTAGCATACTAAATGCACACACAGCTGAACGTCTCTTCCATGGCTTCATTTGATGACACCACTGTGAAGCCTTATGGTGTGCACGACAAATGTAGTGTTGTCCTTCTCGTGCCCATTCATTTTCCTACCCCTTTAACCACATTTGGTCTTCCTCCCACTCTGCTTCTGAGCACCCTTTCCTGGCTCTGCCTCCTGGGTTATGTCAAACATAAGTTACATGTTTCCCCAATCGGAATGTTAATGCAGCTTCTCCAAGCCACTTCATTTTTTCAGCACTGAAAGGTTGACTCTGCATTAACTTCTCCTGGTGGCTGGCCTCCACTACCCCTTCTATCACCTTAGCAGACACTTCCTTGCCTTCTTCACTACTCTCCCTCATGCCTGGGAATAGCTGTCCATCAATAGCTGCCAAACCACCTTGTTAACACCCTTGAAGGCTTTTCTCAGACCTTTCTTGATCTAGAAGCCAAATATAGCAATGAGCAATGGTCAATCACTAAGACTCTGCTTCAATGTATGGCTTATATTGACTCCTTCCCTGTATCCATCCGCTGTCTTCTCATATCTGAATTGTGAGCTCTTTGGCCAAAGACTTTTTGTTCTGTTTCTACAGCCCTCTTTGTACAGCCTTGTTCATGACAGAGTCTGTTGCATTCAAGTGGTGTATTTCTATTAGCATGGAAAAAACAAAGGACCTAGACAGACATTTTTCATTTTATTTTTTGAGGATAATCATACTAACTCTCTTTTATATATATATATAAGAAGTGCCTTGGCATTTCTAAGCTTCTGTTTTGAATCTTGTTCTAAAACGTGGCATCACTAGTAATGCAGCATCCCCCATAATGTGCATCTGGAATTAATTAGTTTAAATCATTGTCATGAATGTGCTGTCATTTCCTTCTTTTCTGAGCTAACAAGTAATTGGTATAGGAATATTTTTAAAGGCCCCCTATTAATTAGAATTTGACTTCCTAAGTCTCTGTCAGCTTCACTAATGATTAGGGGTGGAAGTTCATTTTCCTTAATTGTACAATGAGATTTTCTATTTTTTCACATATGACTATTGCTTCTGAAGCAAGGAAGATTCCTTCTATTTGTTGAATTTAATGAGTTGGAAATCAAAAAGAAAAAAAAAAACAAAGAAGAAATACTTTTAGAGACGTTTGTTTTGAAATAGACAGTCTTGCGTGCATCTTGTCATGCCTATCCTGTATCTGAGGCCACCTGCTCTGCTTGCAGACTTCAGATGTACATTTTAATTTGGTGGCCTCCACTTTTAAACTCCTCTCTTTCTAAGATATAATCTCCACTCCTATTAATAAATGGTGCATGTAACAATACATTTGGAGGGTCAGTTTTGTGTAAATATGAGAAAACAAATTCACAATAACAACCAATTCCAATGAGGGTTTTTACTCAAATAACTCAAAAGTGTTTCCAAGTCTTTCACCTAAAATGTCAGGCTTCACCAAGAAATCAATGCTTTTCATTACGATGTCACATTTTTCTTGGTTGCAGTTTAATGAAATGCAGTAACAATGATCACTTTTACCATAGTTTTCTAGTTTTAGATTTTAACAGCCAGAACTGGCTGTTTTAATTGAGAAACTAATTCCTTAAGTCAAAAAAATCGTTGCATATCTGCCATCATATAATTTTTCCTTCTTGAGGCTGCAAAATGAACAGCTGGATTACACCACTATAATATTTTCACTTGGATCCAAAAAGAATCATCACCATGCATGCTTCCAGCAAAGTATGCGTAAGTGACAGCTTTCTCTTAGACTTCTGTAGCATAAATAAATAGTAAGAAAAAGCCTCAGATCTGTTTTTGAAGAACTGCAGATTTAAGCATAAAATTATGTCTCTAGCTTGTCTGAGGGGAATTATCATATAAAGCATATTAATATCATATTCATTTGCCATAACTGGAGAATGCTGTAGTGATTGAAACATGTATAATTTATGAATATAAAAATAAAGACATTAACATTACTTCTGTGCTAGTTACTATAGGAAATGAAAGTAATTAACCAACTCCCTCACCCCCCAATGGCCTTGGATGCCAAGCTTGCTAAATCCACCATGATAGACAATATAATCTTCATTCTGGGAATGTCTACAAAGAATGAAAGCAGCTCATGAAAGGAATTTAGGGGTCACGTTCTTCTTTGCAGTCTTGTATATCCAAAATGTGAGAGGTTTTCATTGTTTTCAGATCTGTCCACCCTTTTCTGAAGGTGTAGTTAATACAGTATATTCTTCTGTAATTTTACCTCAAAAGAAACTTTCTACAGGCAAAATCACATGACATTTACTATCTCTTAGGCACACATTTTGTATTTTCTCCATTTACTCATTTTACTGTTGTTATTTTGATCTGAAATGAAAATTACAGAGTTGAAATATAAAGCTGCTTTTTCTCTAAGAAGGGGAGAAATGAGATTGTAAATTATGTTTAGGGAAAGCCAGAAAAAAAGAGAGTCCTATTTCAAACAGTATTAGCAGCTCTGCTTCCTACTAGCTGGTGTCTGGAAACCATCATTGTTTACCATACGGCTTACTAGCCTGCTATAAAGTTACTGTTGAAGCAAACAACATGAGATGAGAAAAGGATTTTCCCTCTGCACAGCATACAGAGTACATTCATCCCTCAGGCAATCAAACTACTAGATTTTTCCCTAAAATAAGTCCTAGGTATGAAAACATTAAGAAACACTGCAAATAAGATACCTTGTAATATTGTGCCAATAGAAATATCTTTTTCATAAAAGCCCATTTCAGAATATGCTAAACTTCATATATGATTTTGGTTAATACAAGTAAATCAAACCTTTGTACATGTGGCTATCAGATTCTGTCCCTCTGCCCTGCTCTGGTGAGACCCCACCTGGAGTGCTGTGTCCAGCTCTGGAGACCTCAGCACAGGGAAGACATGGACCTGTTGAGCGAGTCCAGAGGAGGCCACAAAAATGATCTGAGGGCTGGAGCACCTCTCCTGCAAGAACAGGCCGAGAGCATCGGGGTTTTTCAGCCTGGAGAAGAGACAGCTGCGGGGATGCCTTACTGTGGCCTTCCAGTTCTTAAAGGGGGACTATAGGAAGGATGGGGGCCATCCCTTTGGCAAGGCCTGTTGTGACAGGACAAGGGGTAATGGTTTTAAACTAAAGGAGGGTAGATTTAGACTGGGTATAAGAAAAAAACTTTTTACATTGCAGGTGGTGAACCACTGGAGCAGGTAGCCCAGAGACGTTGTGGAGGCCCCATCCCTGGAAACCTTCAAGGTGAAGTTGGAAGGTTCTCTGAGCAGCCTGACCTAGTTGAAGATGTCCCTGCTCACTGCAGGGGAGTTGGACTAGATGACCTCTGTGGTCCCTTCCAACCCAAACCATTTCTATGATTCTATGACTTTAAGGTGGTATTCACACATCCATTTCAGCCCAGGGAAGCATTGTTTCAGGGCTATCATATTTGACTCCTCTCAGATTACAACCAGGACAGGTTTAAGCAGACTAAATAAGTGGCCTCTACAAACTGATACTCTAATGACCTCCTTTTTAGTCCCTCTTTTTCTTGAGTGCCTTCATCAGGTGCCTGTGGGTATGATGATCTCAGACAGGATCACGTAAACTATAAAGCTTTTGTCTAAAAAGTATGGCTGCAAGTACCAGGTCTGAAAGCGTTAGGTCTGACATACATGAGTTGGGCTGTGCCTTCACAGATTGTCTGGAGACATAAAACTGCCTCTGTATAGCAAGCACTGCAAGTGGACACATCAGAGCTATTGCAAGTGCAATGTACAGCTGATACCCATGAGACACGTTTAAAGATATGCCAATCTTAATGCATATTGGGCAATGCATACCAAATCAGAGTTATTCTAGACACATACAGTGACCATTTTCTGGGACTTCCAGATATCTGCTAAGTCTATGCCCAGAGCAGGAAAGCAGCAAGCTATACAGAAATTACATCAGTATGCAAATAGATGTCTTGGTTAATAAATATGCCAGAGAATTTTGCAAACTACTTGTGAATGACTTGCAAACAGTGGAAGAAATTTACCATGAGTAAAGTGGAATGATTTGTTTTCCCTAAATTTAATGCTGACCTGGGGGTTTTGCATGGGAATTTCAGCTTCCTAGTTTTACTTTCCCTTATGGGCAGTGATGAGAGAGACAGATACTTCCATGGGACAATTCAGACCAATGACATTACATTCCAGCTTTGACCCCTTTTCCAGAGGATTTGTCCATTTTGCTGATGAATTAGGGACACTGATCTCTTTTTTAGGTTGTTGGATTACATTGTAAATAAACACATATAGTTAAAATTGTTCTTTTAGCTGTAATTAAAAGGCCTTTTCAATATCTTGCTGCTGTGGTTACATAGGCTTTAAACTATGGTGTTGCATCAGGGATGCTGTCCTTCTGCAATAGGAGAGACTGAGGCCCACCTGCCTAACTATGCCAAGCTCATGAGTGCAGTTTTAATGCTGGGAACATCTTGTGTGGCTAATTTGGGTGTGTTGTAGGGGAGTGAAGTTGACTGCCTTTTGCACCTCAGGTCAAAGGCTTTGACTGAAGGCTGCCATGCAAAAGACCTAAAAACTTCTTGGACTAATACTAACACTTTAGAGTCTAGACACGAGCTGGAAAAGAATACAGCTAGCAGAAATTTGCAAAAAGAGCTATTTTGATAATTTTGCTGTGGTCTGAGTGCTGTCTACAGCTGTTATAATTTGAATTTCAGTTAGTATGTCTGCTCAGTAACATATATATAATAAAATTGATAAGGGAAACTGCTCTCTGTATATTCTTTTCAGCCTGGAAAGGAAAAAAAAAAGGGTCCTAGAAGTGTTGACATTTTTAAGAACTGGTTTTGGCCATAAATAACACAATTTTATGTACGCAGCAGGGATTCTACATAAAACATTCACGCCACTAAATCAGTGCCAGATCATTTGCTTTGGGTCACTGTAATCTGGGACCACTAGAACTTTGATTTATTTGTCAAACTGCTTACTGTCATTTTTTTAATTAGCTAAGATGCTATGTTTGTTTCATCTTCTTTCAGAATGTGTTCCCATTCTACATCTTCATACTACAAATATTGACAACTCTGCTGCATGAAAGGAAATTACATCTGCACTACTGTGCTATAATATATACTGCAGTTCTGAACACTTTTTTCTGACAGATTTTCCCAGCTTGTTCTTAATTCCTGCTTTCCAGAGAAATGGATGCACCTAGAAGTATCTTTTCTGATATGTTTAAATTCACATTGCATCTCCAATAATAACTAATGTTTATACAATGCCTCTCTGTCAAAAATCCCCAAATATTTGACAGTCAGATCATATGTCAGGACTGATTCTCTGAGGTGATGACTATCCCATACAGAAGGCATTTGCTGTTAGTGGGATACCAAGCTATACTTTATGACATGCAGCTCAACATGGGATACTCTTTGGGGTTAAATGTATGTGGGACCATGTAATCCAATATGAGTTAGATACAGGCAAAAGAATAAAGTCATACATTTACTAACTAATGTTAAGATGAAGTAGATTAATGACTTAATGATCGTTACAAGGAAATATTCTAATATGCATTTTATTTCAGCATCTCAGTTTAATGCAGACCTTGAATTATCAGCTTATTATTATTGTTTATAAAAAATTCTGTCCTAAATCTTATGTGATTTCAGTGTGACATCATTTGAGAAATGTTTTTGTTTCCTCATGGAGAAGGTATCACAAAATACTAAAAAACCTGCCCATTGCTTCTGGGTGCAACTGCATTGTCTGTGATCAAGCCAGCAAATAATTTCTACCAATTGTTTCCCTGAGTGAAATGTAAAATATTGTTGTCCATGAAAACCAGGAAGACTTCCCTGGCTGTTTTCCTGGCTGTTCTGAAGAAACACTAAAAACTTGAAGACTGAGTAAACACTCTACTTTTGAAATTTTCAGGTTGCTCAGTCTTAGTTACCTTATTTTTTTTAATTATGAGGCAAGTATTCTCGAGAATGTCAATAACAAAAATAGCTATAATGGAAATTTGTTCTGCATTTTCCTTGTCATATTTCTGGTAGCTTTGATCATGTGAATAAATACCTATATATTACTTCACTTACATAAGTGGTCCCACTGAGCTCTATGAGCCTGCTTGCACAGTGTCTGACTGCAGTACTCACACTGTGTGTTTTAGTGGTTTGTGGAAACTTCAGCCATGTCTTTTTTTTTTTTTTGAGAGAATTGTAACTATAAAAAAATCAATGCTGCTTAACACAAAGTGTTTTACTCTCAAAGGCTGTTTTCTTACCCTTCAAGATAGTGACTTCACACCAAACTTGTGAAGTCTGACAAAATTACAAGCAAGAGGAGCATATCTCCAAGAGAAACACGAAAAGTTGTTTAAAGGGTGATTTATGACAGCAGTAGTATATTATATGTGTTTTTGCAAGAATGTAATTAATGAACAAATTGAGCTTCTGTGGCTTTAACTATATTATGGCTTTTGAAAGAAATGAACTTTCATGCATCTGAACCTACTAGATATGTTTTTATATAACTACACACAAAATATATTATGACTTTGCTATTTTCTCTTGCTTCCTCTCCATCGTCTTAATGAATGTCCCTTACTTGGCACCAGCCAAGGATTTTCTAGAAAAGTGTACCAATATCCAGTCCTTCCCACTGGAGACAGTCTGCCACATGTTTAAGCATGACCTGCTCAAAAGATTGTAGAAAGTGAGTGAAATTTTTCCAGACTATTCACTACAGAGTTTAGAAGGACTAAAAGGTTGCATTTTAGTGACACAGTGCTGTGTGGCAGAAAAAAAATCTGTGCCTCTTATCCCTTTGAGGATTTGTTCTGAAATCCTTCTAACAGTTCCCATGTGCATATGCAATCAGTAAGTTTAATTTAAGACCATTGTTGCTTTCTAAATGTTTAATTAAGTTAGTGCTTAGCACTGACTCATAAGCCTATAAAAGCTGAAAGTGATAAACTGATTATTCAATCCACCTGCCCTCCAAATATGTGTTAGTAATGAAAGCTGCTAATCAGCAGTCATGGTGCTAAAAGTTTGCTATCCAAGCATGTGTAAAGTAAGGGCATACCCTGTAAGCAAAGGCATGAGAAAAGGAGAGGGATGCAGGAAGGGGCAAATTCAACAAAAAAATATTCAACAAAATCTTTTTCTTGCAAGAGAAAAGGACTTACATGTTTCCTTTGCCATCATACACCCATTTAGTGCTGCCAAGTCCTTCATAGTCTGAAGCCCAATAATACAGGCATGCGTTAACGTGTAAGATAAACAGCAAGTATCCAGTTGTTCGAATGACCCTATAAAAGTCAACAGATTCCTGTAAAACAACTTAAAACAACTTACATTTTCCCTTCCTTTCAATATGGAACCCATTGCTTTTTTGGATCAACTGTTTATATTAAGCACCTACTAAGTAGTTCCCCACCTGTATTGAATCATAGAATTATTAAGGTTGGAAAAGACCTCTAGGATCATCAAGTGCAACCATCAACCCAACACTACCATGCCTCCTAAACCATGTCCTCAAGTGCCACGTCTACACGTCTTTTAAATACCTCCACAGATGGTGACTCCACCACCTCTCTGGGCAGCCTGTTCCAATGCCTGACCACTCTTTCTGTAAATAAATATCTTTCCTAGAATATTTGACAAAGGGCTATTTTCAAATTATGGTTCCCTGACGACTTTATAATCCACTTCTTTAATTGGCTATGAATATTTAAAGAAATTTGAAGCTATATTAATGAGGCTAGAGGGTTAATGTGTTTGCCAAAATCTGTTCAAGAAAGGCTCTAAACTTGTGAACCAAAGCCAAGAAATGTCTGAGGTCAGAAATGAACTGCTTTACAGGAGCTGTGCTAGGAAGCCCGCAGTAGATCCGCTAAATAGTATGATTTAGTGGCTACAGCAGGAGTTATATCACTCCTAATCCCCGTTCTTATGCTTATGGCCAGTTCTTTGAACACCAATGATGAACTACTTAAGAACCAAGCAACTGTCTGTTTAATACAATAATGATCTCATTGTTTATCCTCTGTTTAGTGCATGGGGATCAAAAGAAAGGTCTCCTGGATTTAGCTCTCCATTCAAGTATTCATACATGCAAGGGATAAATAAGCAGGAAAAGTACAGGGCTTGCCTAAACACAGGGAAGCTGGTACATAAAACATTTGTCTCTACAGCTAGAGTTCAATGCAGTTTGCAGTGCATAGTAACTGGGTGCGTGGTTTTATGAAAGTTTAATAAGTTCTAGCTAAGTTATGTCTATAAACTAAGTTAATAGAAGATAATATCTCTGTGGTTGCTTCTGTATTATGCATTCCTTTGCTGGTTCTTCAGGCGCCATTGCGTGCTTTCTTTTGCCTTTCCATGCCATTGAGCAACCTACCTGTGTGTACCCTTATTCTTTAGGATGTGGACAAATGAATGTCACATCTCTGATTAAATGTTGGTGTGCTTCCAGGACAGCTCTGTTTAGGGTTGCAAGCTATTGAGAACAGCAAATAGCTGATGTGATCTAGTAATATTGCAATATTGACCATGCCAGGTCTTGTGCACAAGTTTGAATCCATGCAAGTGGACTCCTGATATCTGAGTAAAGGTTCTGGAAGTCTTTGCTATAATATAATATAATATTTTTCTAGGCATATGTTGAATCTGCCACAATGCATAGATAAGATGTAGTAACTTTTTTCTAGATCTATACCTACAAACTCAGAATAATGAGTTTGAGAAGAGAATCCACCCAAGCATATACACTTAGTGTGTAGAAGTTTAGTTTGACATTATCCAGTTCACTGGTTGCCTTATTGCTCAAATGGCGACCACAGCAGGATCTCAGATCAAACCAACATAGTGACAGTCAAATAAGGTGCAGTAGTTTGGACAAGCAGCTCATCTCTTTTATATTTTATATTTGAATTTTATATTATGACTGCCTGAGGAACCTGGATATATACAAGTCTATGGGACCTGAGAAGATGCATCCCAGAG
This sequence comes from Phalacrocorax aristotelis, assembly GCF_949628215.1. NCBI lineage: Eukaryota > Metazoa > Chordata > Aves > Suliformes > Phalacrocoracidae > Phalacrocorax > Phalacrocorax aristotelis. The sequence goes on from NC_134277.1 coordinate 138,773,105, forward strand.
TCCTGAGGGAACTGGCTGATGTAGTTGCCAAGACACTCTCTATGATATTTGAAAAGTCATGGCAGTCAGGTGAAGTCCCTGGGGACTGGAAGAAGGGAAACATTGTGCCCATCTTTAAAAAGGGTGGAAAAGAGCACCCAGGGAACTACTGTCCTGACAGCCTCACCTCTGTGCCTGGGAAGATCATGGAACAGATCCTCCTAGAAGCTATGCTAAGGCACATGGAAGACAGGGAGGTGATCTGAGGCAGCCAGCATGGCTTCACCATGGGCAAGTCCTGCCTGACCAACCTAGTGGCTTTCTATGATGGAGTGACTTCATCAGTAGACAAAGGAAGAGCTATAGATGTCATCTTTCTGGATTTCTGTAAGGCCTTTGACACAGTCCCCCACAGCATTCTTCTCTCTAAACTGGAGAGATACGGATTTGGTGGGTGGCCTGTTTGGTGGATGAGGAGTTGGTTGGATGGTCGCACACAGGGGCTAATGGTCAATGGCTCAATGTCCAGATGGAGACCGGTGAAGACCGGTGTCCCACAAGGGTCTGTCCTGGCACCATTACTGTTAAATATCTTCATCAGTGACATAGAGAGCGGGATTGAGTGCACCTTCAGCAAGTTTGCAGATGACACCAAGCAGAGCAGAGCACTTGACACTCTAGAAGGATGGGATGTCATCCAAAGAGACCTAGACAAGCTGGAGAGGTGGGCCACTGAGAACCTCATGAGGTCAACAAGGAACAAAGTACAAGGTCCTGCAGCTTGTTCGGAGCAACCCCCAATATCAGTAGAGGCTGGGGGATGTAGAGATTGAGAGCAGCCCTGCAGAGAAGGACTTGGGGATACTGGTGGATGAAAAGCTGGACATGAGCCAACATGTGTGCTTGCAGCCCAGAAGGCCAACTGTGTCCTGGGCTGCATCCAAAGAAACATGGCCAGCAGGTCGAGGGAGGTGATTCTGCCCCTCTACTCTGCTCTGGTGAGACCCCACCTGGAGTGCTGTGTCCAGCTCTGGAGACCTCAGCACAGGGAAGACATGGGCCTGTTGAGCGAGTCCAGAGGAGGCCACAAAAATGATCTGAGGGCTGGAGCACCTCTCCTGCAAGAACAGGCCGAGAGCATCGGGGTTTTTCAGCCTGGAGAAGAGACAGCTGCGGGGATGCCTTACTGTGGCCTTCCAGTTCTTAAAGGGGGACTATAGGAAGGATGGGGGCCATCCCTTTGGCAAGGCCTGTTGTGACAGGACAAGGGGTAATGGTTTTAAACTAAAGGAGGGTAGATTTAGACTGGGTATAAGAAAAAAACTTTTTACATTGCAGGTGGTGAACCACTGGAGCAGGTAGCCCAGAGACGTTGTGGAGGCCCCATCCCTGGAAACCTTCAAGGTGAAGTTGGAAGGTTCTCTGAGCAGCCTGACCTAGTTGAAGATGTCCCTGCTCACTGCAGGGGAGTTGGACTAGATGACCTCTGTGGTCCCTTCCAACCCAAACCATTCTATGATTCTATGATTCTATTTTTTAACTCCCATTTGCATTCTTCTTCTGTATAATGACTTCTCCATTTGTCCTTTTTCTTCCCTTACCTTAATGTCTTCTGGTAAGCCAGTTAAAAAATCTCTGCCATATAAATATATTTACCAATGAGCACCTCAAAAACTAAGAATCAATGTTTTCTGCACTTCAGTGTTTTAAAGCATTGTATCAGGGCATGGCATGACATATTTAAGAGGTGTTTTTGCAAATACTATATATAACATTTTGGTAGCACACTATGCAGGCATTTTTTTCTACCACATACCTTAGGAATGCACTGATGGGAAAGATTATAGATAATAAAGAATTAATACTGTTATCTGTCTAGATGCTGAGCAGTATTGAAGTCCATGTGCTCTACCATTGTTTTTCCACACATCTTCAGCGGGATTTAAAATTGTATTTTAGTTATGAAGAGTGCTCTATTTCACACATTTCAGGTTTTTGGCTTCTTAAGAGTATGAGGTAGAAAATGGATTCAATATCTAATATTTATGTTTTGCAGTTTACATTCTGCAAGTGATTTAATATTGTAAAATGTAAGCGGGCCTGTGACTGGGAAGCAAAGACACAAGCTGCAACACACAGCTGTGGCACTCAACCAATACCGTGTTACAAAACTGTCTAAACTAACAAGGCAGAACAGCTTTGCAGCATAACTGTTTCTGTCTTTCTAACTACTTCATACATTTTACGGGACCGGTGAGACCTTGCTGTGTTTGTCTTAGCATTCCTAAATGAGCACCTTCTCTGTTTTTTGACACACAAATCAACATTACTTCCTCCAAAGTTAGGATAGTTTGAAGATATATGCATCTGATTCTCAAATTGCCCTTTAAACAGCTGTTTCCTGTTCCATACTTTTATACGGTGTAAAATTCTGTCCCTTGCAAAACGGCATATTTGGGTGAAAATGGGTTTGCTAATTTGTTCCCATTTCCTTGAAAGCCATATACACACAACATTACTGTTACATACAGGCTAATTACTTGATTCAAACCCATCCATATTAAAAATTCGTAACTTCCAGTACTTACTGCAATTATTACAGGAGATACAGAAAAGTTGTTGAATTATGACTCCAAAGCAAAGGAAGTAATATGGAAAATAATGAACTAATTTTAAAAGTTCTCAACTTTAGAAAAAGTTAAAAAGTATAAGCAAGAGAGATGAAAACTCATTCTTTTTAATGAGATTAGAAATTGGAGAAGATAGGGAGGCAGTGATTCAGAAACTGAAAAGCAATTTCTTCATCTTGTGGAAATTCAGATAAGCCTTTTCTTGTACCAACAAGAATTTAAAAAAAAGAAGAAAAATCTTACAAAAGACTCTTCAATAAGTGAAGGAGAGGGCAACATAAGATTAAACTTTGTGGAGGTCAGCATCTCAAAAATGCTTTAGCAGAATTTTCAAACTTCTAAGTTTTGTTTAATTTTTCAGGTACATGAAAATATGAAACAAATGATGTTTCAAACTCCTTTTCAAATTAACTAGTTTCTAAATCTCAGAAAACATCTCATTTGCCATGTATAAATACCAACTCTACCATTTAAGTGAAATAATCTCTGAAATAGAATGGTAAACAGGTATAGAATGGTAAATAGGGTGGTAAACTGCAGATTCTTATGTCTGGTGCAGCAGCACACAGGAACAATACGTGCCCCAAAACTGGGACAGGGAAAAAAAGAATCTGTCAGTGTAGGAATTGCACAGGATAAACTACGGCTGGTGACACTGACAGTAGATCACAATAATGGTGACACAATAGGTGGGTTCATTGGGTGTTAGCAGCATCCCTGACTGCTGAGAGGCCTATGAAACTTGCCATACCCGTGTCCATGGACTGCTTGAGTTGGTTCCAGTATTATTCTAGTCAATGCAGAAGGTGAGAACATAGTGCAGAGGGCAACGGTTATAATCACTATCTGAGATGTGTGCTGAACTGATTTTCATTCCGAGTCTAGTCAATGCAGTGGACGATCAAGTTTCTGTATATGCCAGGTTCATGGTGAGAGCATATTTGAAGAAAAATGTTGACACAGGCTCAAGCTCATGACTCTTATTAAGTACAAATAAACAGCTACTGAGGATTTGGCACTGCTATTAGCAACCTGAAGAAACCATTCTTTAGCTCTTTCGCTAAAGAAACCTCTGATAATTCTGATCAGTTAAATTTTGTCAGGACCCTCAGTTTAGTGAGCATTTTGCCTGAACCAGGCCAGATGAACTGAGCTAGATTCCATAAGTGAGTGAAGCTTTATATTTAAGATTCATTAAAGATTACAATAAAGACAGATATTTTAAAAAACCTTAAATTGAACAGTTAAAGAGGTTATATGCCACCCAGTGCTTCACTGACAAGTTGTGAAATCAAATGAGATGCATTCTGTGCCAAGCTTTGCATGATACAAGTGTTTAATAAGCACATACCTGTAGATGTATGCTTTGTCCAGTATAGCTTCCAAACGATCATTGAACTCAAAGAATGTGTTATGCTGAATGGAAAACAAATGAAAGTAATCCAATCATTATTCCTCACCACACTTCTTTGTCTAACAGTACAGACATTAGTTCACATACTCATTTTGAAAAGAAAGGATTTTTCAGTAGTCTGACTTCTTTAAACATTTAATGAAAAGGTGAACTGAAAAGCAAAGATGAAAATTGAATTAAACATTGTTTTGGGTGTTGAGTGCCCCATTAATCTGATTATAGAAATAACTTTGCTGTTTAGGTCAGACTGCTGCACATAAATGTCTTCTACTTCCTCAAACATATATAATTGCTTGGGCGACTTTATCAGAGAGAATTACACACATAAAAATCCCTTTTTTCTAAAATTCCAGTAATTCTCAGTAAGTGATCATATGTATCAACAACCACATGCTAGACAATACCATGTAGTAACAATTGCTGCTGTATTAAATTCCTCCTGTTATTTGTCATTTACCTTTAGCAATAGACCTTAATATTCACATGTAGCTTTTTTCTTTGTTTTGGCTCAGTACATGCCTGTTTGCCTAATATGAGGTACAGTTTAACTTTCCATTCTTTCACACAGTTTTGGTTCTGATGTATGGAATTTTGAAGTTTTGTTGAAAACTGAAATGAAGAGCACCCTCATTTTATTCTCAGAGTTCTTGTTCCCCCTCCAACTTTAAATGTCAACATATGGCTGTGTGAAGGGGAATGTATTTTGCCACAGAGGGGCCTGCTAGGTACTATGAAACGCAGGAAGAGAGCTGTTGTCTAATCGCTTCTCAGCCCCTCCATTGCACAACTCCAGATGTCTTTGGACTCCATAACCAAAGTCGGTTTATGCTTGTTAAATATGCTGTGTATAATATATGTTGTCCTTAAAATTCCCTCCCTTGCTTTAAAGCACCTGACATTATGAACAGAAGGGGAGAAGACATTGACATTAATTAGTGATCTTAAATTAACTTTTTTATCTTTGAAAACTAAACAGGTAATTAAGATTAATCTAATTTGAATAATGGGAACAAACCAGCCTTAATCACAAAACCCCTTTTGAAAGTAGGAAATATGAAAGTCAGAAGGAAAATAAGAGAATAAGCGCTTAATTTGCTTAGATTATATCTTGTATTTTTTGTTGATTTGTTTCTTGGTGTTATAGATTATCCTGAAAAAAATTCCAGTTTCTAAATTTGCATTCCTAAATATTATAAACACCTTTCCATTGGGTTGTAAAATCATTTTTGTGTGGTTAGCCATCCATCATTATCACAGATCTTACCTTTAACATCCTATTTGCTCTAAATGCTGGATTAAATCCAAAGAAGAAGTATAAAACTTCAAATGGCAATACTGATATCACATCAAGCTGTTAAAGAGCAGAGAGGTCAATTTAAACTTCACAATAATCATAATGCATTTACTTGTCAAAAACCTACTTAGATCGAATCGTGATTGAGTATAATATTTGAACAGTCAGCATGCTAAGCCTGTAACTTCTAAAGTATTGGCATGCAAGATTATCTCTTGAAAACACCAACAGCTTTGCTCTGCACTGCTTCTAAATCCCCCATGCCTGAGATTTTAATCTGTTTCATGGGGATTATTAACAGTATCTCAGATATTTGATTGCTAATACTTTCTGTTATTTCAATTATAGGTCTGACCAATCTAAAATGGTATGTATGTGGCTCGTGAGTGGGGGTGGGACGGGCACTCCACAAGCACTTCTTAGTAGTCCTACAGTTTTTCAAAACCAGGCTGCCTAAAGCAACCTGGGGGAACACAATGAATTAGACTCCTTGCTTGCAACCTGTAGAAGCCATGTGTTCCAAACAACAGATTCATCATAAGTTCGGATTTTAATTTTTTTTAATAGATATTGTGTTTTGTTATATTTGGATATTTCTCCTTCCCTTATCGCTAAGATTTTCAACATCTCCCTGCAGTACAACAACTATGTGATTACTCTTATCTGCCTACTTCATTTTTTCCAAGAATTCAGTGGAGAGAAGGAAAGCTGTGGCAAACTTGGCTTTGCCTTTTTAAAGGCCCCTTGATGCCTTACTCTGTTGCTGATATCATTCAGGAACAAAAAAGGGATGTGGAACTGTAGGCTTCATCTCACTGTAATCAGAAATGCCTTTGCCCCGAGAGACATAACTTGTGTTGGCAGCAACTAGCCTGCAGTGCAGACCTTTTACTCCATGCAAGTAAGATGCAGTTAATACCTGAACTCTGTGAAAAAAGAAAAGCAAACCAAAAAACTGACTGAGGACAAACAGCCTTTTATGGGCTCCCTTCCTCTCTCAGACACATGCCTAAGATGCAAAATTTAGTAAGAAGTGTTTTAATATCAGTAACTGTTAATTAGTACTTAATCATATGACAAATTCCCAGATTATATCTATATATTGCCTGTGGTGAGAATACGCAACACTCATCAGTTTCTGCAGAAATCAAGAACACTTAACATACTGCAAGTGTGAACTTAAAATAAAACCATGCATATCCACTTATTTCTCTTGCTGTAAGTTTGACTCTGTCCTACTCACTTGTACAGTGTATATCCCGCACTTTTGGATAGCTTAACCTCAAGTATATAAGTAGTGATACCACAGCCACTGAGACAAATTTATCTCTGAAATAAGGCAGGTGCAAAAGTATGTACAGAAGAGGAGGGAGCAGTAACAGGTTTCAGAGGTGTGGGCTGTGTCACAGAGCGGTAAGTGTATCAGGAAGTCAAGAGACAACCTATCCTGAGGAGCAAAATGAACAATTTTCCTAAATCAAATGCAACTTTGTTTTTACAAAGCGCAATGAGCGTCAAAAATCTTAGTTTGAATTTTTGTTTACTTGTGTGAGTGATGACCATAAGTACCATGCATAAGAGTTCACCGAATAGAGCTACCACTTAACTTCAAGACTTTTTATTTCTTTTAATGAATCTCTGGCAAACTGTGCTATTGTCTTTCAGCGTGTGGCAATGACCTCACACAAATTAATAAACCCAGATATTTTTAGTCATTCTATTTTATGAATTTATTATTATTCAGAATTAATATTTATAATTGCATTTATAATTATTCTGTTTTACAGTTAAACACTGTTTATGCAGATGGCAATCTTCAGCTGGTGAGCACTGACGTGTGATCAAGCCAATGCTTTCTGATGATGTTCTTAAACCAACAGTGATTTTCAGTGAATTAAAAAATCTCCTGTGAAATCCTACAGCCAGAAATTACATATTGACATCAGTAACACAAGATC